>NC_025993.2:125596182-125728223 GCF_000442705.2 Elaeis guineensis
CGTAGGAGTCCGGATGAAGTCTTCCTGCAGTTGGAGTCGGGGATGAAGTCCGGCTCCCGTAGGAGTCCGGATGAAGTCTACCTGCAGCCGGAGTCGGGGATAAAGTCCGGCTCCCGTAGGAGTCCGGATGAAGTCTTCCTGCAGCTGGAGTCGGAGACGAAGTCTGGCTCCCGTAGGAGTCCGGATGAAGTCTTCCTGCAGTTGGAGTCGGGGACGAAGTCCGGCTCCCGTAGGAGTCTGGATGAAGTCTTCCTGCAGTTGGAGTCGGGGACGAAGTCCGACTCTCGTAGGAGTCCGAATGAAGTCTATCTGCAGCCAAAGTCGGGGATGAAGTCTGACTCCCGTAGGAGTCCGGATGAAGTCTTCCTGTAGCTGGAGTCAGGGACAAAGTCTAGCTCCCGTAGGAGTCCGGATGAAGTCTACCTGCAGTCGGAGTCGGGGATGAAGTCCGACTCCCGTAGGAGTCCGGATGAAGTCTACCTGCAGTCGAAGTCGGAGATGAAGTCCGGCTCCCGTAGGAGTCTGGATGAAATCTACCTACAGTCGGAGTCGGGGACGAAGTCCGGCTCCCGTAGGAGTCCAGATGAAGTCTACTTGCTATCGGAGTCAGGGATGAAGTCTGGCTCCCGTAGGAGTCCGGATGAAGTCTACCTGCAGTCAGAGTCGGGGATGAAGTCTGGCTCCCGTAGGAGTCCGGATGAAGTCTTCCTGCAGCTGGAGTCGGGGACGAAGTCCGGCTCCCGTAGGAGTCCGGATGAAGTCTTCTTGCAGTTGGAGTCGGGGATGAAGTCCGACTCCCGTAGGAGTCCGGATGAAGTCTTCCTACAGCTGGAGTCGGGGATGAAGTCCGGCTCCCGTAGGAGTCCGGATGAAGTCTTCCCGCAATCGGAGTTGGAGATGAAGTTCGGCTCCCGTAGGAGTCCGGATGAAGTCTACCTGCAGTCGGAGTCAGAGACGAAGTCCGGCTCCCGTAGGAGTCTGGATGAAGTCTTCTTGCAGTTGGAGTCGGGGACGAAGTCTGGCTCCCGTAGGAGTCCGGATGAAGTCTTCCTGCAGTTGGAGTCGAGGATGAAGTCCGGCTCCCGTAGGAGTCCGGATGAAGTCTTCCTGCAGTTGGAGTCAGGGATGAAGTCCGGCTCCCGTAGGAGTCCGGATGAAGTCTTCCTGCAGTTGGAGTCGGGGACGAAGTCCGACTCCCGTAGGAGTCCGGATGAAGTCTACCTGCAGTCGGAGTCGGGGACGAAGTCCGGCTCCCGTAGGAGTCCGAATGAAATCTACCTGCAGTCGGAGTCGGGGACGAAGTCCGACTCCCGTAGGAGTCCGGATGAAGTCTTCCTGCAGCTGGAGTCAGGGATGAAGTTCGGCTCCCATAGGAGTCCGAATGAAGTCTACCTGCAGTCGGAGTCGGAAACGAAGTCTGGCTCCCATAGGAGTCCAGATGAAGTCTACCTGCAGTCGGAGTCGGGGACGAAGTCCGACTCCCGTAGGAGTCTGGATGAAGTCTACCTGCAGTCGGAGTCGGAGACGAAGTCTGGCTCCCGTAGGAGTCCGGATGAAGTCTTCCTGCAGCTGGAGTCGGGGACGAAGTCCGACTCCCGTACGAGTCTGGATGAAGTCTACCTATAGTCGGAGTCGGGGGCGAAGTCTGGCTCCCGTAGGAGTCCGGATGAAGTCTTCCTGCAGCTGGAGTCGGGGACGAAGCCCGACTCCCGTAGGAGTCCGGATGAAGTCCTCCTGCAGTTGGAGTCGGGGATGAAGTCCGACTCCCGTAGGAGTTCGGATGAAGTCTACCTACAGTCGGAGTCGGGGACAAAGTCCAACTCCCGTAGGAGTCCGGATGAAGTCTAGAAGGTGGTCGATCATCATGGAAACTTGGATGGAGTCCGTCCGTCGTGAAGAATCTGGTCGACGCTGGTGGGAGTTTATCCATCGGCAGAACTTGGGAATGTTGCGGAGGCTCGGCCACCGGAGAGGTTCGGAAAGATGTCGCCGAAGGTCGGAAGTCAGTAAAATCCCTGGAGGGTCACTCTTGTCATGAACTTCGGCTGGGGGGGTATTTTATACCCAACAGTAAGTTACCGTGTAATTTTATCCTTTAGTTAAACAATATCTCAGATGAGCTGTGGGTATGGAATCATGTCAAACCCAATTACTTGTCTATATGTATCTCGATCAAAAGGTAGTGATTCAGTTGATAATATATTAGAAACTCCTTTCTAATTATCATCTTGCTTTGGTCAAAGACTTTCAGAATCATCGACCTATGAGATCACATAGGATGTTCGCTCCTCTTATTAGGAGTGACTGATCCCTTATTGATCACTCACAACCTCCATACACACTTCACCACATCCAGAACATCCCATATAAGGATCAAAAAATCAAGTTAGGAAGTAAACCAAAATATAGATTCATGTACACAAGGTATCATTGTTGCCCAGCTATGCAACCCAAGAGGGGGGGTGAATTGGGTTTTTAAAAATTTTAAGCTTAACTAATTACTTATGAAAAGTATTTGTTAAAAGCTTGATGAATGAGAAGAAAGACTTTAATTCAAGATTAATTACCCAAAGCAAGAATGCAAGGATATAATAAAGAAATAAAGAGAAACAATAAAGCACACCACAAACACAAGGATTTATAGTGGTTCAGTGCCAACCTTGCACCTACATCCACTCTCCAAGCTCCTACTTGGGAATTTCAATCGACTATACTTGTATTCAACCCGAATACAAACGTCGGAAACTCCGACACTAGCTATCCCAAGCTAGTCCACTTGTTTTTCGGGTACAAGCCAACCCAAAACACTCCGATTTCAGGTTCGGATCAACCTTCCCTTGTTTTGGAAACCCTCCAAAAACAAGAACAATTACTCACAAAGAGTAAGACAGTTTAGAGCATAAATAAGTACAAGAATAGCTCCTTAAATGAGCGAATATAACAATAAAAATACTTTACTCAAATGAAGAATCCCCTTTTGGATTTTCTCAAGGTGGATGAAGAGTTGAATGAACGCTTGAGGAGAAGGTGAACTTTGATTGAAGACTTCTTGAAGGCTTTGAAAGAGCTCTTGATCAAGGTTGAAAAATTGGCTTAAAAAAACCCTCTCTTTGAATGCTCTTGAATGCCCTTTTGAACGCTCTTGCTTTTCTCTTTCACAATCTCTCGTGTATATTGTAGATCACCTGTCACTCTCGTGTATATTGTGAATCCCCTGTCTTTTTCTCTCGTGTATATCGTTGATCCCCGTTTTCTTTCACCTTTTGAAACTTTTTATAGCTTTAAGAAACAAGGAAAAACATTTTAGGCAGAAAAAGAGCCGTTAGAGCATTTTAAGAGAGCATAAAAGGCAATTAAAACGGGCAAAAAACTAGCCGTTGCGGACAATTTCCGTCGCAGGGGTCGACTTATGAGTCGACTCATGCTTCAGGAGTCGACTCATGAGTCGACTTCTGTTGCAACAGCCAGAAATGTTGGTTTCTGGATTTTTTGGTCCAAATCAGCAGAGGTCGACTCATGAGTCGACTCATGCCTTGTGGGTCGACTCATGAGTCGACTCACAGGTCGTGCCAAGCCAAAAAACCAGCATGCCAAAGGAAATTTTTGAGTGCCAATCAGCTCATTGTGCCATGAGTTGACTCATGAGTCGACTCATGCACTTCAAACATTCATAACTTCAAAAATATAAGTCCAAAAATAATAAAATTTTCACCAATAGATTACAAATCATTTGTTCTACCAAATGATACTATCAAATCAGGATTTTAGTAAAATTATGATTTTGCCCCTGAAGAGCATAAAGACTTTTCAATTTAAAAATATTTGTATCCCTTCAATCTGCTTTGTAATCATCAAAATCAATCTAGGAGCAACAATCTCTTCCTTTTTTATGATGACAAAATACTTGAACAAAAGCATTTATGTGAATGCATTATAGATTTATATGCTTGAAAAGAGTATGATTCTTTTGGCATGTGATATAAATGGTCATATACAAAAATAGTTTGCCCATTTGCTTAAAGATTTGAAGATATGCTCATTGGATTATGTGATTTTGGTGTTCGAGCAGAAAACTTATTTTTGTTATCAGAGCAAGCTGTATTTTGAAAATTTGCTTATTCTCATTTGATTTTAGTTTTAGCATCAGAGCAAAAAAATAATTATGTGCTTTAATTGCTTTTGATACAAAAAATAATTATGTGTGCCAAAGTATATTTAAGAGTTGATTTGGAAAGTGTATTAGATCATTTTGAGTTTAAGATGTATCAGAGCAAGAGAAAAATAAATTTTGCAATATATCAGAGCAAGAAAAATAATTTTACAATGTATCAGAGCAAGTTAAAAATTTTAAGATGTATCAGAGTAAGTTAAATTTCTTAAGATGTATCAAGGCAAGTTGAATTTCTTAAGATGTATCAAGGTAAATAAAATTTCAAAAGATGTATCAGAGCAAGTTGAAATTTTGAAATATATCAGAGCATATTTAAATTTTTTTAAAGAAAATCAGAGCATATGTAAAGAAGTAATTTAAAAGTTACTTATTTGCATTGTACTCAGCATTGTACTTTTGATATTGTTCTTTTCTCATAATTTGTAGTTTTGCTTTTGATGGGTTGCTTTTTCTTTAATTACTCATAATTTATGGTTTTGCTTTTGATGGATTGCTTTTTCTTTAATTTTTGTTTAATTTCTCCCCCTTTTTGACATCATCAAACATGGTTAACTCCTCTTTTTTCTGAAACATTCTTTAATTTCTCCCCCTTTAGAGTTTATCACAGATGTTTGCTCCCTCTTAATACAGCAATTATTAATAGCAAATAACAACAAAGAGAAGACAATATTTCAACAAGGAGAATATATATAACCAAAATATGATCGACATCATTACAAAAGGTAGAAATATAAGTAAAAAATGATACCATAAAACCATAATTGTTTCAATACATAGTTCATAATATAAAAGTCAACCAGCTAATTGTCAATACATGGCCCCAAAATACAGATCCTAGAACAAGACACTAACACCTAGGATCTAGTAATGATCATGAGAAGTCATGGATCAGAGTCATCAGATATGGGATGAGAAGCTGATGGATCTCGATCAGAAGTGCGTCCTCTACCCCGTCTGCCTCTGGCACGAGCAGGAGAGTGAGAAGAACTGGGTGGCTGAGAATGCTGAGAGGCTAAGGACTGAACAGAAAGGGTGAGTCTGATGGAATCAAGTACGTTCAGTGCTCTGAAAACAGACTGAAGTAGAGCAGTGAACTGAGTGGATGCATGCTCACTCGATCCTCGGATCTCTCTCCTCAGTAACTCATATTCACCCTCTAGTGCTCCTCTGAGCCTGCCAGCCTCTGCAGTGAGGTCTGTGACCTCAATAGTGGACTCCTGTGGCTGAGGATGGGCCAAAGCAAGGACTTGCCCCTGCAAGTCAAGAACTCTGCCAGTCAGTCTCCAGACGGTGTCCTCAAGCTGCTGAATCCGGATGGACTGATCTGATATCATCTGAAACACAGTGGAGATGTGGGGAGTCATGGTCTGATCAGAAGAAGTGGCTCATGGTGCAAAAGTAGTACTGCTCCACTGACTAGATAGCAAAGAAGCCACACGCTGTGATATTTGCTCGATCTGATCGTCAGCCAGTCTGAACTCTGATTGAGGTGCTCTGCTCTCTGGCTGATACACTGGTGTGGGCATCCTAGTAAACTCTGAAGGGCCAGCCTCTGTATCAGGAATGAACTGGATATTTGGTGATGCTACCCTGAAGTCATGGACAGGAGATGATGGACCTTCTTCTTCAGCTCTGTCTTCAACTCTATCTTCAGCTCTCTCCTCAGCTCTCTCCTCAGCTCTCTCTTCAGAGCCCTTGATCCAACCACCATCAGTCTTTGTAAATCCCATTTGGTGCAGGGTGTGTTGGTTGAAAGTGTCCACATGAGAGAGCTTAGTAGAAGCCTCCCCCTCACAGCTAACTCCAAACCTCCTAAATACTCTAGTAAGGGCCATACCATAAGGCAAGTGTGCCTTGGATCTGTTCAAAGTCTCTCTCATGGCCTCTATCATAAGTGCAGGGAGGTTCAGGGGGGTCTGAGTGATGACATGAAACATGATACAAACATCTCTGCTGGAAAGTAAATCATGCCTACCACTCCTAGGAAAGAAGAGCTTCGTTACCATCTGATGCAGGATCCTCATCTCAATAGACAAAATCTTTGCTTCCAATTTATTTAAACTTCCTGAATAAGTTCCCCCTAGTATAACTCTGATCCCCTCTTCTTTTACTGGGAGTTCCATATAAGAGTAACCCTCACTAGGCAAATGAAGTATTTCTCCCAATATACTAGAATCCAAGCAAATATCAATACCCTTGACTGTTGAAGTCACTGACCCATTTCTATAAAGTAGATTCTGGTAGAATTCTCTAACTAGGTCAACATAGGTGACTTCCTTAAGGGAGCAGTAGAAATCCCATCCTTGGTTTTTAATCTTAGTTGCAAATGTAAAACCCTCTTTTTCAAAGAACCGAAAATCTATATTCTTCCCGGTTTCAACTTTTCTATCAGATAGAGGATTCTTACTGGGGCTTAGGGAAATTGAGGGGGACCTTGAGCAGATACTGAAGCTGGAGTGGGAGCAGTGGAAGACTGAGCAGCTTGTCTTTTCTTTCGGACAATTTCTTCAGGCTCACGGACTGACTTTCTTCTTTGGGAAAGCTTCATCTTCAGAGCCATATTCACTACAGTAGCAGGCAAGGAGACTTGGAGGAACAAGTGAATGAGTGGAGGAGGGATCACAAGAGAGTGAAGAGGGATTTTGGTGGAGAAAAGAAGTGGATTTGTGAAGAACGGTGAAGTGCTAAGGCACGCTCCAACCGTGCCAACCGTGCCAAACAATGGGAGAAAGCACAAAAAATCCTTTTCCAAGGTGGCCATTTTTGGTGGAGAGGAGGAGGAAGAAGTGCCTCGAACTAGATCCTTGAATTTGGAGCAAAAGGAATTGGAGAAGTCGGCTTTTGGAAGGAGGAAGATGAGAGGATGAGTCGGCTCACGAACAGGATCCCGTATAAAAATAATGAGCCCGTGGGAAGTTTGAGGAAATAACAAGTTTGCCATTGAGTCGACTCATGGGGGTCGACTCATGAAGTTCAGAAATTCAGAAAAAATATGAATAAATTCCAAAAAAAATTAAAATTTTGGGAGAAGGAGTTTTGCTCAAAGATAAGTTTTTAGAATGATAAATTTGAGCTTTTGGGACCAGGATAGATGTTGAAAATTGAGCTCTAAGAATTTTTGACATTAATTCTTAGAAATTGAGAAAAATTTAGGCATATGGATCTAGAATTCCTAGATTTCTCCTAATTTCACAGAATCTATCCTCACTAAGGGCCTTTGTAAAGATATCAGCTAATTGATTTTCAGTACAAATATATTCAAGAATTATATTTTTGTTTTGAACATGTTCTCTTATAAAATGATGTCTTATTTCAATATGTTTGGATCTTGAGTGTTGAATTGAATTTTTAGATAGATTTATGGCACTTGTGTTATCACATCTTATTGATGTTTTATTAAGTTTGATTCCAAAGTCTTCGAGTTGTTGCTTAATCCATAAGATTTGAGCACAACAACTTTCGGCTGCAATGTATTCGGCCTCAGCCGTAGACAGTGCCACCGAATTTTGTTTCTTGCTAAACCATGAGATTAGGTTAACTCCAAGAAATTGGCAAGTTCCACTTGTGCTTTTTCTATCTAATTTGCATCCAGCAAAATCAACATCTGAATATCCTAATAAATCAATTTGTGAGTCCTTAGAGTACCATAACCCTAGAGTTTGAGTACCATTTAAGTATCTAAGGATTCTTTTAACAGCATTCAAATGAGATTCTTTAGGATTAGATTGATATCTAGCACATAAACAAACACTAAACATGATATCAGGCCTACTTGCAGTTAAATATAATAATGAGCCAATCATACCTCTATAGTATTTTAAGTCTACACATTTACCTTCATCATCCTTGTCAAGCTTACATGAGGGACTCATTGGTGTGCCAATTGGTTTGCAGTTCTCCATTCCAAATTTTTTGAGTAGTTCCTTGGTGTACTTGCTTTGGGTGATGGAGATTCCCTCTTTTGATTGTTTGATTTGGAGTCCGAGGAAGAAGGTGAGTTCTCCCATCATGCTCATCTCGAACTCCCCCTACATAAGCTTAGCAAAGTCTTGACAAAGGGATTCATTAGTAGACCCAAAAATTATGTCATCAACATAAATTTGTATAACTAGCATATCATTTTGATTTCTTTTAATAAAGAGGGTTGTATCTACATTACCTCTTGAAAAACCATTATTTAGTAGAAATTTGCTTAGCCTATCATACCATGCTCTAGGTGCTTGTTTTAATCCATATAAAGCTTTATTTAATCTAAAGACATGATTAGGAAAAGCATGATTTTCAAATCCAGGGGGTTGTTCTACATATACTTCTTCAGCAATATATCCATTTAAAAATACACTTTTAACATCCATTTGAAATAATTTGAATTTCATAAAGCAAGCATATGCAAGTAGAAGTCTAATAGCTTCTAATCTAGCAACAGGTGCAAAGGTTTCATCAAAATCAATTCCTTCTTCTTGATTATATCCCTTAGCAACCAGTCTTGCTTTATTTCTAATTACATTTCCATGCTCATTTAATTTGTTTCTAAAGACCCATTTTGTGCCAATTATTGAATAATTTTTAGGTCTTGATACTAAGGTCCAAACATTATTTCTTTCAAATTGATTAAGTTCCTCTTGCATTGCATTAATCCAATTATGATCATTTTCAGCTTCTTCAAAAGTTTTAGGTTCAAGATGAGATACAAAAGCACAATGATTAACTACATCTCTAAGTGAAGAACGGATTTTTACCCCATGCATAGGATCATCAATAATTAACTCCTTAGGGTGGTTGTGAACATACCTCCATTCCTTGGGTAGGTCATTTGTACCTTGAGGTTGTTCTTGAATTTCTTCACCTCTCTCATCTTGTTTGTCTTCTTGATCCTTGTCTTCTGGAGTTGCTGAATCTTTCAGAGTGATCTCCTTCATACCTTCTATTAGTGGATCTGCATCATCAACACCCTCATTCTTCTTTGAAGGAAGATCGTTAGATTCATCAAAAACAACATGTATGGACTCCTCAACTACTAAAGTTCTTTTGTTGAAAACTCTAAATGTTTTACTAGTGGAGGAGTAACCTAGAAAGATTGCTTCATCTGATTTTGCATCAAATTTATCAAGTTTTTCTTTGCCATTATTTAATACAAAACATCGGCAACCAAAAACATGAAAATATGCAATATTTGGTTTTCTTCCTTTCCAAAGTTCATAGGGGGTTTTCTTTAAAAATTGTCTAATTAAAGTACGATTTAAAATGTAACATGCTGTGTTAATTACTTCCGTCCAAAAATATCTTGGAAGGTTGCTTTCACAAAGTATGGTACGGGCCATTTCTTTTAAGGTTCTGTTTTTCCTTTCAACTACCCCATTCTGTTGGGATGTCCTAGGAGCAGAGAAGTTATGGCCAATTCCATTTTCATCACAAAAATTTTTAAAGTCTTGATTTTCAAATTCAGTTCCATGATCACTTCTAATATTTTGAATTGAAAACCCTTTTTCATTAGTGACTTTTCGGTGAAATTTAGTGAAAATATGAAAAATTTCATTTTTGTGTGCCAAAAAGAAAACCCAAGTAAAACGAGAGTAATCATCTATAATTACAAAGCCATATCGTTTTCCTCCTAGACTAGTGGTTCTAGTTGGTCCAAATAAGTCCATATGCAAGAGCTCTAAAGGTCTAGAAGTTGAAATAGTATTTTTGGATTTAAATGAAACTCTAGTTTGTTTACCTAATTGGCATGCATCACAAATTCTATCCTTTTCAAAATTCAGTTTTGGCAAATCAAGAACTAATTCTTTCTTAATTAATTTTGAAAGAGAATGCATGCTAATATGTGCAAGTCTACGATGCCACAGCCAACTAGTCTCATTAACTTTAGCATTCAAGGATACTAGGCATTGCATGTCTAATTTGGCTAAATCATTCAAATCTACCATATAAACATTGCCATGCCTATGTCCTATAAATTCAATGCCATCGTTAATAGGGCTAGTCACAATGCAAACAGATGATTCAAAAACAACTTTATAACCTTTATCACAAAATTGACTAATGCTAAGTAAGTTATGCTTTAAACCTTTAACTAACAAAACATTTTCAATGTATTTGGAGGGAGTGATACCAATGTTACCTATCCCGATGATCTTTTCTTTGCCATTATCTCCAAAGGTGACCATCCCTCCATCCTTAGCATCAAGCGTGATGAATTGTGATTCATCACCAGTCATGTGTCTCGAGCATCCACTGTCAAGATACCATTTCCTGTTTCCTCCTTGGGATGCTAGACACACCTGCAAGCAAAGGTCAAGTTTCTGTCTTAGGTACCCAAGCTTTCTTGGGTCCTTTTAGGTTAGTCAAAATGGTTCCTTTTGGAACCCATATTTTCTTTATAGTTGTGTTTGCAGATTTGTTAATAAGGCATGTGTATGATTTATGTCCTATTCTACCACATTTGAAACAAGTAATATTTGTAGACTTGTTACTTGAATAATTTACATAAATATTCTTCAGAAATTTTTGTTTCTTCAAGGGGTTATAGCCAAGTCCAGCCTTATCATATACAGCTTTTTGATTATCAAGAATCATATTTAGTTTGTTTGAACTTAAGGTGAACTTATCTACTATAGGTTTCAGCTTGTTAATTTCATTCTTTAAGCTTTGATTTTTTTGAATCAAGATGGATTTTTCAATTGAAAGGCTTTCAGCTTGTTTCACTAAGGACTGATTTTTCAATTTCAGTTCTTTGTTTTTCATCCCTAGTTTCTTTAATTCATCAATTAAATCATAGAATGCTTCATGTAATTCTTCAAAAGTAAATTCACTAGGGGATTCAGAAGTTACCTCATTTTCGTGTGCCATAAGGCACAGGTTGGCTTGTTCTGTTGAGGTTTCCTCATCGGAGCTTGAGTCATCACTCGCACTCCAAGTCGCCATCATTGCTTTCTTTTTAAACTTTTTGGGACCTTTCTTCAGTTGTGGACATTCGGATTTGAAATGTCCCGGCTTCTTGCACTCGTAGCATATAAGGGGTTGATCTTTCTCTTTCTCTTTGCTTTATTCCCCTTTTGTGAATGACTTCTTTCTCATCCCCTGTTTCCTTTTTCTTAGAAACTTCTTAAATCTCCGGATGATGAGTGCCATCTCTTCATCCTGTTCTTCATCTTCAGTGTCATCCGTTTCATCATCAGGCGAAGCTGTGGATTTGAGGGTAATGGTTCTTTTCTTTTTGACTTCATCCTCTTGATGTTGCTTCATGCTAAGTTCATGAGTCATCAAGGATCCAAGAAGCTCTTCTAGAGGTAAAGTGTTCAAGTCCTTTGCTTCTTGGATGGCAGTCACCTTGGCTTCCCAAGTTCTTGGCAATGACCTGAGAATCTTCTTTACAAGCTCACTGTTAGTATAAGATTTGCCAAGACTCTTCAAACCATTAATTATATCAGTAAAATGAGTAAACATAACAGTTATGGACTCATCATGCTCCATTTTAAACAATTCATATTTATGCACAAGCATGTTTATTTTAGACTCTTTTACTTGATTTGTTCCCTCATGTGTTACTTCTAACCTATCCCATATTTCTTTAGCAGATACACAAGTAGAAATGCGATTAAATTCATTTGCATCAAGTGCACAATAAAGAACATTCATAGCTTTAGCATTTAATTGTGCCAATTTCTTATCAACCTCATCCCATTCTTTCTCGGGTTTGGTTGACTCCTCACCATCTATAATCTTGGTGGGTGTGTGAGGATCGTTCACTATGATACTCCACATATCATAGTCGAGTGCTTGTATGAATATCTTCATCCGAGCTTTCCAATAGGTGTAATTAGACCCATTGAAAAGTGGAGGTCGGTTGGTAGATTGCCCCTCGACTAGAGAAGTACCGACATGGGTTGCCATAGATCTTTGGCTCTTTGATTGTTAGATCAAAGAAGGGCTAGAGCACCGGGCTCTGATACCACTTGTTGTCCAGCTATGCAACCCAAGAGGGAGGGTGAATTGGGTTTTTAAAAATTTTAAGCTTAACTAATTACTTATGAAAAGTATTTGTTAAAAGCTTGATGAATGAGAAGAAAGACTTTAATTCAAGATTAATTACCTAAAGCAAGAATGCAAGGATATAATAAAGAAATAAAGAGAAACAATAAAGCACACCACAAACACAAGGATTTATAGTGGTTCAGTGCCAACCTTGCATCTACATCCACTCCCCAAGCTCCTACTTGGGAATTTCAATCCACTATACTTGTATTCAACCCGAATACAAACGTCGGAAACTTTGACACTAGCTATCCCAAGCTAGTCCACTTGTTTTTCGGGTACAAGCCAACCCAAAACACTCCGATTTCAGGTTCGGATCAACCTTCCCTTGTTTTGGAAACCCTCCAAAAACAAGAACAATTACTCACAAAGAGTAAGACAGTTTAGAGCACAAATAAGTACAAGAATAGCTCCTTAAATGAGCGAATATAACAATAAAAATACTTTACTCAAATGAAGAATCCCCTTTTGGATTTCCTCAAGGTGGATGAAGAGTTGAATGAACGCTTGAGGAGAAGGTGAACTTTGATTGAAGACTTCTTGAAGGCTTTGAAAGAGCTCTTGATCAAGGTTGAAAAATTGGCTTAAAAAAACCCTCTCTTTGAATGCTCTTGAATGCCCTTTTGAACGCTCTTGCTTTTCTCTTTCACAATCTCTCGTGTATATTGTAGATCACCTGTCACTCTCGTGTATATTGTGAATCCCCTGTCTTTTTCTCTCGTGTATATCGTTGATCCCCGTTTTCTTTCACCTTTTGAAACCTTTTATAGCTTTAAGAAACAAGGAAAAACATTTTAGGCAGAAAAAGAGCCGTTAGAGCATTTTAAGGGAGCATAAAAGGCAATTAAAACGGGCAAAAAACTAGCCGTTGCGGATAGTTTCCGTCGCAGGGGTCGACTCATGAGTCGACTCATGCTTCAGGAGTCGACTCATGAGTCGACTTCTGTTGCAACAGCCAGAAATGTTGGTTTCTGGATTTTTTGACCCAAATCAGCAGAGATCGACTCATGAGTCGACTCATGCCTTGTGGGTCGACTCATGAGTCGACTCACAGATCGTGCCAAGTCAAAAAACCAGCGTGCCAAGGGAAATTTTTGCGTGCCAATCAGCTCATTGTGCCATGAGTTGACTCATGAGTCGACTCATGCACTTCAAACATTCATAACTTCAAAAATATAAGTCCAAAAATAATGAAATTTTCACCAATAGATTACAAATCATTTGTTCTACCAAATGATACTATCAAATTAGAATTTTAGTAAAATTACGATTTTGCCCCTGAAGAGCATAAAGACTTTTCAATTTAAAAATATTTGTATCCCTTCAATCTGCTTTGTAATCATCAAAATCAATCTAGGAGCAACAATCATGACAATCTCAGGTCAAAGAATCACATACACAACTCCTACTAGAGAATAATCAGCTGACATGTAAATAAGATTTCATCAGATATTCTCTCACAGGTCTATTCAGTGAACTCATTCTCTAATGAGCACTCATATCCTTGTATTAGTGTCACCACACAAGTAGTTGTAAAATCAACCGCTCTCATCTCTGAGTATACATAGGACATGCCAGTCTTATCGATATCATTGATCCCCGACTCAATAAATCAATGACTGAAAATATTTTAGATCATTGCTATCAAGAATTTAGATCTCACTGGGGTGATCTCATCACAGTCCCAAAACTATTGTCCAGACCTATGGGGTTCATTATAATCTTAAAAATAATAATAAGATACAACATATAATGAATCAAGATACCTATTTTATTAAATAATAATGTCAATTACATGAGTTTGGAAGATAAATTATAGAAAATATCCGATCGCATCTCATATGCGATTGACTTATAGGGCATTATTCTTTCAATCTTCCATTTGTACTAAAGCCAATCGTCTTTGTACTTAATGTCCATGCAATCAAGGTGGCGGTCAAACTGTTACAATGACAAGACCTTAGTGAACGGATCCGTTATATTATTTTTGGTATCAACTTATTCTATGATTACATCGCATCTTTCGATTATCTTTCGAATGAAGTGGAACCATCTTAGGATGTGCTTGGATTTATGATGAGACCTCGATTCTTTAGCTTGAGCAACTGCCCCAGTATTATCACAATAAAGGGACACTGATTGTTCAATCTCTGGAACCACACCCAATTCTAAGATAAATTTCTTCATCCAGACGACTTTCTTAGCAGCCTCACTAGTAGCAATGTACTCAACCTCAGTGACTAAGACAACAAAAATTTGCTGTTTGGAACTCTTCCAACTTACTGCTCTATCATATAGGGTGAACACATATACATATATAGATTTACTATTATCTGGATCAGATTGAAAGTTAGAATCAGTATAACCTTTCAGTTTTAAATCATATCTACCATATATGAGAAAAATATCTCTAGTCCTTCTTAAGTACTTGAGTATATTTTTCACAGCTTTCTAATGATCCTCTCAGGGATTAGTCTGAAATTTGCTTACAATGCTCAAGGCATAAGCCACATCAGGCCTGGTACACAGTATAGCATACATAATTGATTCTACAGCTGAAGCATAAGGAATAAAACTCATTCTATTTCTCTCTTCAGGTGTCTTAGGAGACATCTTCTGAGAGAGTTGTATGCCATAACCCATGGGCAAGTAATCTCTTTTACTTTCCTGCATGTTGAACCTCTTCAACACAAGATTTATGTACCTAGACTGGGACAAACCGAGCATCCTCTTTGATCATCCCTATAGATCTTTATACCAAGTATATAAGATGCTTTACCCAAGTCTTTCATGAAAAATTTTTATAATAGCCATGTCTTGATCGATTGCAACATAGGGATATCATTTTCAATGAGCAGTATGTCATCTACATGCAAGATCAAGAAGATAATAGCACTCCCACTAGTCTTTTTATATACACAATTCATTCACATTTTTGATAAAGCCAAATGATTTGACTGTCTCATCAGAATGGATGTTCCAGCTTCTCGATGCTTGTTTTCATCCATAAATGGATCTATTCAGCTTGCATACATGATTTGCTCTCTCACTAGAGATAAATCTCTCTGGCTGAGTCATATAAACTTCTTTCTCAAGATTTTTATTAAGAAAGATAATCTTGATATCCATCTACCAGATCTCATAGTCATGGTATGCAGCAATAGCAAGCATATCCGAATAGACTTGAATATGGCTACAAGCAAAAAGGTTTCTTCATAATCAATACCTTATTTTTGTCTGAAACTTTTTGGCACTAGCCTAACCTTATAGGTCTCTACTTGGTCATCTGCTCCAATCTTCTTAAAGATCCATTTGCAACCTATTGGAGTCACACCCTCAGGCACATCAACCAAAGTCCAAACTTGATTGGTATACATGGAGTCCATTTCGGATTTTATGATATTGAGCCATTGGTCAGTCACTACTCATGACAGCTTCCGAATAGATTGTGGGATCATCATTCTTAATGATGTGAGATGTGTTGTCATTCTCAATGATAAATCTATACCTAAGTGGTACATTACGCATTCTATTTGACCTTCGAAGAGGAGATGTGTGTAGTGACTGTGCCTCAACAATGAGTACATCTGGTTGAGAATCAGCTTGTGAATTCTAGATAGGTTGTAGATTTTGAACTTTCTCAAGTTCAACAGACCTCCTACTACTCCTTTTTTGGATGAACTTTTTCTCCAAAAAAATAGCATGCCTACCAATAAATATTTTTTATTGAGTAGGGTGGTAGAAGTAGTTGAAGGAACCAGATCTAAGATTTCAGGGTTAGATCTTGAAATTTTTTCAAGATCAGGCAGTGGAAGACTAAAATAAATTAAAATTTATCTTATAAAATCAGATAATTCTTAGATCTAAGATCCTATTACATAATTATTACATGGTATTAAATCAAAAATTAAAATATAAAGAGCAAGAACTACATGTTCATCATATCAATATGTTTCTATACTACATCTAATGTATGTAAAATATAATAGATCAGATCTATTATCTTGCAAGTTAGATGTTCTAACTTTACTGATCTAAGCTTGAGGATGATATTGCAAGCTGCACATACATTCGGCTTTTAAAAGTCATCCACACGAGCCCACGAATCACGATCAGAAGTTCTGATCCAGAAAATCAGCACAGTATGCTAGTACTGTGCTAATCCTTCTTCGATAGTCGATCAGATGCCTCCTTCTTCTTGATTAGGACTCTTCCAAAGATGAAAAGTAGGAGAAAGAGTTTTAAATATGAGACACTCTCAAAAAACTCATAGATGGAGGAAGAGAAGGGGTGAACTTAGCAACCCTAGAAGAAGACCCTCTTCTTCTTCTCTTTGCTCTAACCCAGATATTTAGTTTTGTGTCTATTATATCTCCACACCCCAATACTCTTTCTCTCTGATTTTCACATGTCTCAAAGGTTTCTCAATGCTCTATAATTTATGAAAATTTCAAGAATAAATTCATCTTAAATAATGAGATATGAAGAATCCTTGTCTAGGTCAAATACCTAGTCAAGAAAAATCCAAACAGGGTAAGACAAGTGGTGCCCAACTCTTGGGTGCCCCCTCCTTCTTTTTCTACCATGGACTACCAACAAAGGATGCATAATATGTACCATAAAAGCTATGAAAATCTCAAAAAAAATCTGGATAAAATCAATACCATAAGGAAAGAGTTTTGGTTTTCTAAAATTCTATCTCATAGAATTTGAATCCAAACTAATTCCTATTTTGACTTGGTCCACAACCATATTCTATGTAAAAGAGAAATATTGGAAAGCTTTGGGCATGCATGAAGGCCTGGGAGAGAAGGTTTTGTCATACAAAATAAGAGAGAGTCGGCGTGGGGGGCTAAGGTGGCGCAAGGTGGAATCCTAGTCTTACTAAGATTCAATCTATGACTTGTTCAAATTTGGTTTCTCAAACCAAATCAAACCAAAACTAAATCAATCCAATTAAAATAGATCTTAACCCAATTAAAAATCTAATTTAATTAGATTAAATTAAATTTAAATTTAATTTAATTTTCTAATTGAATTAGAAATTAGGTTGATCCAAGTCCTAATGGGACTAGAACTAGTTTTTTCTTGCACTTGGCTTATCCAATAAATCAATTGGACTTGATCCAATCAAGCCCAAATCAAATCAAATTAAATTATATTCAATTAAACTTAATCTCAGCCTATTGGCTTAATCAAATTAAGCCAATTAGCAATCGAATTGCTAATCGATCCTCCTGCAACACTTGTACTAGGTTAAATGTCAATCATATTGATCATTTAATCCTAGAACGATTCTTAATCATTGATCAACTATCTGATCAAATCGTGAACTCTAATGTGTGTGATCTCATAGATCCGAACCTAAGTCGGTAGCACAAAAATAAATTTTTGTACCAATCGAAGTGACCATCTAGCAATGGTACCCGACGGTCGGATAGGTCGAATGTGTAGAACAATATCCTTAGAATCCATACGGATATAATTTCCATATAATTCATCCCCTTGACCAAAATGCTCATATGACACCTCAGAGTTCAACTGTCAACTCTGATCAGGTTGTCCACATTGTATTTCAAAATATCAAATCCATCTGATGGATTACCCTGGTCAAGATTTTACTAAATTGAAATACAGCGACTCATTTTTCTCCAACTCTTGGAGTAGTCAATCCCATCTCGATCACACTCTGACTTTGTAAGTACTTGACTGTGCTCAGAAGCCTTCCATCACTGAATTAAAAATTCAGTTAGTCCAGTACCAAAGCACAATGAGTTGCTTGCAAGTCACTGAGATGATCTCAGATCTAAGGGATACTTATACCTATATCCCATTAGAGATATTCTCGATAGCAGAATGCTCTGGAATTGATCACATTCAATGATGATGTACCCTTACATCTCACCTATATACCATACCAGTATCTCCACACTCCTTGGTTAAGAGGACAACTAACCCATATAGCTTACAACAACCTATGCTCGGTAGAAGCTGTCGTCCTTATTAACAGCCCATCATTTGGTCATGAATAGTTTTAAGGACTAATCGATAAATCCTCTCTTTATCGAATCTAAATAGCCCTAAGGACTTCATCACAACAATAGAGTTCATTAGAAGATGAAAACTTATGATGAAAATACCAAAAATATATTTTATTTATTAACAAATTAATTACAATACAAGGTTGCTCAACCGTCAACAGGTTGACGATTGACTTTTAGGACATATATCCCAACAACTCCCACTTGTCCGAAAGCCACCCAGCACAGTATCTAATACCCATCTTTGACTTGTGGTTGTCGAACTCCTTTATCATCAGGACTTTAGTGAAGGAGTTGGTCAGGTTCTTTTTTTCATCGATCTTCTGAAGGTCAACATCACCTCGATCTACGATCTTCTGGACCAGGTGGAAGCAGCATAAAATGTGCTTCATCTGCTGGTGTGCTTTGGATTCCTTCGCCTGAGCAATGGTACCAGTACAGTTGCAGTAGAGCAGGATCGGACCATCGATGGAGGGTGCTACTCTGAGATCGATGATGAATTTTCTCAGTCAAACAGCTTTCTTCACGGCATCCGATGCTACGATGTACTCTGCCTCACAAACAGAGTCTGCCACAGTATGCTGCTTGGAACTCTTCCAGCAGATGACTCCACCATTCAGAGTAAAGATATAACCTGACACGCTTCTGCTGTTATCATGGTCAGATTAAAAGATGGAGTCTGTGAACCCCACAAGTTTCAGATCTGACTCACCATAAACCAACCATTGGTCCTTAGTATTTCTCAAATACTTAAGGATGGCTTTAACCACTTTCCAGTGATTTTCTTTAGGATCAGATTGGTATCTACTCACTACTCCTAGTGAGTATGTCATATCTCATCTTGTACATGTCATGGCGTACATGATAGATCCCACAGTCGAAGCATATGAGACTCTACTCATACGCTCTCTCTCTTCAGGAGTTGTCGAACAATCTTTCTCAGAGAGAAAAATTTCATGGCCTATCGACAGATAGTCCTTCTTAGAATTCTCCATGCTGAACCTCTTCAACACAATGTCTATGTACACGGACTGGGATAACCCAAGCATCCTTTTAGATCTATCCCTATAGATCTTCATCCCTAGGATGTAGGATGCTTCATCTAAGTCCTTCATGGAGAACTACGATGACAACCAAACTTTTATTCCCTATAGTACAGGGATGTTATTTTCGATTAAGAGAATGTCATCCACGTACAAGATAAGGAATACCACAACTGGACCATTTGCCCATATATAAATGCAGGGTTCTTCTCCGTTCTTAATAAAGCCATATATTTTGATCACCTTGTCAAAATGCATGTTCCAACTCTAAGAAGCTTGCTTCAATCCATAAATAGATCTCTGAAGCTTGCATACCTTGGACTCATCTGTGGATGTAAACCCCTCAGGTTGTATCATATACATCTCTTCAGTCAGCTCTCCATTCAGAAAAGCTGCCTTTACATCCATCTACGAGATCTCATAATCCAGATGGGCTGCTATTGCAAGTATTATCCAAATAGATTTGAGCATTGCCACAGGAGAGAACGTCTCGTTATAGCCAATACCATAATGTTGACGATACCCCTTGGCAACCAGATGGACTTATAGGTCTCCACCTTTCCGTCTGTGCCCCTCTTCCTTTTGAAGATCGATTTACACCCAATGAGTTTAACCTCTTCAGGTGGGTCAACCAATGTCCATACATCGTTGACCTTCATGGACTCCATTTTGAATTTTATGGCTTCAAGCTATTTCTCAGAATCAGATCTTTGCATTGCATCCATATAGGTGATCGGATTCTCATCGTTCTCATCGAGTTCGATAGGATTACCGTTTCGGATCAAGAAACCGTAGTATCTATCCGACAGATGCGGTATTCTCTCGGATCATCTTAATGGTGCAGGTACATTAGGCTCTAGATCTGATCTAATCAAATCCGACTAAGGTTCAGCTATTGGTGTCGGTCCTTCTACCTGTTGAACTTCATCAAGTTCAACCTTAGAGACAACGGTTCCTTCATCAAGGAACTTCTTTTCTAAAAAAGTTGCCTTAAGGCTGACGAACACCTTTTGTTCATCAGCATGGTAGAAAAAAAATCCTTTGATCTCTTTGGGGTATCCTATGAATGTGCATTTATCAAATCTAGGTCCAAGTTTATCTGTAACTAATCATTTGACATAGGTCGAGCACCCCCAGACCCTAAGGTGTGAAAGTGCTGGCTTACGTCCTGTCCATATCTCATATGGAGTCTTAATTACAGACTTATTTGGAACCCCATTTAATAGATAACAGATCGATTCGAGTGCATATCTCCAGAAGGATATCAGCAAGCTGGCAAAATCCATCATAGATCGGACCATATCTAACAGAGTCCGATTTCTCCTTTCAGACACACCATTATGCTGTGGTGTTCTTGGAGGAGTTCATTGGGAGAGAATCCTATTCTCTCCTAGATATGTGAGAAACTCACTAGAAAGATTTTCCCTCCTCGATCAGATCGAAGAGTTTTAATGTTCTTTCCAGTTTATTTTTCTACTTCACTACGAAATCGTTTGAATATTTAAAATGAATCCGACTTATGTTTCATCAGATAGACATATCCATATCTGGATAGATCATCCGTGAAAGTGATGAAGTAGAAATATCCACCTCTAGCACTTGTACTCATGGGCCCGCATACATCAGTATGTGCTAGGCCCAAGAGCTCAGTAGCTCTCTCATCTTTTTCAATAAAAGGTGACTTGGTCATTTTATCAAGAAAACAGGATTTACAGGTTGGAAGTGATTCATAATCCCTAACTTTGAGGATTCTCTCTTGAGTCAACCAGTTTATCCTATTCTTATTTGTATGACCTAGCCTACAGTGCTATAAGTAGATATCTGATACACTATCTAATCTAGGGTGCTTGCCTATAGAATAGACTACGTTAACAGGTTGTGATAACATATACACATCATTGTTCAAATGTCCACACAAAATAGTAACATCATTCATAATGATTTACAAACTTGTTTCTTTATTGAAATTTTATAATCATTTTTGGCCAGAAAGCCTACAGAAATAATATTTAAAAAGAAACTAGGACAGAAATGACAATCATTAAGAACAATGGTACGGGACTCAAATACAAGTTTCAAGATTTCGAATGCTAGAATTGGAACTGATCTTCCATCTCCAATGTTAAGGAACCTCTCGCCTTGCTCGAATCTTCTACTGACCTGCAACCCCTACAATGAATTACAAATATGATAAGGGCTACCGGTATCCAATATCTAATCAGTTATGTTGGTGCAAAAATCCGTCGGCATCGAAGAAGCTAGAGTCGAGGGAGTCGCGGTCGCCATCGAGATCTGCAAAGAAAGTCTAAACCAAAGTTGGGGGTGCTCCGACAAGACCCTCCGACGCTCAAGTCAGTTCTCTGTCTCAACAAGAATGGAGTGCTCGAACAAAAACTTTAGCAGAGTTTTGAGATAGAGATTAGAGCTTAGAGAATAACGTATCTGGGGATCCCCTTTTTATAGGCGGAGGGCGTAACAGATTGACAGCGACATCGGTAATCGCCTGGTAGTGGGCCGTTCGGGGTCATGAGGAGTTTGTTACGGAGAGTAGTGGAGTGGAGTCGTGGCCATCGCCGTGGCCTGCCACGTAGAGCCTGTTGTGGAGAGTGGAGTGATATCTGTTATCGTGACTTGCCAGAGCATGATGGAGCCGCGTGGGATCCGTTACAGGAAGTGAAGCAGAGTCGTGGTCATTACTGTGGCCTGCCAGGGAGTCCAGGCCTGTCGGTCGAAGTACGGTTGGGGTGTCTGGTGGAGAGGGATAGCTCTCCATCTAAGAGGAGCTCGGATGTTGCTGGCGAGCCTTCTACCGTTGGGTGCCTTGGGTGCTAGTATTGCAGGCGAAGGTCATCTGCTGTAGAAGCTCGATCAGGGGCTTTCTGTGGACGAAGTTCGGTTTCATGCAGAATTCGGCAGAAGGTCGACCGACAGTGGATGTCGGATGGCGCTGGAGAGGTTCACCCACTGGAGGGGTTCGGCTGCTGGAGCCTGTGTGTCGTAGGAGTTCATCCGAAATCTGTTCGCTACAGAAGTTCAGTCAGAGTCTGATTCCCGTAGAAGTCCGGATGGGGATCATTTGTTGAGGAAGCTCGATCGAAGCCTGCTTGCAATAGAAGTTCGGAAGGAATTTGTTCACAATAGAAGCTCAGGTGGAGGCTTACAGTAGAAATCCGACGTGGACCGCTCGTAGTAGAAATTCGAAGTAGACCGCTTGTAGTGGTAGCTTGGAGTAGATCGCTTGTAGTAAAAGCTCGGAGTAGATCGCTTGCGGTGGGGGCTCGGAGTCCGGCCCTTGTAAGAATTCAGATGAGGTCTAACTGCAATAGGAGTTCGGGGAAGAAGTCCAGCTCCCGTAGGAGCTCGGATGAAATCCAAAAGGCAGTCGACCGTCGTAGAAACTTGGATGGAGTCCATCCGTCATGGAGATCTACTGTTGGGAAAGTTCGGCCACTGACGAACTGACGAAGTTCTGAAAGAAATTTGGATTGCAATCGATCGAATCCTGTTGGAAAAGATCTGGAAGAGGTCTAGAGAATGGTTGACCCTTGTAGGAGGTCGGTCGATAGTAGAATCCAGAGAGCACTTGGAGCAGCCTGATAGACGATCGAAGAAGCTTATCGCTGGAGAAGCCCGGGAGATGCGGCAGGAGTTCGTCTGTCGGGGGAACCCGATCGACACTTGTGGAAGAAGCTGTGGGAGTTTATCCGTCGGCAGAACTTGGGAATATTGTAGAAGCTCGGCCGCTGGAGAGGTTCGAAAAGATGTCGTTCTGGGTTGGACATCGGCAGAGTCCCGGGAGGTTCACTCCTGGTATGAACTTTGGCTGGAGGATATTTTATACCCAACACCAGTCTCCCTACTTCCGAGTTTGAGTTTTGAATGAAGAAAGTATAGAGAAATTTTCACAGCCGAAGTTACTCCCTTGAATTCTGCGCGCGATCGCCCTCAGATATCCTGGCATTTAATGCACACATGCCGAAGTCTTTTCAAATTGGGGCGATCCGAAGAGACTTTTCGAAATTCTCGCTGGAGCGCTGTCTCAAGTGCCACGCAATAATGGCCCCGCCAGCAGTCAACCATACGCCATGGTGAGTGGGACACATGGCGGGCATTGGTCGGCCTAGGAATATCCACCGTCATGACTGTGCCAGGCCCTGTTGCCTATTTAAACCCACTCCTTCCCTCTAGGGACTTCACTCCGCCTGAGAGTCCAGTTGGCGCCTTTCTTCTATCTGAGAGTTCTGCCGCCCATCGACGTCCTTTTCGACCCTAAGCGTTCTTTGCGTCAATCCCCGCCATCTCCGCCGGCTCCCCGCCTATGTCGGGCCAATCTAGGTTGGTCCCAAAACTTCTCTTATCATCGTTGTTGTTCTTTCCTCTTCTTGCTTTGTTTGTTTAGCTTTCGAGAGTTTATTCACAATCTTTCCCGATTTTTCGGGATTTTCTTCTTTCTTTTCTCTTGTTGCAGGCACGGACATAGAAGTTGCCCGGGTGGCCCTCACCGTCGACGTCCCTTACGACGTCAGGCCTTCAGTTCCCCGAGCCCTTTTGAGGAGTTCTCCCGCCAGGGCTTCTGCCCCGGAGGTCCATCTCGAGGGGATGCTACGGATCGAGAGGAGGTGGAGAAGGGAAATGGTGGCCCGCAAGTTCAGCGACTGCCGAGCTGCCACTGAAGGCTCCCACAGCTTCGAAGGGGACTCGAGGGAGAATTTCTTTAACAACAGGGATTTAATAACGAAACTGGCCGGTGAGTGCGTCCTGCCCGAGAATTTTGAAGTAGTTGAACGGGGCAACACCGGTCAAGGGGGTGGAGTTGCCATCATAAGCTGCGACGGGCTTCTTGACGTCGTCGGGGTCGAGGGACCAGAGGCGGTCGGCGCTGATGGCGGAACAGTAGAACTTGTTGCGGGGGCGGTGGAAGTAGCGCATGCTAACCTCGCCGAAGTACCTAGGATGGTAATTGTCAGAGAGAATATGGTCGTGGTGCATGCCTCCGGTGTTATCGTGGCCACCAGGGTACTTTCGGTTCTTCTTGAAGCAGGTCATCGTTGCCGCCGTCGTCGCCGCCGCCTTCCCTTAAGTTCTATCCCACCCTTTTCCCCTTAGGGTTAGGGTTTTGGCAATGGGATGGAACGATGTGAAGGGTGAGAGCCGATGGGTTCATCATACGTACTGAAAAATACTGCTGAGAAAGATGAAACTGGAAGGAGAAGTCGAAAGCTTGAAGCGGTCTCTAATGTATTCTTTTCAGGTCTTGTCGATTGTTCTTCTTTCTTTGGCCTTCAGGGCTTTGTAACGTATACCTTGTTAATCAAAATGAAAAGAAGATTTTTTGTTACCTTGTCCGCACTTTGTGTTAAATTGTCGTCCGTCGAACTTCTTTTATTTTTTTATCTCATTCGATGTCGATGTTGTCTGAAGGTTCCTGGTCGTTGCCACGTTGGTTTGCTTTTCTTGTCATCTTTCTTTTTCGACCTTTAGGGCTTTGTAACGTACACCTTGTTAATCAAAATGAAAAGAAAATTTTCCATTACCTCTTCTACTCATGTGTTGAGTTGTCGTTTGCCGAACTTCTTTCTGTTTTTGCTTTGCTCGATATCGATGTCATTTGAAGGTACCCAATCGTCGTCGCATTGACCTATCCCTTTTGTTTATGACCGTAGATTTGTCCGGGGCCACTTGAGTTTAACACTTCCTTTCGAAGCTCGAGCTCGGGGGTCTGAACTTCTCGTCGCCTTGAGGAAGCCGTCTTATCCTTGGCCTGTGTTGAGTTCCCTCTTAGAGACTGAGGGTTTTTAATGGGGGGTCTCCTTCTTCATTGAGGCGAGGTGCTTTGTGTCTTTGATATAGTTTGGCTTCCATTTTTCACTGGTGTAGTCTGTCACTTTTTCTTCGCATCTCCCTCCTCTTTTTAAGTAATGGTTCTCCCCAACTCTTTACGGGGTCGTGGGAGCGTAGAGGGGCCATCGAGAAGGTTCTCTTTTTTCTTATCAGGTCTTGAACGACTGGATCTTAGTTGGCGTCAGGACGAGGTTCTCCTCCTATTCCTGATGTAGTCGATTTCAGCTCAGATTAGGATGAGGTTCTCCTCCTGTTCTTAACAGGACTGTGGGGGCACATATGGGCGTTGCAGGGCCTCTCTCCCCATCTGGTCTAAAAGTAATCGGGCCTTCGACTTTGCTCATGTTAGGGTGAGGTTCTCCTCCTGTCCCTAACATGGCTGTGGGGGCACATAAGGGCATTGTAGGGCCTCTCCTCCCATCCGATTTAAAAATAACCGGGCCTTCGACTTTGCTCATGTTAGGGCGAGGTTCTCCTCCTGTCCCTATCATGACTGTGGGGGCACATGAGGACGTTGTAGGGCCTCTCCTCCCATCCGGTCTAAGGAGAATCGGGCCTTCGACTTTGCTCATGTTAGGACGAGGTTCTCCTCCTGTCCTTATCATGGCTGCGGGGGCGCATGAGGGCGTTGTAGGGCCTCTCCCCCCATCCAGTCTAAGGAGAATCGGGCCTTCGACTTTGCTCATGTTAGGGCGAGGTTCTCCTCCTGTCCCTAACATGGCTATGGAGGCACATAAGGGCATTGTCGGGCCTCTCCCCCCATCCGGTCTAAGGAGAATCGGGCCTTCGACTTTGCTCATGTTAGGGCGAGGTCCTCCTCCTGTTCCTAACATGGCCGTGGGGGCACATAAGGGCCGTTATATGGGCCTCTCTCCCTGTCCGATCTTAAAATAATCGGACTTCCAACTTTGCTCATGTTAGGATGAGGTTCTCGTCCTGTTCCTAACATGGCTATGAGGGCACATAAGGGCCATTATATGGGCCTCTCCCCCTGTCTGGTCTTAAAATAACCAGACTTCCAACTTTGCTCATGTTAGGATGAGGTTCTCCTCCTATTCCTAACATGGCTTTATTTTTGTTGTCTGAAGGGGTTATCCCCTGTCGTTACGAGTCCATGTCGAAAGGAAAAGATATGCAAATCTGAAAGGAATCTTGATTTAAAGCAAAGTTGTTAGTAATACATTTACAGGTTTTTCAAATCCCATGGTCGTAGAAGGTCTGCACCCCGTCGAGGTCCTCCAGAGATGGAGTTGATGATCCCGATTGGAGGTCGATCTCCGGGCTGCTCTTCCTTCCTCGGCGGCTCAGGTTGCGGTAGGACCCTTGGCCGATCCTCTCTGCCCTCAGATCGATGTCAAATGAACCTGTCGAGCTGACCTCGTCTGATGAGCTCCTCGATCTCATCTCGGAGTTGAATGCATTCCTTTGTGTCGTGGCCGTGGTTGCGATGGTAGAGGTAGAACTTGTTAGGATTGTACTTCTCGGGGTGTGTGCGCATCCTTTCTGGCCTTGGGAGCTGCTTCCTGACCTCCATCAGTACTTGGGTTTTCGATGCATTGAGGGGGGCATAGCTGCGGAATCTTCCTAGGGGAGAGCCCCGCCGAACTCTACGGTCCGGGCTTCTCTGTCTGCATGCTCGGGGAGGAGTCTGGATGCGCTTGTGCCTGGGAGGAGTCTGAGAACGTGGTCGAGCTTCACTCGGCCGTCTTTCAACTGTGGGCCTGCTGGAGTCGCCCACCTGCCGCTCCTTCACGGCCTCCTCGTCTTTCAGCTTGAAGGCTTCCTCCACTCGGGCATATCCTTCGGTCTGAGCTAGCAGATTGGCAAAGTCTCTAGGATACTTCTTTTCCAGGGAGAAGAGGAGGTCATTCTTTTGAAGGCCGTTCTTTAAGGCGGCCATTGCAATCGATTGGTCCAGGTTTCGGACCTCCAGGGCGGCGGTGTTGAAGCGGTTGACATAAGCTTGGATGGATTCTCTCTCCTTTTGCTTGATGTTAATGAGGGACACTGAACCTCGCCAGGGACGTCGGCTGCTGATGAAATGAGCCACGAACTGGTGACTCATCTGGTCAAAGAAGAAGATTGTACCCAGCTTTAGTGTTAAGTACCAGTTCCTTGCTGCTCCCTTCAAGGTAGATGGGGAAGCTCGACACAAGATGGCGTTTGGCGTGCCATGGAGCAGCATCATGGTTCAGAAGGCCTCCAGGTGGTCGACCGGGTCTGAGGTCCCATCGTAGCTCTCAAATTGGGGGAGCTTGAAGTTCGGCGGGATTGGTTTCTGCATGATCATTTGAGAGAAAGGAGGGTCAGTACAGATGTCCTCACCGTAAGTAGTGGGAGCGCGGTGCAGCTCTTCAATCTGCTGGTTCATCTCCTGGAATCTCTGATCCAGGAGGTCCTCTCGATTGCGAGCCTCGAGGGTCTTCTGGTGGAGCGGAGGTAGGGACTCTCTGGGGGTTGAATCATGATCAGACGGAGGACTCTCCGTCTTCTGTTTTTCTTTTCTGGGAAAGATAGGGCGGCTGGCCCATGTGGCCCGCCCGATCGTCGGATTCTGAAACTCCGACGATGCTCTTTCCAGCCGCATCGATGCCTGCGACTGCTGCGGCTGTTGCTGCATGGCCTGCACTGCTTCGATGAGGCGTCTGACCTGTTGAACCAGCAGGTCAAACTGCTCCATGCCGACTGCCGTCGTCGGAGGAAGAGAAGCCTGGAAAATCGGAGATGAGGCCGGGGCTTGCGGAGCTCGCTAAGATCTGGCCGTGGAGGCCGTTGACCGCCTGATGGATGCCCTTCGGGGAGGCATCAGGTGGAGGTCAGGCAGGCAACCGGAGGAGGAGATGTCGGAGAAGATGACCGGAGGTGGTCCCATTGAGCACTCCTTTAAGAACAAGGGTACTGCGAAGACACAGGCTCTTCCTCTAGCGCCAATCCTGTTGGTGCAAAAATCCATCGGCGTCGGAGAAGCTGGAGTCGAGAGAGTCGCGGTCGCCATCGGGACCTGCAAAAAAAGTCTAAACCGGAGTTAGGGGTGCTCCGGCAAGACCCTCCGACGCTCAAGTCAGTTCTCTGCCTCAACAAGAATGGAGTGCTCGAACGGAAACTTTAGCAGAGTTTTGAGATAGAGATTAGAGCTTAGAGAATAACATATCTGGGGGTCCCCTTTTTATAGGCAGAGGGCGTAGTAGATTGACAGCGACGTCGGTAACCACCTGATAGTGGGCCGTTTGGGGCCATGAGGAGTTTATTACGGAGAGTAGTGGAGTAGAGTCGTGGCCATCGCCGTGGCCTGTCACGTGGAGTCTGTTGTGGAGAGTGGAGTGATGTTCATTGTCGTGACTTGCCAGAGCATGATGGAGCCACGTGGGATCCGTTACAGGAAGTGGAGCAGAGTCGTGGCCATTACTGTGGCCTGCCAGGGAGTCCAGGCCTGTCGGTCGAAGCTCGATTGGAGTGTCTGGTGGAGAGGGGTAGCTCTCCATCTGAGAGGAGCTCGGATGTTGCTGGCGAGCCTTCTACCGTTGGGTACCTTGGGTGCTAGTACTGCAGGCGAAGGTCATCTGCTGTAGAAGCTCGGTCAGGGGCTTTTTGTGGACGAAATTCGGTTTCATACAAAATCTGGCAGAAGGTCGACCGGCAGTGGATGTCGGATGGCGCTGGAGAGGTTCACCCACTGGAGGGGTTCGGCTGCTGGAGCCCGTGTGTCGTAGGAGTTCGTCCAGAATCTGTCCGCTACAGAAATTCAGTCAGAGTCTGGTTCCCGTAGAAGTCTGGATGGGGATCATTTGTTGAGGAAGCTCGGTCGAAGCCTGCCTGCAATAGAAGTTCGGAAGGAATTCATTCACAATAGAAGCTCAGGTGGAGGCTTACAGTAGAAATCCGACGTGGACCGCTCGTAGTAGAAATTCGAAGTAGACTGCTTGTAGTGGTAGCTTGGAGTAGATCGCTTGTAGTAGAAGTTCGGAGTAGATCGCTTGCTGTGGGGGCTTGGAGTCTGGCCCTTATAAGAATTCGGATGAGGTCTACCTGCAATAGGAGTTTGGAAAAGAAGTCCGGCTCCCGTAGGAGCTCGGATGAAATCCAGAAGGCAGTTGACCGTCGTAGAAACTTCGATGGAGTCCGTCCGTCGTGGAGATCTATTGTTGGAAAAGTTCGGCCACTAACAAACTGACGAAGTTCTGGAAGAAATTCAGATTGGAGTCGATCGAATCCTGTTGGAAAAGATCTGGAAGAGGTCCGGAGAACGGTTGACCCTTTAGGAGGTCGGTCGATAGTAGAATCCAGAGAGCACTTGGAGCAGCCTGATAGACGACTGAAGAAGCTTATCACTGGAGAAGCCCGGGAGATGCGGCAGGAGTTCATCCGTCGGGGGAACCCGGTCAACACTTGTGGAAGAAGCCGTGGGAGTTTATCCATCGATAGAACTTGAGAATATTGCAGAAGCTCGACCGTCATAGAGGTTCGGAAAGATATCGCCCTGGGTTGGACGTCGGCAGAGTCCCGGAAGGGTCACTCCTGGTACGAACTTCGGCTGGGGGGTATTTTATACCCAACAAGTTATATCACAAATAGAGAAATTGCAATGAGTTATCATATAAATACCTTGCCCAGCAACAGCTTGCTTTTTTCTCTACCTGTTCTGGTCCAGAGAGGCAATGTACTGAGGATAGTTCCTATTCCAGTGCCTCCGCTTCTTGCAAAAGAAGCATTCAGCTTGACTCTTATCGGATTTGATTTTTCTGGTCTGGCCCTGCACTGATGTCCCAGCCTGAACTTGCACCTTTTTCACTTTCTTCTTCTTGTTCTTCTTTCCTTTCTCAAAGGGTCGTGAACCAGAAGATGAACCTCCCACTAAGTTCACCGACTCCTTGTGGAGTTGGTGATCCTTCTCAAAGTTCTGAATCAACCCCAGTAACCCATGGTAGTTTACTTCAGGCTTTGTCATTCTATAATGAGTGAGGAATGGGAGATAAGACTTGGGCAGCGAGTTCAGTATTGCATTTTTTCCAAGCTGCTCATGCAAAGAAAAGCTGAGCTTGCTCAAACGCTCCATCAGCTCGATCATGTACAATACATGATCAATGACAAAGGCACCATCCTGTATTTTGGCATTGAAGATGGCACAACTAGTCTTGTGCCTCTCCACATCATCGGATATGCTAAAGGCATCCTCCAACACTTGAAGCATGTCTTTTGGCTGAGCTGTCTCAAATCTATGACTGAACTCATTGCTCATGACAGCTAGTATGATGCAGCGCACTGTGGTCCAGTCACTGAGCGATTTTTGGTAAGTATCTCTGACTGTTCCACGTGTATTGGTAGCTGGCTCCTCAGGTGCAGGATCCGTTATCATATATAGAATCCGTTCATGCTTCAGGACTATCTTCAACTTTCGATACCAGCTACCAAAGTTGGATCCCACCAAATTATCATTGTCCAACAATGATCGAAGCGATAGAAAAGTGACCATATCTGTACAAAGAAAAATCATAACCTAATTAGTAATTGATTCATTAAACTTAAAGATTTGGACTTTAATCAAAAAGTTTCTCCCACTATTTTATTCGAATTGGTAGCCTCTACCTCTAATTCAAAGAATTACCCTAATTCTTTAGTGGGTACTAGAATCCACTTACACTGCAGACAAGCCCAACTTTGGTTGGCCAACCCATGTACATCTAACGGTAGGTTCATAACCAATTATTTCTCTAAATAATTTTTAATAATTTTAATTTTGCCCCGGTCCCTAATCAGTAGGCTTTGGCCTCCACTGAAAAGGTCTGGTTAGGTCCAACCATTAACATGACTATACTTGGCCTATCTAGCCAATGAATGATCAGGCCCAACTTTGGTTGGCCAACCTAACCACCATTTAGAAAGATGTAGTCAAAAAATCATATTATGAATGACAATTCCATCAGCCGATAAGCACCAGACCTTTGGGCCTCCAATGATTATCCAACTGATGAACCTATTATCATCCACTTAATGGGAGGCTATGATCTAGTTATCACCATAACTATTTCATTTTAAGGACTTAATAATTTTAAAAAAATTAATTAATTTAGAGGAGGAGGTCAGATGAACCAGCTTATCATGATCCTCTCACTGGCTTCACCAAGTCAGCTTAAGGGAGACCATTTAAAAGGACTGGTCTAGGAGCACCTAAATCAATCACACTGATTTACCTAGCTGACATGGGTCAGCTCGAATAGTCAAGTGATCCGATCAAAACATAATTTCACCAAGAGGTCAGGTAAGTTCGATCGGTGGGAGGGTCTGCTAAAGCTTGCCTTAGACACCATCAGAAATGGCCAGGTAAGCGGGCTGCCAATTAAAAATTATCAATCTGGTTTACCTTAGACACCAACTGGTTTAATTAGTTTTGATTAGATCAACCTAACAGTTCGTGCTAGATCGCTTAGCCAAGAATCAAGTCCATTTGGTTCTCGGTAAAGACATGGACTTGACCAACTACAACTATTGTAATTGATCTAGAGAATCCTTGACCTAATCTAAGACAATAATTGATTAGATTTAGTCAATTCTCTAATTAAGTCCATCTTTAATCTAACCTTAGGTCTAACCCAATTAATGGACCTAATTCTCACTAACCCATTAACCTAATATGTTATGGTTTGTCTTAGGTTCTTCAATTCACAATCTTAGAACCTAATCAAACAACTTCTTAATTCTCAATTAAGTTTTGGACTGAGGGTTGGGGTTCGGTTTTTAGAAAATAATTTTTATATTTGTAAAATATTTTTACAACATGGTTATACCAACCAAGTTGCATGTTTGATTCATAATCAAAAGCTTCGATTTTTGCCTAAAAAAAATATGTATTAAATTTTTTAAAAATTATTTATTATTTTGCTGCATAAATTATTCAATTAAGTCAACATCTATTTTTTATAAATATGCTCTAATTTTATATTTTTTTAAAATTATCTATTTTTGCAAGAAAATCTAATTAATTTATGAAATTAGATTTTTTAGAAGATGTTAGCAAAATAAATTATCAAAAATATCTATAATAAATACAAAAATATGCTACTTATCACTTCACTAAGAAGCCTAGGTCTTACCAGAAGTCTAAGTACATAGAGTAGCGATATACACGATTACCTTAAAAAGAAACATATCGAGGTACGAAGAGCAGACTCCACGAACAACGTGGTAGATCCACTAACAAAACAGTTGAGCCAACCCAAGATGGAAGTCTACCTTGAGAAGATGGGACTTAGATTAATGGCTAATTATGAAAGATTATTAGACGTATGTCCTAGAAGCCAATTTGGTTGATATATTATAATAAGTCTTGGGCATAATTTTATACTTAATATATTGATTTGATCAATAAATGGATAAGTTTTATTTTCATTCAAGTATGATGTGTCCTTGAATCATCTATGAAATTAAAATTTCGATACATATTCTCAAGGTGTTGAAAATTAGAGGCATGTATAATTAATTTCAAAATACTTTCGATCATAGTATCATCATGAGGATGGTGATCGATCTGAATAAACCGACATACAGATCGCTTCTTTCGAGGTAGATGAGTCTTTGGTCTATAGTGTAGAGACACTGAGCGATGAGTATTGATAGTTGTTAGAGAACAACTAGTAATGAGCATGACCATATAAGAGATCACTTGGATTTCTATTCAATCGTCAGTAATTGTCCCGATGCTATAGTTGTGTGAATGATCTTTTAATCTGTGATGGTATGACTGCTCATAGTGAGGCTACTAGAGTTTGACTAACAGATAAATATGATCTCAATGAGTCCTTATAGTAGATGTTAGGGATAATTGGTCCACTTTAGAAATAGAGTGCACATCTAGATGGAATCTATCGATCTTGATAGAAAGAAGTAGTCCTATGGAATTTGAGAGACTAAGTTTGAGAGTTTGTGGCCACAGCAATATGATTGGTGGAAAAGAGTTTCCATAAGGATCCCAATTGGACTTGAGCTGATCGAATCTATCATATGACTGATGATGAGGTTTGATGATTTATCTATGACCTGTCATCTAGTCGGGACTCACGATAGAGGGACTGAATCACATGTGAACGATACTTTGAGGTTCTTTTTGATTTTACTAGATTGCTATTATATCTGCTAGATATCACTGATGAATGGTGAGAGCTCATTAAGGTTGCTGAGGATCGACAATCCTTAAGAGTTAGAGTGGAACTATTTCGAATCATTGAAAAGAATTTCAATGATGCTATAATAAAGATCATTGTATATCTCACTAGCAGATAGAATTGAATCTATAGGGTCACACAACAAAAGAATTAGATCTGGAATAACCAATTGAACTTATGAAGTCTCTGGATTTAGAGAAATCCTATTGGGTTCATGATAATCTTGCTAGCACATGGTTGAACTCGATTTTCTCTTTATGTTTGAATTTTTTATTTGTTAAGATTAATTTAAGTTTCATTACCTACTAATAATCTAAATAAATTAGATTCATTGAGCTCCAATTGTTGGATGCCTAGGATTTTGGATCAAATGAATTAAGGGTTCAAACCCTTAATCAATTTTCTTGATAGTTTTGATTGGGCGCCACTTGATTTGATCAAGTTGGATGTGCACACACTAGAGAGGATGTGTGGATCTGATTGGGACATCCCATGGCAGCCATGTGGCATGTGTATTTGTGAGTGCAAGGGCTCCAAAAGTTGGCCCCTAAAGGATCTCCTAAAAGAGCTCAAATAACTAAAGGAATAAGGATTCCTAATGCAAGTAGGATTTGTATTAAGTGGTTGTTTGATTTTGAATAAGATTCAAACCTCATGCCTATTTAAAGAAGCCTTCTCTAAGGCTCCTTAGCTCTGGATTACAACAGCCCACACCTCCCTTAGAAGCTCCCCATGCCCCCTCTCTCTTCTCTCGCTCTTCTCCCCTTGAAGTCCAATGCCCAAGGTGTTGGGCGTCCAACTTCTCAACACCCAAGAGGAGCTTGGGCATCCCTTGCTAAGTTTTTAGTCTTTGATTGCTTCATAATCAAGGAGAGAAAAGAAAGAAAAAAAGAGAAGAAAAGATCAAGAAAAAGATCAAAGAGTTGATCGCGATCCAAGCTTCATTCAGATTCGCAGGCTGATTATTCTTAGAGAAGAAGGATCATCACCAAAGAGAACTGTTTCAGACTGATCCTGAGTAGATATCTATAGAGATTGAGTACTTGTGTAGCTAAGAGAGAACTTACTCTCTTCCAAATTCAGATTTGAAGAAAGAAATTGTGAAACAGATATGTGATTTTATCACATATTCAATTTCAGCATAAAATTCAGCATGTGTTCAATTTCAGCATATGAAGTAGATTCTTGTGTTCTATATTTTATGCATTCATGATTAAGATTAAAAGATATTTTAATCTTGTATTCCACTATATTATTTAGAAAAAAAATTTTGAAACATATATGCATACCTCGATACAAAATTCCAACAAAAATTATCCGATCGCATCGGATGCCAGGAAGAAAATTGATTAGATTAATAATTAAAATTTTTATAATATTTATAAAATCTCACTTTGATTTGTAGTGAAAGATTAAATCAAGATTGATTGATTTTTGAATCGAGTCACTTCGCGAGATCCGGACATCCAGACCCTCTACTTCACTCGCATGCCAACCAATGTAGGAGAGAGGGATGAAGCTCTTCTTCAAAAGGGAAGGAGAGGAGGGCTTTGAGATCAGATCTCAAAGCCTAGGAAGGAGTCCACATGCCATGCCACACCACAAGGGGAGAGAGGATGTCGAAAGCAGAGAGATGCCCAAGAGAAGAGGGGATGCCCAAGGGAGGAGGTCTCCATGCCCAAGCCCTTACTCATGCCTAAATTGATTTTCTCCTTCTCTAAACCCCTCATTAAATAGATAAGAGATTCCATATAAAATCAAATACCTTCATGGATTAGAAATAGGACCCTCCAAGTTTGAATCAAATTTAAACTTCCTAAACCATAAGGTTTCCTAATAGAAGTAGGAGAGGTGCCAATTTGCACCTCCGATCACCATGCCGCATGTCTAAGGGGAGCGAGTTGTTTTCAATGCCCACTCCTCCATCTTGGTTGGCCATATGGGTGAGAGAATATATAAAAAATATGGTCAAATGCACCAAACCTAATTTGGTTCAAATTTGGATTTAATTTGAATCCAATTCAAATTCGATTCGAACCAAATTCGAAAAGACTGCTAATCCTAATTTAATTAGGATTTAGATCTAAGTCCAACTTGGATATTTAACCCAATTTAGACTCAATAAAATTAAGCCTAATTAATTTAGATCTGATCTAAAATAATTAGGACTCGAATCCAATCTCTCATAATTTTTTGAATCATAAATTTGATCAAATTCATCTCTAGAATCAAACTTGTGCCTCATGTATAGTGTTAGCTGCACATAGTCAATATTTAATTTCATATGACCCATAACTTAATTCTTAATTAAGTTAATCTATATGTTCAATCAAGTCTCATACTGTCAAATTGAACATATAAATATATGGTCAATTCTTTCTTGCATTGTTTGACTTTGTGCGTGACTCCATAGGTTCGAACACTCAGTTTGTAGTATAGGAATCCCTTCCTATACTAATCGAAGTGATCATCTAGCAATGATATCCAACATCCAGATAGATCGAATAATTGTAAAGCAACATTCAAGAATCTTGACATATGGTTACCACACAATTCATCCTTTTGACTCTAATGCTCAAGATGACCTAGGATTTTACTGTCAACCCTGGATGAGTCATCCACATTGTATTTCAATCTTTTTCAAATCCTGTGATAGATCATAAGGATTATCTTAGCTAAGGTTTTACTGGATTGAGATATAGTGTAACATCCCAGTTACTTGGGCCTGTAGTCCAGACGGCCCAACAGCACAAAAAAAAAAAAAAAATTAGAGGAGGAGAAAGACTCCTAGCCGAAGTCTTCTTCCTTCACGATTCCGGCAAAATCGGACTCAAAGAGTCCGGCTAGGGTAGGAAACCTCCACTATAAGATCCCCCATCCTTCCTTTAGGAATTTACAATAAAAATTTCGAAGTAAATCAAGGGATTTGAAAGATTTTTCTCAAAGATACCGTGGTGGTTGATTGGAAGAAAAAGGGTCGCCGGAGCTGTTTTTGGCCGTCGGAACAAGGTATGTTCTTCTTCCTTCCTTTCAGTTTAGTCTCTCCGGCCATGGGGTGTTAGGAAGCCGGCGAGGTGCCGGTTTGGGCTCAAACAGGGATACCCTGTTTGTGTGACTTTTCTTCCTTCTCCGCTGCCGGCAACAAGGAAGGTGGCACTGCCGCCGACACAGTAGCATCACCGGTGTCGGGACGTTGCCGGGGAAGGTGGTCGGAGGTGCTCTCTTGGTCGGGATGAAGGGGCACGTTCGAATGGGGTTCGGGTTCCCTGTTTTCAAACGTGGAGAAGAGAAGAAGAAGAAGCCTCTTCTCTCTTCTCTAAATAAATAAAAAAATTAAAAAAAACATATATATATAATATAATTATATATATATATACATACATACATACATATATATATATATATAAAAGGGGGGACATGGGTATGAGTCAGATAACCTCAATAAATATAAAAAAAATTATTTGGTTAAATTAATTTATTTTTGTTTGATAGGAGAACAGTCTAACGATCAGGGAGACAACGAGTAGGGCTTGATTTTCGGACTATAAGGTTGTGAATTTGAATTCTCAATTATCGAGGTAAGAATCATTATACATGATCATCATCACATGTATATATTATTTTACTGATAGTTTTGCATCGTTGGATTTGAAATTAATGAATTTATCATATGTAATGTTGATATTTACTTGTGTGGTTGCGAGCATAAATATGTTTTCATCAAAGCATATGATGGCATGATTATATAGTTATGATATGTTTATTTTGAGGACACTGCAAAAAATTTGAATTGATTAATGAAGACAAATATTATAATTTCATGAAAATAAAAAGAAAGAGAAATATGGTTTGGACTGACCTTGTCATGTGGAATAGCCTGCCAGGAGCTTATGCCTGGGACAGCTCCCACAGGCTTATGTGTGGAAGAATCTGATCCGAGAAAGATCATGAAGAATCTGATCCGAGAAAGATCATGAATGATTTGATCCGAGAAAGATTATGGCAACTTTGATCCGAGAAAGATCATAAATAGTTCGATCCGAGGAAGATCACAGAAATCAATCCGAATAAAAGATCGTCGCATGATCCTGGTTAGTCCAAAGCCAAAAAGGAATAAAAGATTGTCATTCCAAAGATGTGAAGAATAAAACATATAATATGAAATTCAAACAATGAATGAAGATTTCACCTGATGATGTATGATGATATATATGCATATTTGTGACAATATTCCAGTTATTATATACCTATGTATTTTCTCAATTGTATTGGTTTTAGAAATATTAATTTTATCTACTAGTTTGATGTACATGTGCAGTGATTCTTACTGAGCTGGAGAAGCTCATATTTCTTTCTTATTTTTTTTTTCAGACTTACAGGATGCGTAGTTTGGGCGGTTTGGGCGAGAGCAAATAAGAACTGAAGCCTTAGTAATTTAGTTAGTTTAAATTCTCTGATGCCAAAGAACATTTGAATAATTGTATTGAACAAGTTTGTTTTCGATTTGAAGCTGTGAAATCGGTTGATTGTTTTGGTATTTAATTGGTTATTTAAAATTTGAAGTGTTAAAATTTTAGGCCTTACATGATCCTAGGGTGCTGCTCTAGGGTTTGTGTGGCCGTGTCATGTGTCCAACTCAGCTGCTGGGTTTGGGGCGTGACAGAGTGGTATCAGAGCCTAGGTTTAGAAATCCTAAGATTTATTTTAGAGAGAGAGTATATGGGTAGACTTTTAGATGGAAATTGACTAATATGAAATATTATTCTTAAATTCTTGACTAAAGTGAAACTGTGTAGGTTGTCATGGCAAGAGGGACTGAGCGTGGGCGAAATCGGAGACCTACTCATTTTACGGATGGCTCTAGTGCTTGGGAGCCAGCTACACCACAAGAAAATGCTCCACCCTCATCGGATGATGAAGCACCACAACAAGAACATCCTACTGAGCCTGCAGAGGTCACTCCCGAAGAAGAAACTCCAGGAGAACCTGAAATTCAACCTGGGGAACAAATTACTGCAGCTCAGTTAATGCAAGTACTGGTTCAACAACAAGTGGCTGCGAGGGAAGATATGAGGAGGATATTGGAGGTGCAACAGGGACAACAACAGCAGATCATACAACAAATATTTCAGGAGCGACAATTCCAGCAGCAACAAAGAGCTGAAAATCAGTATGAACGTCCGATCAATTTATTAGACTTCAAAAAATATGCACCACCGGCCTTCTCAGGGACCTCAGATCCTATGGAAGCTGAAAGCTGGCTAAAAGCAATAGAAAAAGTTTTCCATACTTTAAGATGTCCTGCGGAAGACAAGGTCACTTTTGCCACATTTATGTTACAAGGTGAGGCAGCCGATTGGTGGGAGATGAAAATTGAAAAGTTAGGGCCAAATGATGTACCTTTTATATGGAAAGAATTTAGAAAAATTTTCTATGAGAAGTATTTTCCCCAGAGTATCCGACTCCAGAAATTTCGAGAGTTTGATCGATTGGTTCAGGGCCACATGACAGTTGCTCAATATGCAGCCAAATTTGAAGAATTATCGAGATATGCCCCTGCATTGATAGCTGAGAAAAATGTTCGAGCCAGAAAATTTGAGAATGGATTAAGGGAGAGAATCCAACAACTGGTGACTGTTTTTGAGCTGCCCACTTATAAAGAAGTCGTAAACAAATGCTTAATAATAGAAAAAGGACTCAATGATGCTCAAGCAGCAAGAGAGAAAAGTATGAAGAAAAGGGATCGAGTAATTGATTCTCAAAGTCAAAGTAGCAGAGCCTTCAAACCAAAGACCCCAAAATCAAGCCAGACTGCCACTAAAGGTAAAATACAACCTCAAGGGAGTCTTATATGTTATAGATGTGGAGGACCTCATTTTAGACGAGATTGTACGTGGCCCGGGGGACAATGTTACAAATGTGGACGAGATGGTCATAAAGCAATTGTTTGCCGCAGTGGAGGAGGAGTACAGAGTCAGCAGATGCCTCAAAATTATCATAATACCCCCACAAATTGGACACCCCAAGATGTACAAGGACAAGATGCGGGACAATAAAAATCAAAGACCTATGGACGAGTCTATGCACTTACACAACAGGATGCAAATGCTTCTAACTCAGTGGTGACAGGTACTGAATCGATCTCCTAAAAGTTTTTTTACATATATGTCATGAAATATTTTATGCTTAGATATATAAGGACATATAGCCCTGAATGATAAATGAATATATGACAGGTATGATCAAAATTGCATCCAACAATGTCTATGCTCTATTTGATCCTGGAGCTACCCACTCTTTTATAGCAACTAGTTTTATTAAGAAGACCAATGAGATGTCTCCTACACCTTTAGAAAATAATCTCGGTGTCTGCACACCAAGTGGAGAGGTGATCTTGGTTAATTCAATTTGCAAAGATTGTGTACTGAGTATTGAGGATAGGGAGATGAAAGCAGACTTATTAGTCTTAGAGATGAAGGACTTTGATCTAATCTTGGAGATGGATTGGTTAGCAGCATATCATGCTACAGTTGACTGCTTCCAAAAGACAATAATGTTTCAAATTCCAAATCAGTCAGAGTTTAGTTTTAAGAGTACTAAACCCTTCTTTCACCAGAAGTTCATCTCAGCTATTCATGCTCAGAAATTTCTTAGAAAAGGATGTGAAGGATTTCTAGCCACTGTATTAGAAACTCAGAATGAGAAACTCAAGTTAGAGAATATCTCTACTGTGAAAGAATTTTCTGATGTTTTTCCAGATGACCTGCCTGGACTACCTCCTGATCGAGAGATTAAATTTTCTATCAATTTGATTCTTGGTATGAGTTCAGTTTCTAAAGCCCCTTATCGAATGGCTCCAGCAGAATTGAAGGAATTACAAAAGCAATTACAAGAGTTGTTGGACAAAGGATTCATTAGACCTAGTGTGTCACCTTGGGGAGCTCCAGTACTTTTTGTAAAGAAGAAAGATGGTAGCCTTCAGCTTTGCATAGATTATCGAGAATTAAACAAGGTAACAGTGCGAAACAAATATCCTTTGCCACGAATCGATGACTTGTTTGATCAGTTGCAAGGGGCTCAGGTTTTCTCAAAAATTGATCTTCGTTCTGGCTACCATCAGTTGAAGATACAGCCTGGAGACATACCAAAAACAGCCTTTCGAACTAGATATGGGCATTATAAATTTTTGGTCATGCCATTTGGTCTGACCAATGCACCGACAGCCTTTATGGATCTTATGAATCGAGTGTTTGCATCATACTTGGATCGATTTGTAGTTGTATTTATTGATGATATTTTAATTTACTCGAAAAGTTTACTCGAACATGAAGAATATCTGAGGACGGTATTACAAACTCTGAGGGAAAAGAAGCTGTATGCAAAGCTACAAAAATGTGAATTTTGGATGAACAGTGTTACTTTTCTCGGGCATGTCATCTCCAAGGAGGGTATCTCAGTTGACCCAAGGAAAGTGGAGGCAGTAGTTGACTGGAGCCGACCTACTAACGTATCAGAGATACGTAGCTTTTTGGGATTAGCTGGCTATTATCGAAGGTTTGTGGAAGGTTTCTCTAGTATTGCCATGCCTCTATCTCGTCTAACACAGAAACAAGTAAAGTTTGAATGGACAGACGAATGTGAGCAAAGCTTCCAAGAGTTAAAAAGATGATTGGTGACTGCTCCAATCTTAACCATTCCATCTGGTACAGAGGGTTTCACTATTTATAGCGATGCTTCTCGTAAAGGTCTCGGTTGTGTTTTGATGCAAAAAGGAAAGGTGATAGCTTATGCTTCTAGACAATTGAAATCTTATGAGCGGAATTATCCTACTCATGACTTAGAATTAGCAGCTGTGGTCTTTGCTTTAAAAATATGGAGGCATTACTTATATGGAGAGCATTGCGAGATTTTCACGGATCATAAAAGCTTAAAATATATCTTTACTCAGAAGGAGTTAAATTTGAGACAAAGAAGGTGGCTGAAACTACTGAAGGACTATGACATGACAATAAACTATCATCCCGGGAAGGCGAATGTTGTAGCCGATGCTCTAAGTAGAAAATTTTCTGATGAATTGGCTGCTCTAATTACCTCACAAAAGTCTATATTGCTGAATTTGGAGAAATCAGGAATTGAAATACGACCACATGATTCTCAAGTTTAGCTTGCAAATCTTGTACTACAGCCTACTTTCATTGAAAAGATTAAAGCAGCTCAAAAGGAGGATTCAGAGTTACAAAAGGTCATAGATGCAGTGAAATCCGGTATACAGACAAAATTTTGGATACATGAGGATGGGTCATTGAGATTTGATAATAGACTATGTGTTCCCAAGATTTCAAGATTAAGAGACGAGATCCTAGAGGAAGCTCACTGTTCGGCTTACACTATGCATCCTGGAAGCACAAAAATATATCAAGATTTGAAAAGAAATTTTTGGTGGTCTGGTATGAAAAGGGATATTGCATAATTTATAGCCCAATGTTTGGTATGTCAACAAGTAAAAGCTGAACATCAAAGATCAGTAGGACCACTGTAGTCTCTTCTTATTCCTCAATGGAAATGGGAGCATATTACTATGGATTTTGTGACTGGATTACCTAAAATGCTTCGAAATAATAATGCTGTATGGGTAATTGTTGATCGATTGACGAAATCAGCATATTTCTTACCCTTTCGGATTGGTCTTTCCTTAGAAAGATTGGCAGGTTTGTATATAGAGCAGATTGTACGACTGCATGGAGTACCAGTTACTATTGTGTCAGATCGAGATAGTAGATTTGTTTCGCAGTTTTGGAAGAGTCTTCATAAAGCTCTTGGAACCAAGTTAAATTTCAGTACAGCTTTTCATCCTCAAACTGACGGACAATCAGAACGAACCATACAGATCCTAGAGGATATGTTAAGAGCTTGTGTCATGGACCTAGGCGGAGCATGGGATAATCACTTATCATTGATTGAGTTCGCTTATAATAATAGCTACCAAGCAAGCATTCAGATGGCTCCTTTCGAGGCATTATATGGAAGAAAATGTAGATCGCCCATTTGTTGGGATGAGGTGGGGGAAAGAAAATTGTTGGGACCAGAAATAGTGCAGCAGACAGTGGAAAAAGTACACATGATTCAGGAACGACTTCGTACAGCTCAGAGCAGGCAAAAGAGTTATGCTGATAATAGAAGAAGGGAGCTAGAATTTTAGGTAGGCGATCATGTTTTTCTGAGAGTTTCTCCCACTAAAGGTGTAATGAGATTTAGAGTTCGTGGTAAGTTGAGTCCAAGGTATATTGGCCCTTTTGAAATTTTAGACAGGATTGGAGAGGTTGCATATCGATTAGCATTACCGCCGGCTTTATCTGGTGTTCATGATGTGTTTCATATATCGATGTTGAGGAAGTATATTTCAGATCCAAGTCATGTGGTGAGTTATGAACCTTTGCGTCTTCAGAAGGATATGACTTATGAAGAATATCCAGTATGGATTGTTGACAAGAAAGATCAGGTGTTACGACATCGAATTATTCCTTATGTGAAGATCCAATGGAGCAATCATAGCGAGAGAGAGGCTACATGGGAACTCGAGACAGAAATGAAGATCAAGTATCCACAACTTTTTGGAAACTCAGGTATGTAAATTTCGAGGATGAAATTTTTTTTTAAGGGGGGGAGATTGTAACAGCCCAGTTACTTGGGCCTGTAGTCCAGACGGCCCAACAGCACAAAAAAAAAAAAAAAAAAATCAGAGGAGGAGGAAGACTCCTAGCCGAAGTCTTCTTCCTTCACGATTCCGGCAAAATCGGACTCAAAGAGTCCGGCTAGGGTAGGAAACCTCCACTATAAGATCCCCCATCCTTCCTTTAGGAATTTATAATAAAAATTTCGAAGTAAATCAAAGGATTTGAGAGATTTTTCTCAAAGATACCGTGGTGGTTGATCGGAAGAAAAGGGGTCGTCGGAGCTATTTTTGGCCGTCGGAACAAGGTATGTTCCTTCTTCCTTCCTTTCAGTTTAGTCTCTCCGGCCATGGGGTGTTAGGAAGCCGGCGAGGTGCCGGTTCGGGCTCAAATAGGGATACCCTGTTTGTGTGACTTTTCTTCCTTCTCCACCGTCGGCAACAAGGAAGGTGGCACTGCCGCCGACACAGTAGCATCACCGACGTCGGGACGTTGCCGGGGAAGGTGGCCAGAGGTGCTCTCTTGTTCGGGATGAAGGGGCACTTTCGAATGGGGTTCGGGTTCCCTGTTTTCAAACGTGGAGAAGAGAAGAAGAAGAAGCCTCTTCTCTCTTCTCTAAATAAATAAAAAAATTAAAAATATATATATATATAATATAATTAAATATATATATATATACATACATACATATATATATATATATATATATATATATATATATATATATATATATATATATATATATATATATAAAAGGGAGGACATGGGTATGAGTCAGATAACCTCAATAAATATAAAAAAAAATTATTTGGTTAAATTAATTTATTTTTATTTGATAGGAGAACAGTCTAACGATCAGGGAGACAATGAGTAGGGCTTGATTTTCAAACTATAAGGTTGTAAATTTGAATTCTCAATTATCGAGGTAAGAATCATTATACATGATCATCATCACATGTATATATTATTTTACTGATAGTTTTGCATCGTTGGATTTGAAATTAATGAATTTATCATATGTAATGTTGATATTTACTTGTGTGGTTGTGAGCATAAATATGTTTTCATCAAAGCATATGATGGCATGATTATATAGTTATGATATGTTTATTTTGAGGACACTGCAAAAAATTTGAATTGATTAATGAAGACAAATATTATAATTTCATGAAAATGAAAAGAAAGAGAAATATGGTTTGGACTGACCTTGTCATTTGGAATAGCCTGCCAGGAGCTTATGCCTGGGATAGCCCCCACAGGCTTATGTGTGGAAGAATCTGATCCGAGAAAGATCATGAAGAATCTGATCCGAGAAAGATCATGAATGATTTGATCCGAGAAAGATCATGGCAACTTTGATCCGAGAAAGATCATAAATAGTTCGATCCGAGGAAGATCACAGAAATCGATCCGAATAAAAGATCGTCGCATGATCCTGGTTAGTCCAAAGCCAAAAAGGAATAAAAGATTGTCATTCCAAAGATGTGAAGAATGAAACATATAATATGAAATTCAAACAATGAATGAAGATTTCACCTGATGATGTATGATGATATATATGCATATTTGTGAATATATTCCAGTTATTATATACCTATGTGTTTTCTCAATTGTATTGGTTTTAGAAATATTAATTTTATCTACTAGTTTGATTTACATGTGCAGTGATTCTTACTGAGCTGGAGAAGCTCATATTTCTTTCTTATTTTTTTTTCAGACTTACAGGATGCATAGTTTGGGCAGTTTGGGCGAGAGCAAATAAGAACTGAAGCCTTAGTAATTTAGTTAGTTTAAATTCTCTGATGCCAAAGAACATTTGAATAATTGTATTGAACAAGTTTGTTTTCGATTTGAAGTTGTGACATCGGTTGATTATTTTGATATTTAATTGGTTATTTAAAATTTGAAGTGTTAAATTTTAGGCCTTACATGATCCTAGGGTGCTGCTCTATGGTTTGTGTGGCCGTGTCATGTGCCCAACTCAGGTGCTGGGTTTGGGGCGTGACATATAGTGATGCATTAACTCCTGTAAACTGGAGAGATCAATCCTATCTTGACTCACACACCGACTTCATAAGTATTTGACTGTACCCAGTAGTCTTCCATCACTATATTAGAAATACAGGTAGTCTGGCACCAAAGTATAATGAGTTGCTTGCAAGTCACCGTGGTGATCTCAGATTGAAGAGACACTTATGCCCATATCCTTTCGAGCTACTCTTGACAGTAGAGTGCTCTGCAGATGAGTCACTATTTGGTGATGATATACTCCTATATCTCATCTGTATACCATATTAGTATCTTCACACTTCTTGATTAAGAGGACAATCTGTTAGATGTGTGCCCTAGATGCCAGATCGGCTGACATATTCCTATACAGATCTAAGGGCAAATTTATAATTTTGACTATAAATGAATAAAAGGGTTATTCTTCTATCACATTGTGTACATTGTGTCTGTGATACATCCTTTGAGTTAGTGGGAATGTAAATTCATATTTTCAAGAGTTAAAAATTTAAGGCATGAATTTACATAACTAACTCATAAATAGCTCCTGACCATAAGATCATCACGAGGATGGTGATCGATCCGAAAGGTTGGTGTACGATCGCTTCTTTAGGATAGATGTGTCTTGAGTCTACGGTGTGGAGACACCGGAGTGAGAGTATAAGTATTCGTTGAGAACAAGAGTATTGAGCGTGACCATTTCGAGCAGTTATAAGGAAGTCTACCTTCTCATCGATGACTAGCTCGATGCTACAGTTGTGTGTCTAGTTCTTTGACCTGAGGTGCATCGATAGTTCACCTTGAGTATGTTATAGTTTGACTACACCATAACTCGATCTCCTAGCCATTCGAAACCTTGAGGTGTATGTTGGCTGTGGCATATTCATTGTAGGAACTAGGTCGCACCAGGATGGGATCTATCAACCTCAATAGATGAGAAGAGTAGTCCTATGATAATTGAAAGATCGAGTCCTTAAGCTCATGGCCATGGTAGAGTGAAATAATGAAAAAGAGTTTTTCATTAAGATTTCACATCGGACTCGGATCGATCGATTAACCCATATGACTGATGTTGGGTTTGATGAGTTCACCTTAACCCTAATTTAGTCGGGACTTATGATAGAGGAACTCAATCACACAGGTAGCTGCACTGAGAGGTTCATCTTCAGTTCTGATAGGTTGCCACCATATACTGTTAGGTGTCACTGGTGAATTTTGGAAGTAATTAGAATGATATTGATGATCGATCATTCTAATTACCTGAATCAGAAGAGTTCTGATCCATCGAAAGGAGTTTCGATGATGTCGATGATGAGATCACGACATGTCTCATTACCATATAGAATTGAACCTAACTGGGTCACACTAACAAGGATTAGGGTTTGGATGTCATCAATTGGACTAACCCAATTGATTTGGATAAGATCCAATTAGGTTCAAAGAAATCGTGCTAGCACATGATTGAGCCTAATTTTCTCCTCGTGTAATCTTTTTTGTCTCTACTGAGCCAAATATAATTTGACTCATCCAGAGAACCTTGAAAAGATTTTTCTCAGTCTAAATGAAGCTTGTCCAGCTCAGAAAAGGCTTGTCTTAATTCATGAGATGAATTTAAGACAACACCTGCTAATTCTTAGCACCTGCCAATTTTATTTTAGGATATCTGTCAAAAATTGACATATGGGTCTTAAACTGAAGAGGGCTCATTGAAGGATTTTTGTGGAGTGTCCACATACCAAAATTCAATTGAATTGGGTGCCATAATCAGATTATGGCATAAGCCCAATTGGATTAAAGTGGATGCCCCAAATGGATAAGAACCAAAGAGTCCTGATAAACATAGACTCTTTGGTGCCACCTTGATTGAGCTTATCCAATGTTGGTGCCAACTTAGGAGAGAGGGTGAGGTTCTCATCTGATGTGATCAGATGACATCACTCTATCAATCAAAATTTTTTCAGAATTTATTGAAATTTTTTGATTGGTTGAATGATATGGCACTGCGCAGCATACAGGGTCTATATAAATCCTGCTGCGCCTAGGATTTCGTGGAAGAAATTATTTTGTGCACAAAACCCAATAGCTGCTGCCCCCTTTCCTCTTCTCCACATCCTTCCTGCTCTCCTTCCTCCCCTCTTCACATCCAAAGAGTTGGACGTCCATCTGGCAAAGATCCAAGGTGTAGTGATGCCTGGAACAGAAGGCTGCAGGACATCTTCGACAGGCTGCTGCTCCAACTTCAGAAGGAGTTCTGAAGTACTTCCAAATCAGATAGAGATCTAATTTTTGAAGCGTAGATTCATGAGGAGAAGATGTTCCAGGTCCTACCTGAGTGGATACTGGTAGAGGTCAGATGCTTGCGTGGCTACATCAGAACCTCGGACTGTGCAGAGATCATCTACAGGGTAATCAGATTACCCTTGAGGTACTTCTTCTTTCATCATAGATTTAGATTTAATTTTAGATTTTAAATATCAGATAATAAAATTAGATCTAGAAAATTAGATCTAAAATATATAGGATAAATTTTTTAAAATTATTCCGTCTCTGATTTGATGAAATCTGAAAGATCCTACGAGGAAAAATAGTTTTTCCCCTCTTCACAATCAATCCATATAGCACACAACGATCTATACTTGATAAATGTTATTATCCTTCTTAATAATATTTTATTTGTTATGAACAAGTTTAAGAACTATTTGATAATTTTTTTTTATCAATTATATTATAATTCTAAGAACTTCATCATAACACAAGAGTTTAAAGGAAGATGTACTTTTATGATGAACTTGTCAAAAATAATTTTTATTCGTTAATAATTTATATATATATTACAAAGTGCTCAATCATCTATAGATAGATAATTAACTTTAGGACTCATTTTTCAATAGTTTGAAGCTAAGTTTTAAACTGAAGAGAGAAGAAAATTCTAATTAGATGTCTGTACTTAATTACTATTTATTCTAGAGACTTTAAAAAATAAATTAAACTCCCACTATTCTCATTGATCTCTCACACTCCCTTGTGGAGATGCAGAAATCTCTATGCATCTAAGGTTTTTAGTGGATACTGTGGTCCCATCGATATGCGCACACCACACCGTGCTCGAAATATTGGTTATCAATATATTGATCAATTCAGTTAAGGTGTTATAATTTTTATTCATATAATAATTTCATAAACTATCCATATGAATCAAAAATTACATGATCAAATCCATTAGCAATTCCTCGTACATGGTCATGTCGAGCTTTTCAAGCTCTTCAATATCTTTGATCATTATCAAATAATGATCGTGAATAAACTGTCCATCATGCATCTCATGCACTATGCAACTTTGATCATCTCACAGCTGTTGCAAATGAATTAACATGTCGTTGACAGTCTATATATCCTCATGCATATATTGGAGTTCATCAACCATGGACTCCAATTTATAGCACCTAACCTAATTGTCAATATCCAACCATTTGTCAAGTATAGCTCGTCGACTATGGCTTGGATAAGCTAATGATATTGGGTTAACCTGATTAAGAACATGGCTTAATTTCTAAAAAGCTAAGAACTATTCTTAGGTTTCTGAGCTAGAATATATAACTGGTTTCGGTTAAATGATTGATATTTAGGATTCGAGCTAGAGAGTTGGAAGCTGACAGAATTAATCACACAGAGTAAAGATTTAATTAGATGATTGTACATATAAAAGTTTGTTCTAGAAACTTTAAAAATAAACAAAGACTTTCACTAATTTTTTCAAGTCTCTCATACTCTTTAAGTGGAGAAACGAAAATCCTAACGTGATGAGTGGTTCTAGTGGATACTACAGTTCCATCGATGTATGGTATCTCATCTAATAATTATTGATAACACGTACACCAATGTGCAAATAATTCTTTGTCCAGATGCTTCTTCAAGCATATTGTAGCGACTTGGAAGTCCTATGGTCTTACCTACTAGTTATTGATATATTTTTTAGTTAAGTCCAATCTACCATTTACCAGCAAGTGCAAAGCTGTCATTGGATTTCTCATCTAATAGTTATTGGGTCTAACCCCATCTTTATTCCAGGGCATCTAATGCTAATAGAGTGGTTGTGCCTTCTCGATGCAATCAAACCACTGTAACCAGCTGAGAATGATCAATATCGAAAAAGGCACTCACATTTCTACAATGATGGAAGATCAGTAGACTTAATATTTAGTGAGAAGATTTAGATTCAGATCTCTTCTAATAGTCACATACAACTGATGTAGATGACTAATCTGGTTTAGATCAGCACATCATCTCATGTCTGACCAATCTAGTCGGCATGGGTGAACTCGAGTCAACAAGTAACCTAATACAAAACATAATCTCTTAAAATGACCAGATAAGTGAAAGTCCTCCAATTGCTTTCCCTAGATACCAACGAATTGGTCAAATCAAATAATGGAACCAATTAAAGTACCATCATCTAAGACTTGCCTTAAACATCAAGTTGGTTGATTAGAATCAACCAGGTTAACTTATAGACCCATGCTCGAACCACTAAGCCAAATTCAATCTTGATTTAATTAATTCACATCACATATGAATCAGTTTGATCAACTACAACTAAACTCAATTTTGAGCCCATTTGACCTAATCCCAATCAATTTTTGATTAGGTCCGATCAACTGTTCAAGATTGGAAAGGGTTTTAACCTAATCTAATCATGGATCATATTGTAGTTTAATCTCTAGACCTAATTGGTTCAACCCATACTCAAGCCCATATTTTATGCAATTAAAATTTAGATCTTAAATTTATAATTTTTAAATCTTTTAATTTTAAATCTTAATTCTTAATTAAGTGTATTATGGACATGGGTTCAGTTTAGATATCAAAATAATTTTTAAACTAAACCCATTAATATTGTATCACATATAATTTTACTGTCCATAGACATGAGTCGACTCACTCTAGATCTCGAGTCAGCTCATCTAAGACAAATAAAAATTGTAAGCCTTGACCTACAGATTTGAGTCGACTCCAACAAGAATGAGTCGACTCGTCAGAGACTCGAGTCGACTTGAGTAGAAATCGAGTCAGCTCGATAGGCATGCCAGCTATAATTTTATATTTTGATATTTTTTTGTATCATTTAAAGTTTTAATTTAGATGAGAAATAATTTTCAAATCTAAGCAACTTTACCATACAACAAAAAATAAAGATCTTATGGTTTTATATCTAGGGTTTGACTGAAAAGTAAGCTTTAGACCATGGGTGTACAAATCATGTGTCATATACATCATTTTTAGATCTCAAACTAATCAAAAATATATATCAATATATACATAAACATCTAGATCTAAAATAAATCAAAATACATATCTAACATATGTATTAAAAGATCTATATTGAAAATATGTCTCACATACATGCAGTTTTAGATCTAAACTACAACCATATATCACACATATATATTAAGTTTCATATCTAAAATCAATAAAATACATATCTCATATGTGTAAAATTAGATCTAAACTAATAATTAAAATACTTTGAAAATATCTTTTTAAAAATCGATTCGCATTGGACTAAGATAATCTTTTCAATATAGAAGGTAAACTATATATCAGGACAATCTTATATCAATCTGATGTAAACTTTTAATCATTCTAATTTTAGATCTAACATGATTAAACACATCTGATTTCAGATCTAAAAGATTGATTTAAAAATTTCAAAAATAATTTTTCCAAAACTATCATCTTATGCTAGGACAACCTTTTCAATATAGGAGGTTAACTCTATATCAGAACAACCTTATATCAGCACAAGATCAATTTTAAATCACTCATACTTTCTGATCTAAATTAAAAATTAGATTATACATATCAAGAAAAATCTGTGGCTTTGACACCACTATCAAAAATTGGGTAGGTTGCATGTATGAATTTCAAAATGATTTTTGATCGTAGTGAAAAACAGATCTAGGTGGAACCCCTTTAACCTCACATGCAACAGATCTAATCTATACTACCCGAGCCTCTGGATCTATGACATGCACATAATTTAAAAAAAAAAATATATATAGAGATTAAATCTCAATACCTTTGTGTGGGTCAATCTACACCGCAGTCGATGATCATAGATCTGAACGAGTTTCTTTAGCCGCATATGCACCCAACCTACACAGATATCCACACAAGGACTCATTCTGATCAGAGGTAGGTGTCTTCACTGGGGTGCTAGCTCCCTTACAGAAGACTTCTCTTTGATGGATAAGATTGTTCTCTCACAAATCTCACAAACTCTCTTAAGAACTAGGGAGAACGGGAGGAGGAAGAAAGAGGGCTAGGGTTTTTCTTATTTTTCTTACTTTTTCTTGAGGCATCCAAGTATTAGACTCTTTTTATAAGAGGGGCTAGGGATAAGGGTTTGGAGGAGGGGGCACCACACCTTCTTGCATGCCAACCAATTTGGACGTCCAAAAAATGTTGCCAAGAAATATGGAACGGCGTAAGAAATCAGATATGATTTCTCACGCTTTTCCTTTCTCAATACACAAAAGGAGAGGTTGTTAGGTGCCACCAAAAGTTTTCATAAAATTTTTGATTAATTTTTTTCTTATCTCCTTATCTAGATTTGAATCAAATTCAAAACAAGAAGGAGATAAGGATCATGACTTATCAAGAAACACCCTGCCTTATCCTTTTGATTTGAATCATATTCATATTAGGAAAGGACAAGGATCATGACTCATCATGAAACCACCTACCCTATCTATGCCCTTCTATCTATGCCCACCTCTCATTCACGCTGATATCCTTTACACAAAAAATGTTTTCCTATGAGAAACATCACCATGAAGAATATGGGGTGTGCGCAAGGGAGGAATCCAAAGGTTTTGGGATTCTAGATTTCTTATTTTGTATCAAAACAAATCTTATCTGGTTTGGATCCAAGGAGAGAAGGGAACCTAACCAAATTAGAAGCTCAATTTTTTCAATTAAATCTCAATCTAATCAAGAATTAACTGAACCCAGGTCTTGATCAAATTAAGAATTAATCTCTCTCACAATTAAACTTGATCCAATCAAATCTAATCCAATCAAACTGAATCCAATTCAATTAGACCTAATCCGAACCTCAATGCTCAATCTAATTGAGCCAATTAGCAATTTAATTGTTAATTAATCTTCCTATGATTCACTAATAATTAGTGAATTACCTAATTATAATATTTGCATAAAGTTAATTATTAATCATATTAATAATTTTATCCTTCAATGATTCATAATCATCGATCAACCATCTAATCGGATAAGAACCTCTTTTGTGTATGATCTCATAGATTTTATTCTATCTGATAGTGAGATATATTGTGATCTCTATCACAATATCATCGAAACTTCTTTCAATAGGTTAAAAAATTCTAACTCTACCCTTCGAGGGTCATCGATCATCAAGACGACATTCGATGAGTCTCACAATCCACCAGTGATATCTAGCAGTATGTAGTGACAATCCAACAAAATAAAAGTATGAACCTCTAAGTATAGTTACCGTGTGATTCAGTCCTTCTATCATGAGTTCTGACTTGATAGAGATTATGAAAAATTCATCAAACTCCATCGTCAGTCATATGCAAGATTGGCTCGACTCAAGTTCATTTGTGAATCCTATGAAAACTCTTTTTTAGTATTCACTCTTGCTCTGACTAGAGACTTTCTTAACTCAGTCTTACGAATCGTATAAGACTATTTCTTTTCTACCAAAGTCGATAGATTCCATCTAGGTGCATTCTACTCCAAATAGTGAACTTGAACCTACAATAGCCAACATACACAGCAATGACCTGAATGGTTAGGGATCAAGAGAATGTGCAGTCAAACTAAGTAGCCTCACTGCAAGTAGCCAACACACCACAGGTCAAAAAATCAGTCACACCACTGCAGTATCGAAAAAATCACTGACGAGTAAGTAGACATCCAAGTAGTTTTTCGTGTTGGTCATGCTCAATGCAAGTTGTTCTCTAACAATCACCTGCACTCTCACTCCAGTATCTCTATACTGCAGACTCAAGATCTATCTATCCAGAAGAAAGGTGATCCATGCATCGATCTTAAATAAATTGATCACTATCCTTCATGACGATCCTATGATTGGAAGTATTTAGAAATTAACTACTAATGATGTATGTCTCAAATTTTCAACATCTTGAGAATATACAAAATAATCTTAGTTAATTTTTAGGATAAATTATGGACACATATAACATGATTGGTAACAAAAAAATTATCCGATAAGTACAAAAATATGTCTTAGAGAAATATATGCATCGATCAAGATTGACTTCTAGGGCACACATCTAACACTGCTATAGTTTGACTACACAAATACTTGATTATCTAGTTATTCGAAATCTTGCGGTGTATGTTGACTATAATAGGTTCGTTATAGGAGTAGGATATGTACCTAAAAAGAATCTATCGATCATGATAGAAAAAGAGTTGTTCTATGTTATTCATGAGATTGAGTTCGGAGATCTATAGCCATGGTAGTATGAATGATGGAAAGGAGTTTCCATAAGTTTTCACATATAAACTCAAGTCGATTGAATATTACATATGACAAGTGATGAGATTTGATGAGTTATCCATAACCTCTGTCTTATCGAAACTCATGATAGAAGTATCAAATCACACCATAACTATACCAGAGGTTTATTATTTAGTTCTACTAGGTTGCCACTATATACTGCTAGGTGTCACTAGGAGATTATGAGACTAATAAGAATTATTTTGATGATTGAATACTTCTTAATTGGCTGAATTAAAATTATTCCAATCCATTGAAAGATGTTTCAATAATATTAATGATGGAGATCATAATATATTTCACTATCAGATAAAATTAAACCTATAGGATCACACAAACAAGGGATTTGATTTAGGATTGATTAATTGAGCCTGTATAATCCCAATTGGGTTTGGATTAGGTGAAATTCAATTGAGTTTAAAAAATCATGCTAGCATATGGTTAAACTCAATTTCTCTTTAGACTTTGACTCCTTATTAAATAAAAATTTTGATCAAGTCAATTGCATGCACTTTTGAATAAGGATGAGGACTCATCCTTGACTTATTGGACATGGAATACATGGTAAGAAAGAAACCTTTGAGCGTGGAGCTCTTGGAGAGAAGGGGTGCCAATAGTTGGTGCCCCATCTATTTTTTCCATGAAAAAAAGCGAGGGGGCATGCGCCCCCTTCTGGATGAGATCCAGCAATGCATGCCCATCTGGATAAGCCTTGATGTCACTAGGGTTTTGGAGGGATGAGGGGCACCCCAAGAGTTGGAGCACTTAGGGTTTCTTGTGGTGATAATTCGGAGCACACACCCCAACTTATTTTGGCATGAAAACTTTGTGAGGAGGCACCAGAAGCAGAGTCCTTCTATTTTAAGTCTTTGACAATTCAAAGGCTTAAAGCCCTAGAACTCCTTAGTTATTTAAATCCCTATGAGACGAGGACTCCTTAGTTATTTAAATCCCTATGAGATGAGATCTCCTAGTGATTTGAAAAATTCCCCATGCCATGACATGAGATATCACATGCCAAATATTTTGGAGCGCCCCCTCTTGTGATCCACGCTTCCTTATCTCACGCTAATGGAGATTGGCATGCTTTCTCTCTCATGCCCCCTTAGTTTCCACACCCTCCTCTCTCTCTCTCTCACTTTGTCTCTTACACACCCAAGAGTTGGGCATATCTGGTTCTCATGTCCAAGAGTTGAGCATCCTCTAATCTATATCTCAAAGACTGAGGGCTGATCTACATCTTGATGTAGATCTATGCCATGGAAGAAGAGATCCAGATCTAAGCAAGGAAAGAGAGAAATCAGATCTAGGATTAAGTGTTGATCCATGATCTAGGATCAAGAGTTGATCCAGATGATCAGGATCAAGAGTTGATCATTGATCAAAGTGCATGTAGATCCAACATGGAGATGAAGGATCAAATTGAAGAGGACAGTCCCAGATCGATTTCGAGTGGATATCTATAGAGGTCGGACACATATGCGGCTGATCGACGAACCTCAAGATTTACCACGATCATCAATTACGATGAATAGCTACCCATTCAAAGGTGAAGATACAATCTTCATCATTATATTATTTTTTGTATTTATGTTTTATTTTTTGATCTTAAAATCATGATCTCGATCTAGATGTATGAGATGCGATCTCATACACGCATGTGTCAGATCAATCCTTTCTACTATAATAATTTTTGATCGGGATTTGATGCATGTGGTGAAAAAGTTCCTTCAGTCTGGTAACCGATGGCGGCTCAAGCAATGGAAAATCATAGACAAACATGAAAATAGGGGGTTCATAAAAGAGTAATTTTTAGGGGTTTTTGGTAGAAAAATTTTAGCAAAATTCATGTTTAGGACTTATAGAAGATTAAGAAGGAGATGTGGGAGGGATTTACCTGCTTCTTGGCTAAGATTAATTGGATTATGGACAACCAAAGTAAAGATGAACTGTCGATAAATAGGAAGAAATTAGAAAAATTGACAATGATTTTTGTGTGGAAAAACCTAAGAGATTGAGGTATTTAACCAAAGTAAAGATGAACTGTCGATAAATAGGAAGAAATTAGAAAAATTGACAATGATTTTTGTGTGGAAAAACCTAAGAGATTGAGGTATTTAAATAGACCACTAATGGGGAGGAATTAGATTTCATTTTGAATTAGGATTTCAAATAGGTTTAGGATTTTGATTAGAGAAGGAGCTCCTTCGAGAGTTCCTCGCATTCTTCCCTTGTTCCACGATAATTATTCTTCCCAACGTATCCCTCCCCTTTTTTTTGGTTGGTTTATGCTTTAAAATCCTACTGGATTATGATTTAGAGTATCACATTCTCTTCTTCTAAAAAGAAATTTCATCATTAAAATTTTTCTTACCTTTCTCAAAAATCTAAGATTTCTTTTACCTCAAATCATATCATTTCCTAATTTCAAAATCAAATTTTTCATCAGAATATCTTTCAGATCAAATTACTGTTCTAATCAATTTGAAAACAATTAAGACCACTATGTTCTACTATATTTCTATTGCATATTTTGATTCAAATCCACCAATATACTTGTGTCAAATCTAATTTTTAAGTTTCTACTTTCAATATAAATTATCATCCCAATATCCCTAACATTTATCCACCTATACTCATGTTTGATTCTGTACCCCATAGTTTGTTCACTTATGCTCTAATATATACTAATTATCATACCTTTGATCTGAGATCATGAGCCAAAAGTCATGGTAACTACCATATACTTATAAAGAACTCTCTCCATAAGCATACAAGGCATTTTAAATAGATATTAAAATAATATAGTGATATTTATTAAAATATTAAAATCAAAATTTATATTTATTAACCAAACCAAATAGTGTTCAAATTCAAGTATCTTACATCAAATAAAGTTCCACTAAAAATATGAAAATATATCTAAATTTAATGAAGCTGATAGTGCTAAGTCTCACCTTTAAAAGCTTTCTCCCAAAAATAATATCTACATTTGAAATTAATTATTTGAATCTAAAAAAATAAAAAAAAGAGGTGATGAGCTCGACAGCCTAGTAAGTAATGAAATCTCAACTATATATTTCAGATATTATCATAAGATATGATATTCAAAAATAATACTATAAATGAACATAAAATATATTTCAAATTTACTTAAATAAAATAAATATTTTTAAATATTCATGTGTGTGTGTGTGTGTGTGTGTGTGTGTGTATATATATATATATATATATATATGTATGTATGTATGTATGTATGTATGCATGTAATCATAAACCTGATTCGAACAAAATATAAATACAACATAACAATCTTTGACTATGACCAACATTTAACTTCTATTGGCTGGGTCCACTGAATATCAATGCACGACCCCCACTGACAAGGTCTACTAAATACCAATACACCCCCCACAGATAGGATCTACTGAATACCAATGTATAACCCTCATTGGTAGGATCTACTGAGTACCAATGTATAATCTCTATTGGTAATGCCCACTAAAATATAATTAGACTGAAAGCACAAATTTGATCCATATCAAAATACTTTTACAATATAACATATAGACATCATAATTCTACTGAACATATGCATCTTTTCTAATAAATCAATAAGCCATGATATTTCAAAAATCTTAAATTCTTAAATCACTTTTCGATTTAAAATATAATTTCATAGATCATGCATAATTCAAAAGCTAATTATTTAATGTCATAATAAATTATAAAATATCTTGAAAAAATGGTTCATTACTTATTTCTCACAGAACACTGGACGAACGGATCGATTAACTTTGAGAGGATTATTCAGAATCTATTATTTAAAATTTTATTTTATATTAAATCTAATTCAAAACTAAATCATAATAAAATTTCAAATCAAAATCCCACTTAAGATCATATTAGAGATTAGGTGTATTTTTTTTGAATTAGATTTCTTAGGTAAAATCAAACTAATCATGGAAGATAGATCTCTAGTTTCATAAATCTAAGAAAAAAGAAAAAAAATATTGAAGAGAGAGAAACAATCTAGAGAGAGTAAGTAGAGATAAAAGAGATAGAAAGTAGATAGAAGAAAGATTTTTTTCATTTTTCATTTTTTCGCTCTTTCTTTCTTTCTTTTTTTCGCGGAAGAGAGGATCTGTGTCTTCTTCTTCTCTTCTTTCATGGAACTGTGAGGCTTGGCCCAAGCAACGAATCCAAAGCCCAAAACAAAAAAAAAAAGGAAGAAAAACAGGGGAGAAGACTCCCGAACGGAGTCTTCTTCCTCCTCTCGCCGGCTCCCAATCGGAGTCAGAAACGATCCCCCTCCGGTCCTATTTAAGGAGGAGATCCCTCCTCTCTCTTTTCCACCGAAAATCCTAAGCTCAAACGGCGGCAATCGTCGGAGATTCCTCACGGAGACCCGTCGCTGTGCCGTCCAATTTCTCGCCAGAAAAACCTCGCCGGCGTCGGAGGTAAGCTTCCTCCCCTTCCTCTCTCCTCCCCCTTCCTTCCCGTGTCGATGTGCACGCTCGCCGGCGACCGAAGTCGCCGGATTTTATTGTGAAAAAATCTTCTTTTTTTGCCATTTTTCCGTCGCCGGTGGTCACCGTCGACCACCGGTTTGGCCTCCTCTTACCGCGGATCGCCTCTCCTCCTGCCGACGGCAGTCTCACGCCGACCACGCCGCCGGCCGGCCGCCCAACGAGGGGACCTTAAGGTCCCCTGTTTCAGCCCAAAAGAAGCCCACGGGAGAAGAAGAAAAGAAGAAGAAGAAGAAGGAAAAGAAAAAGAAAAAGAAAAGAAGAAGAAGGAAAAGAAAAGAAAAAGAAGAAAAAGAAAAGAAAAAGAAAGAAGAAAAATAAAATAATAATAATATAATAATAATAAATAGGATTTTCTCTCCTCTCTCTTCCATGAAGAAAAAGAAAAAAAAAGAGAGAAAGAAAGAAAAGAAGAAAGAGAAAAATAAAATTAATTAATAAATAATGAGATAAATAATAAAATATGAGAAAGAGAGTTTCTCTCTCTTTCCTCTCTCTCTTCAGCTTGAATTAGTATTTTTCTCTCTCTAGAATTGGATTTTCTCTCTCTACTTTCTCTCTCTAGAATCCTCTCTCTAGATTATTTCTCTCTCCTAAGATTTTTAGAATTTTGAGAAGAATGATGATGAATTTAAATGATTCTCGTAATAGATTTTTGATCTGTGATCGTCGGACGATACACCGACATCCACTTTGATCAGATCAGGTATTTTTAGATTTTATTTCTCATGATCTTATTGAATTATCCACATGATAATTTTAGCATGATTTGATCTGATCAATCAAAATTTATTGAATCATATTGTCTGAAGAATTCAAGATGAGTTTTCTCTCTCTAGAATTTTCTCTCTCTAAAATATTTTCTCTCTTGATTGATTCTCTCTCTAAAAAAAAGGTTAGTGAATGAAGAAATTTGTTTTAATAAGTCTGATCTGATTCTAATGAAGAACCCTGATCCATGATTTTCAAACAACGTATTGGCACCCACCTTAATCAGACCATGAATCTTTAGATTTGATCATCCATGATTTCGATCTAGCCATGACTTGATTTGATCATGATTGATTTCACCAATTGAGATATTGGACCAATCGTAATGTTGGATTGTGTCACTTGATCAATTCGAATTGTACCTCATGAATTCTCTCTCCTCTGATTTTCTCTCTCCATTTGATTTTATGAAATCGATGAAGAAACCTCGATCCTATCACTTCGAATCTGATTTGATCTGATAGTCAAACTTTGGATCATTTAGGTCCTAATTAGATTTTGATTAGATAAAATTAGATGATCGGACCCAATCTAAACCGTTGAAATATGGTATTCGTATTCTTTCTAATTATTGAAATTGAATCTGTATAGGATTGTGGATATTTGATCATGGGATATCGCGATATGATCTATGAACAGAATTTTTGGAAGAAAATTTATAGAATTATGTGGATTTATTGGAATACATTTGAAGTAAGTAGTGTTTACTTTTACTGAATTTATCTGATAAATTATGAATTAAATAAATTTATGCATGCTTGTGATTGTAATTATTTATTGAAATAATTCTTAAAAATTATTTATGATGAAAGTTAATTGTAGAAAATTATTTATGATTGAAGTTATTTGCTGAGCAATTATTATGATGATATATGATCTCAAAGAATGTTATAATTGATTTGACTCGAATATCAATTAATTTTATTATCTTGAAAATAATATATGAATTGGAAGACAATATGAAATTGACAACCTGACTGTGTTGAGGACCCCGCCAATGGGGGCATATACGTTGGCAATTGACTGTTTTGAGGATTTATGTCGCCAGTGAGACCAGCGACATGTCGCCAGATAGACCAGCGACAAAACCGCCAGCTAGACCAGCGATTCCAAAGGACTTGGCTGCCAGATGATTCATAGCCCACCGCAAGCAGATACGCGGTATTATGACCCTGCCACAGGGATAATGTGGTCATAGTCATGGTTGGTAAGAAGAATTTAAGAAATTGATGAATTTAAGAAGAAAAGCATAATTGGAAATTATGATGAATTGACTTTTATATATGATTGACAGTATGATTATGATTTCATGAAATTACATATTGATTTGTTATGCATAGTATTATTTGCCTGATTATTCAGTTAAAGGTATACACTGTTTACTGGGCTATTTAGCTCATGATAAGTTTTATGTTTTTCTTACAGATCCAGAAAATTAGCATGATGTGGGATTTCGGTTGGGAGAGCGATTAGAGATGGAGTTAACTCATTGATTTAGAATTTTTTTCAGAATTGATTCAAGACTTTTAGTTTTGTTTTAGTGTTGACTTTGTCAGACAGTTACTTTCTTTTGAACACTTAGTTTTGATTTGTTATTTGAACCAAGGTTTGATTATTGAATAAAGAAAAATTTATTTAACTGTTTGTGAAGATATCATGATGAGATGCCTTGCATGCTTATGGAAAAAGTATTCTATAAGTATGCGGCGGTTGCCATGACCCTCGATTCACAATCTCGGGTCGGGGGCGTGACAATTATAGTGGTATCAGAGCATAAGTGAATGAATTATGAAACATAGAATTAGATATAGAATGGGTATAAGTGGATAGACACTAGGGACATTATAGTGTAGATCTTTGATGATTGTAGTGGGAGAAATATTTAAAATTTTTGATTAAATATTGAGATTATGTATAAAAGGATCGCAAGAGATTATGACATATGGAGTTTGAAATATGATGGATGATCTATAGATCATGATATGATTAGTTAGATCTTGATCGAAAGTAATTACAAAAGGATTGATATAAAATTTTATTGTGCATTATGGTTATTAATTTGATCATTGGTTATTCAAGTGAATCGTAAGTTCAAATTCGATGTGAGAATAATACTATGATATTACTTCTAGTTGAGAAGTTGACTATTATTAGCAAGATAAAGATTTGATAATAAAATATTATTCCAGAATGGGCTAAGAAAAATCTTTTATGATGCTTGATTGGAATATTTATCGAAATTGAATTTGGTATGTGGATTATATATAAAGTGGCATATTATGATGAATACATATTTGAGGATATTGCAAAGAAACCTATGTCTTATTGATGAAATTGATTTTGAGATTATAGGATATTCATCATACTGGAAGCTTTAATCATCATCCTTAGATCTAAATAATGGATCTTATTATGTCTCTTGGAGACTACATGATGTGTATGAAATTTTAATTTAAAGACTTCGTATCTAAGTTGATCAAGAGATTTTCTGATATTATTGTTGAGATTGTTAATGAAAAATTGATATCTTCAGATTAAGATAAAAGATCTGATTTATATTTATATTTCAGATTAAGAGATCCATGTGAATTTACAATTTAGAAAATTGGGATTTAGGAATTGATATGGAGTTCCTTTGCTTTTGTTAATGAGGTCCCTAATTGAATCTACTATTAAATAGAGATTTGATTTTTTTGAAGCTTGTATGATTGTTATGAAAGGATATTTAATAGATATTGAAGATCCTAATGATAGAAATTTTAGAAAAAAAAAATAATGATTTGAAATCCATATATATTCTGATTATGTCCAAATTTGGTGGAGCATCGAAGGATTTTTCTCATTGATTTGACTTATAAAGATTTTTGGTTTGAAAATTATCGAATTGAAGTGATATGAGAATTAAGATTTGATTCATATTGATTATAGTAAATCTATATGATGGTTTAAATATGATATTGGACTCAAGGGTTAATCAAGATTATTGTACACCAGTAAAAGTATGAATGAGAATCGAAAGTTAATCTTTGACTTCAATTGAAATTTAAAATTTTAGATCTTTTCTATTGATAAGATAAAGAAATAATTTGATCAAAAATTTTTTTTGGTGAAGCTAAGAAATTTTGATTGTTAGATCAGAGTGCGCAGCGGAAGCATGGTAATCTGGACTACTTTGAGTAAGTCAGGAATGTTGACCCTTTGAGTTAAAGAATTATGATGGATGATATGGTTTGATACAAGAAATTTATTGATATTAGAAAGAATAATATTTTAAAATTTTAAATTATTTTAGATATCCTAATGTGACTTTTTAAAAGTAGTGATTCCATCTACTATGCTACAAAAATAATTAGCATCCTAATTCTAGGATGAGTGGACCTTTGATTTTAGATTTAGAATATTTAGAGATAAATTTTTTCTATCCTAAAATTAAATTTTATAATTTTCTAATTACTAGGAAGAACTTGAGATTGTTTATCGAATGATGATTTTGATCTTAGATTATTATACTCAAATATTTATCTCCAGGGTATAATGAAATTTGAAGTTAGAATTCTTTTGATCATTATTATTTCTCTGACTGAATGGAAAAGATTGAGGTTATCTATTGATATTGACGATTGTTCTACAAAAGATGGATTGGAGTTATTTATAATTTAATTTGATAATGAATCGATTAATTAAGAGTTGTTAATGTTTAGATAAAGAAAATTGATATACTTACTTAGAATAGAGATATTGAAAAATATAGTTTTGATTTAGATCAAATTTTGAGTTATTGATTTTTATTATGGAATGACTTAATGATAAAATTTGCTTCAAGAATTAGAATATTTAAGAGTTTGAGGGTTTGAGTAAGAAAATTTCGATGACTAGAAATAGTGATATTGATTCAATCAACAATGATGATATTGATCTTTATGAAATAACTTAATGATGAAGTTGTATCGAGAATTAAAATATCAAAAGCTCGAGAATGAGATTGAAATGATAAATCTTCAACTTTTGAAAGTACGAATAAGAGAAAATATTTTTGAATTTTGATTGGTTAGGATGTCATCATATGATTCATAAGAAGTATGTTTTTCTTATTTTATGATGGGTTGAAATTAAGAGTGGTTAATATTTTGAAAAAAAAAATGAATGATGATGATGAATGAAGTTCTTATGCAAGAATAGAGACATTGACCTTCTTCTATTCACAAGAGATAGATTTGATTTGAGTCATGAGATATTGAACATTATTTTACAGAAAATGAGATCATAATTTTAAAATCTTGAAATATTGAAAATTTTTGAGATGTTGATCTTGATAAATAAGAAAATGGATGGTTCCGTTCAGATCGATATTTGATGTACCGATTTTTTTCTTATGAAATGATTTAAGAATGAATTTATATCAAGAATTAAAATATTTGTGGATGAGATTCAAATAAGAAACTATGAAGACTCAAGCAAAGAAAAATTTTGAGGACGAAATTTCTTTTAGAGGGGAAGAATGTGAGGCCTGGCCCAAGCAACGAATCCAAAGCCCAAAACAAAAAAAAAAAAGGAAGGAAAACAGGGGAGAAGACTCCCGAACGGAGTCTTCTTCCTCCTCTCGCCGGCTCCCAATCGGAGTCGGAAACGATCTCCCTCCGGTCCTATTTAAGGAGGAGATCCCTCCTCTCTCTTTTCCACCGAAAATCCTAAGCTCAAACGGCGGCAATCGTCGGAGATTCCTCACGGAGACCCGTCGCTGTGCCGTCCAATTTCTCGCCGAAAAAACCTCACCGGCGTCGGAGGTAAGCTTCCTCCCCTTCCTCTCTCCTCTCCCTTCCTTTCCGTGCCGATGTGCACGCTCGCCGGCGACCGAAGTCGCCGGATTTTATTGCGGAAAAATCTTCTTTTTTTGCCATTTTTCCATCGTCGGTGGTCACCGTCGACCACCGGTTTGGCCTCCTCTTACCGCGGATCGCCTCTCCTCCTGCCGACGGCAGTCTCACGCCGACCACCCCGCCGGCCGGCCGCCCAACGAGGGGACCTTAAGGTCCCCTGTTTCAGCCCAAAAGAAGCCCACGAGAGAAGAAGAAAAGAAGAAGAAGAAGAAGAAGGAAAAGAAAAAGAAAAAGAAAAGAAGAAGAAGGAAAAGAAAAGAAAAAGAAGAAAAAGAAAAGGGAAAAGGAAAAAAAAAAGAAAGAAGAAAAATAAAATAATAATAATATAATAATAATAAATAGGATTTTCTCTCCTCTCTCTTCCATGAAGAAAAAGAAAAAAAAAAGAGAGAAAGAAAGAAAAGAAGAAAGAGAAAAATAAAATTAATTAATAAATAATGAGATAAATAATAAAATATGAGAAAGAGAGTTTCTCTCTCTTCCCTCTCTCTCTTCAACTTGAATTAGTATTTTTCTCTCTCTAGAATTGGATTTTCTCTCTCTACTTTCTCTCTCTAGAATCCTCTCTCTAGATTATTTCTCTCTCCTAAGATTTTTAGAATTTTGAGAAGAATGATGATGAATTTAAATGATTCTCGTAATGGATTTTTGATCTGTGATCGTCGGACGATACACCGACATCCACTTTGATCAGATCAGGTATTTTTAGATTTTATTTCTCATGATCTTATTGAATTATCCACATGATAATTTTAGCATGATTTGATCTGATCGATCAGAATTTGTTGAATCATATTGTCTGAAGAATTCAAGATGAGTTTTCTCTCTCTAGAATTTTCTCTCTCTAAAATATTTTCTCTCTTGATTGATTCTCTCTCTAAAAAAAAAGGTTAGTGAATGAAGAAATTTTTTTTAATAAGTCTGATCTGATTCTAATGAAGAACCCTGATCCATGATTTTCAGACAACGTATTGGCACCCACCTTAATCAGATCATGAATCTTTAGATTTGATCATCCATGATTTCGATCTAGCCATGACTTGATTTGATCATGATTGATTTCACCAATTGAGATATTGGACCAATCGTAATGTTGGATTGTGTCACTTGATCAATTCGAATTGTACCTCATGAATTCTCTCTCCTCTGATTTTCTCTCTCCACTTGATTTTATGAAATCGATGAAGAAACCTCGATCCTATCACTTCGAATCTGATTTGATCTGATAGTCAAACTTTGGATCATTTAGGTCCTAATTAGATTTTGATTAGATAAAATTAGATGATCGGACCCAATCTAAACCGTTGAAATATGGTATTCGTATTCTTTCTAATTATTGAAATTGATTCTGTATAGGATTGTGGATGTTTGATTATGGGATATCGCGATATGATCTATGAACAGAATTTTTGGAAGAAAATTTATAGAATTATGTGGATTTATTGGAATACATTTGAGGTAAGTAGTGTTTACTTTTACTGAATTTATCTGATAAATTATGAATTAAATAAATTTATGCATGCTTGTGATTGTAATTATTTATTGAAATAATTGTTGAAAATTATTTATGATGAAAGTTAATTGTAGAAAATTATTTATGATTGAAGTTATTTGCTGAGCAATTATTATGATGATATATGATCTCAAAGAATGTTATAATTGATTTGACTCGAATATCAATTAATTTTATTATCTTGAAAATAATATATGAATTGGAAGACAATATGAAATTGACAACCTGACTGTGTTGAGGACTCCGCCAATGGGGGCATATACGTTGGCAATTGACTGTCCTGAGGATTTATGTCGCCAGTGAGACCAGCGACATGTCGCCAGATAGACCAGCGACAAAACCGCCAGCTAGACCAGCGGTTCCAAAGGACTTGGCTGCCAGATGATTCGCAGCCCACCGCAAGCAGATACGCGGTATTATGACCCTGCCACAGGGATAATGTGGTCATAGTCATGGTTGGTAAGAAGAATTTAAGAAATTGATGAATTTAAGAAGAAAAGCATAATTGGAAATTATGATGAATTGACTTTTATATATGATTGACAGTATGATTATGATTTCATGAAATTACATATTGATTTGTTATGCATAGTATTATTTGCCTGATTATTCAGTTAAAGGTATACACTGTTTACTGGGCTATTTAGCTCATGATAAGTTTTATGTTTTTCTTACAGATCCAGAAAATTAGCATGATGTGGGATTTCGGTTGGGAGAGCGATTAGAGATGGAGTTAACTTATTGATTTAGGATTTTTCTCAGAATTGATTCAAGACTTTTAGTTTTGTTTTAGTGTTGACTTTGTCAGACAGTTATTTTCTTTTGAACACTTAGTTTTGATTTGTTATTTGAACCAAGGTTTGATTATTGAATAAAGAAAAATTTATTTAACTGTTTGTGAAGATATCATGATGAGATGCCTTGCATGCTTATGGAAAAAGTATTCTATAAGTATGCGGTGGTTGCCATGACCCTCGATTCACAATCTCGGATCGGGGGCGTGACAGGAACATGGGGAGGTTTCCTTCCCTTTGTTTCCGAAGCTGACAGATCCTCCTCCTAGCTGACAACCCCTGTGACTAGAGGAGCAGTCCCTGATGGCAACAACCGACTTGGTCCAGTGACCGGCGGCGGCTCAAGTGATGAAAAATCACAAATGAATATGAAAATTGGGGATCCGAAAAATAGCAATTTTCAAGGATTTTTGGCAGCTAAATTTTGGCAAAATTCATGCTTAGGACATACAGAAGATTAAGAAGGTGATGTGGGAGGGATTTACTTGCTTCTTGGCTAAGATTAATCAGATTATTAACGGCCAAAGTAAAGATGAACTACCAATAAACAAGAAGAAATTAGAAAATTTGATGGTGATTTTTGTGAGAAAAAAATCCAAGAGATTGAGGTCTTTAAATAGATCTCTAATAGGGAGCAATTTGATTTCGTTTTCAATTAAGATTTCGAATAGGTTTAGGATTTTGATCGGAAGAGGAACTCCTCCAAGAGTTCCTCGCGTTCTTCTCTAGTTCCACAGTAATTCCTCTTCCCAGCTCGTTTTCCAGCGCATACAATGCACGTGCTGGCTTATCCCTTCCCTTTTTTTTTTTTTGATTTATGCTTTAAAATCCATGCACCTGCTGGATTATGGTTTGGGGTATCACATTAGTCATCCTTATAAAACGAAAAATTACGAATAAAAGGTGGGCATTGCTATGGACATCCAATTGTCTCATAGCCGGATCCAGTCAGGCCAAATAGGGTTCCAACATTAAGGCTATAAGTAGCAAAACGAGGCCTAAAATATGGAGTTAGATGCTTCTGTTTTTGTTATGGATGATTCAATATATGTATCTTAATTGTAGATCAAGATGGCAGGAAGAAAGGCAATGCCCCTAAAGAGCCAATCCGTAGTATTTGTCATAGAGACCACCTTTCTTATGGGATTTGTTGGAAGAACAGTGGGTACCATTTTGTGGATCCCCTGGTGCTTCGTAGCTACATCTTGGTGCTTCAGGCAATGGTCCGTTTGATCTTAAGTCTAGTTGTACTTTCTTATTTTATTTAGTTGTATTATTTTACTATGCATAAAACATGGAAAGATTCTACATCTTTATCATGCAGCACATTTTTCCTCCGCTAACAAAGTTGCATATATATGATCTTTCTGCATTAGATGTTTGTATTTGTTAGTACAATGCCAACACTCTGCATAACTTTTCTTAACGGAGTTTCTGAACCTTAGCTACATTTGGTTGCAGGCTTGCAACATATGATATTTCCTAGATTCTATTGTGTTATTACATTTACTTGGAGAATTGTTGCTCATTTGTGGTGTATTAGAATTGGCTTTCTACCATGTTGCTTGATCTTATAAAAATTTGATTAAACTATTGGTACTGGAACTTGTATGCATTTTTGTTGACATCCCACGTTCCTTTTATACATTTTGTATGTCGATTCTTGCTTAGCTGATTCCTTTGGTTCATGGTTGCTTCCTTTGGATGTTTGGGCCACAGAATTTACAATCCCTTCTTTTGTTTCTCTTGAGATTCATCATCTCTCTTAAAATTTTGCCACGTTATATAGCCGATCATTGCAACAGTACCAGGAAGCGCTTCCCCAAGTTTCTAGGGATGACTCAGTTCTCTCTCTGGTCCCTTCTTTAGTTTCAATAACTATTGATAATTATTAAAAATAATTGTCATGTTGGGTTGGTGAACATTATATGAGCACCCATACCCTGCATCATGAATTCTTGTTGGTTAGCAAATGTAGCTATGGACCTGTCTTGGACTTAATCCGGATCTGAATATTTTAGGTTGCCACCAGATCATATACGACCTTAACTTGACTAGATCCTTAAAAAAAAAAAAGAAAAAAAAAGAAAAAAAGAAAAAGAAGAAGAAGAAGAAGAAGAGAGAGAAGAGAAGAAGTGAAGAAGACTATTGATCATGCATGCCCAGGTTCGACTGGATGTTTACAGCATTACTTGTAACTTCAAATAAATATCTACATAACAGACCCCACCCTGACTTGAATGACCCGTTGCGTCTTTAAAAAAAAAAAAAATTGAGACCCGACCTGTCCTAACCTAAAATCATCTATTGAGCTGTGCCGAAGTCCAATATCAAGATCTGAACATGCATGCCCATGTTCAACAGGCCGTTTGCAGCACTCCTCGTAACTTCGTACAAAAATCTATGAAAATTTTTTTATGCACCGTAGATGATGCAAAAAATTTAATATAAAATATATCACATTATTTAATTGATCTACGTAATCATCATTTTTCAATACATATTTAATATCAAAAGATCGATTTTTTCATTTAAAAAATTTATATAACAAAAATATCTTTATTTTTAAAAAAAAAAATTGACGTCTTATGACGTATTATAGTCCAGAATGTCATAATATGATCCAAAATATCATAATATAAAAAGAATATTTTTGTCCAACCACTTTTCAACATATTTTTAATGACAATTAATCGAATTTTTCATTTGAAAATTTTAAATGACGAAAATACCTCTATTTTTTAAAAAAATTTGTAACATCCTCTACATATTATAACATCATGTATTATATTATGACATCCTATAGATAAAAAATTATGACTTTCTGAATACAGGATATCATGATATGAACATAAGATGTTATAATTTTACCAAATAATAAGAATATTTTTGTCATATAAAATTTTTAAACGAAAAAACCGATCTTCATGCATAAAATGCATGTTGGAAGATGATGACTACGTGGACCAATCAGACAAAGCTGTGCACTCCATATCGGATTTTCTACACCACCCGCAGTGCACAAAGAATTTGCCAAAATCTATATAATCCGAAGCCATGTTGGGCCACCCCAACAAAAATATCTACCAGCTTGAGATATTCTGTGCACCGCAGGCATTATAGAAAATCCGACATGAAATGCACCACCTCATCCGATTGATCCACGTAGTCATCACTTTCCAATGCGTATTTAATGCATGCAGATAAATTTTTTTCTTTTAAAAATTTTATATGATGAAAATACTCGTCTTTCGAAAAAAAAATTATGACATCCTATGACGTAATATAGCCCAGAATGTCATAATATGGCCTAGGATATCATAATACAAAAAAAACATATTTGTCCAATCACTCTCTAATGTCCATTTAATATCTGTAAATCAATTTTTTCATTTAAAAATTTTAAATAACGAAAATATCTTTGTTCTTTAAAAAAAATATGACATCCTATGCACATTATGGAAGCAGGATGCCATAATATGGACATAAAATATCATAATTTTTTTCAAAGATATAAATATTTTTATTATATAAAATTTTTAAATGAAAAAACTGACTTGCAGATATTACAAATGTATTAAAAAGTGATGACTACGTGAAACAATCAAATGAGACAATGCACTCCACATTGGATTTTCTATACCGCCCACGGTGCACAAAAAATTTCTCCTGCCAGCTTTTAGGCGTGGACTGGTTGGCAGGCCAGATAACTTTGCACAGGCCTGCTCCAAACTAGGCAAGGCATGGCCCGCTTATTTTCCAAAGATCTGGCATCTGGTTGAGTTGCTCCATAATTGGAGTGATGACATAGCCTTTGAATCCAGCCTTAAAGCTTACAAGTAAAAAGCAAGACAAAAACTACTATTTAACAAAGAATAACTATAAAACCTGAGTTCTGGTTTCTTTCCTCCTACCTGCAGATCTTGCTGCACATGTGAGATCTCAAACTATGCCATGACAAGTTGACAAGAAACCACATACCAAACAGCAATTAAAAGACAAGTGGACTCTCATTTTTAGATATAAAGCATGCCTTTATTTCTGACTTAGCAATAAAGCATATACAGAGGACATTGAGGTAAAACTGTTGAACCTGCATGCTTCCTCCCCGAGAGCATCCAAACTAAGAGCAAGCTGTGCCAACATCAACTTGACCGTCCCACTGCTGCCATACATCGATCAGACCTGAAAATAGATTTTCCAAAGCTATTGAAATACTAAGACAAAATTCGTATAGATACTGCTTCGTTTTCAGACCTAGGTGTAGAGTCAGCACTCAAGACCAAGCCATCATTCACAACTTCAGGAATGCTCTTCCGAGACTTTCTCAAGAGTCGACATCAGAACAAGCACGAGGCAAATGCATCAAGCTGATGTCTCTGATTCGTGATCCATTACCCCAAAAGGATGCAAGACATAAACCCATAATGGCCATCGCGACAACTGATAGTGCTGCAGGAACTGCTTGGCTGCTTCCCAGGAACTGTGTAGCTAGAAGGCCAGCTAGGGTAGAGCTCTGCATCCCAGTGCATAGAGAAATTGTCCTACAAACTGGCTCCTCTTGCCTGGGAAAACCCTCAAAAATATTAACTTGGTGACAGTTGAACCAAACATATACTGCCACCATTGAAGAAAAGCTCAATACATCAACACACTTGCTGCTATCTCACTACAAACTGCCTCAAAATGAAAAAACCACCAATTATATTAATCTTTTTTTCTTCCAATTTGTCAAATAAAGATTACATCGTACTATGATATGTCAAATGAGTCTAATAGCAAGTGCAGAGAGGATTCAAGCAAAGAAGAATGAGGGGATCAGAAATACGATAAACTTCTTGTTGGTTGCAGTTCAAAGCATTGTGAAGAATGTTGTTATTTATTAATTACCAGTCTTGATTATTGAACACAACAACACAATAACCCCTTCTCCTCCAATCTTAACTCCATAAGAATGCTTTTAACTACTTTCTGAGAAATTATTTGCCTTGTGAATGGACGAGAAAACAGATCGACCTAACTGAGGACATGATGGAGAACAGTGGTTTGCCAAGCATGGATCATGCAACAGTCCAAGCAAGACCATCTTTGAGTTCTAAATACAATTTGGAATTACCCGTGGCTTCTGGAGAACAATGGAAAACAATGAACCAAGTTGCATTAGATATTCTAAACAGGAGGGAAAAAAACTGTGGACCAAAAGTATAAGCTAGTTATTAAAAGAAAAACACACTAGGGAAATTGACACTCTTAATTTTAATGATGGTTGCTGAAATGGTAAAAGAAATCTATAAACTTAACCTGCTTTGTGCATGTTCTAAGTTTAAAGATGCAAGTATTATGAAGGAAAAATTAATTATTTGAAATTTTGTATGTTAGAAAATACCAGGCCTCTGTGGAAAGATACTGAAGACCATATTTATGTGGATTAAATCATGCCAAAGGTTCTAACTAATTTAACAAAAAAAGTCAATTAGAGTTATCTTTGCAAGAGCTATGAGATAGTGAAAAGGGAAGGTTAGAAGAAGTAATGTTGAGTAATCATGCAAAAATATGAAAAGCCAAAAGAGAAAAGAGTCAAGATAATATTTGAATATTTCTGAAGTACCTCAGAAGTGGCAATTTGGGAAACCAGTAGCCCAATATGAAGGCAACAAGATGAAATGTTAATATGGGAAAAAGCAACAGGAGACCCTCTGAGGATAGTATCTGGCTCTGGTTAATAGCAAGAGGGCTTCCAATACACAGTGACGTACAGAACATAGCAACAATGGGCATTATTGGTTGTATAACATTCACCACAGCTTTTGCATAAGTGTTGAGAAAAAGACCCAATGCTACAGGAAGAAGCACCACCTAACAAAGTTTAAATTCATTAGTCCAACAGGAAGGTGATATATCAAGACTAATAATGCAAATATATGATGTTAAGAAGCTATCAAATTAATGACAACAGATCTACAAGTCAACATCTTCATGCCAGTTACAATTATATGCCTGAAGCTTTTATTTGTGCATTATCTCTCAGATAATTAATACAGCAAAATACAGCAAGACAACAAGCAAGACCACTACAGGGAACATCAAATCAACCAAAGAGAGAAACAGAAAATTGTTGAACACAATTGATCAAAGATATGTTTAATTACAGAATAAGAGGAAACATTTATGCCTCAAGAATAAGACAAGTTCATTGGTTTTAGAGATTCCAAATGCACTATTAGACCTTCAGTCCAATGTGTAGATTAGAAAAAAGCATTACTACATGATGGAGGCATATATGGTAAAGTATAAAGAATAAACACATCAACTAATTGAAACTGTACCAATGGCTGAAGTTGAAAACCAACAGAATCGGTTAACCTTCTGTAAGGCACAACCATTTCACCAAAATGAAGATGCTTTCTGGAAAGCAGTTTAGGTACTCTAATCAAGTCGCAAGTTTTAGTAAGGTTGGTTATGGATAGAAGAAGTCATAGTTTATGAACGGATTCCTCTTTTTTCTTTTTGATTTTGCTCAATCTCGACCTTTTATCTTGATTTGTAATTCAATACACAGATCAATGAGGGAGCATTTACTCACAATACAATGCCAGACATACCATGGTTTTAACAGATTTTAAATTAATAACAACGATAAGATTTTCTTTTCTTTTGATTGTGAGATTTTTGAGATTTTGATCAGAATTGTACTTATATACACAGCATTTTAAACTATTTAGACAAAACGTAAGCTTTATATTTTCCTTTGGTTCTTTCCTGTACTCACTTTTGTCCAACAGAAGCACAAAATAAAATTCCAGGATACAGAAACTACTTCATATCTCCTTTCCAACCTTCTGGGCCGAATGATAATCTTATAATATCTTCAGACAGCCTACAACATTAATCAACATATAAGTTCTCCAACTCTGTCTATCATGTCCAATCAACCCAACACCTGGTCATTGTCTTTTTCCATCCAGATTCTCCAGAACCTCAATTCATGTTGGGCACATCCACAATCCATTGCTCATTCCTTGAACACTCCGAATGCTTACTCAGATAAGGTGAAGAGGCAAATGATAAAAGGCAAATGATAAAAGACGACTTTGACTTTAAGGGCCCATTCTTCTGAGGATAAAAAGCTTATCCAGGAATCTATAATTTTCTGGATAAGTATCCCCCAAGCAACATTTAAACAGGAAAATAATTTCTCCATGTTCTTTTATGCATTGAAAAATGGCTCGGTAATCTATTACCTATGTTTTGTTGCATTACTAATTTTCTGGATAAGTTGCTAAGATCTATCCATATTCCCATAGTACCCTTTATTCTATAAATATTATTATATATAACAATATAGTATAATATATTATATTTTGTATGTTATAATATATAATGTTATATATTATATATTCATAAATATAGATAATGTATTTTATATATAATATAATTAAATATAATAAATTATATTATATTTAATAATATAAAATATAAATTATAATATACTACATAATATTAATATATATTAAAATAATATATTACATTACATTATATTTTATTATAATAATATAAGATATTAATATTTTGTTATAATAATAATATTATTATTATCCGATAATAATATTATATTATATTATATATAAGATAGTGTCATATATTATTTTATTATTATTATAGGGTTAAAGGTATATTAAGAATGAAATAAAAATGTTATTTTTCTGGTTTATCAAAAAATAACTTACCCACCTCTTAGGTGGACAAGACTTTTTCCCATTTCATGAGTAAATACTATCCATGAGAAAATAATTTACCTACCTAGAGAAGCGTGAGAACATGGGTAAATTGGTCAATGAAAAAGTTGGCCAACTTTTCGATGATATTTATCCACCAAAAAACAGACCTTAAGATGGAGCAACTAGATAGTCTTTCTCTAGTGAGTTGAATATGTACTATAAAGTTAGCTAAGTTTCTTTTTCGTTCACTAATCTACCAATTACAATTTCAAAAGAAAAATTTTAGTTCGATCTCAACTATGAGCAAAAAGATCCAATATTGCTTTCTTAAAGTACATCTTTTTGATATGCTGAAAAAATTTCTTTCAAAAACAATAATACACAACCCAACTTTCTCATATGGTTTGTAAGTTCAACTTCTTAAATGGTAAAACACAATGATTAAATCTATCCTCATGTTTTACAATTTCATCACTTCACCTGCAAAATAGACTTAGACATTGCTACTCCATCAACAGGGATCACCGAGCCAATCAGCAGACCAGTAAGAAGAGGCGTAACAAAAACTGAAGAGATTGTTGTTGAGCTGGTTAGTAGAATACTCAAAGCAACATCTCCTTTGCTCAAGAAACTAGCATAACTTGAGAGCTGTGCACCCGCAACACAAGAAGTAAGAAGAAAACCAGTGAAGAACGTTGAAGGCATTCTGAATAACTTTGCAATCACCAGGCCCAATAGTGGCTTAAGCACATATTGTGCGATATATCCAACAGATAGTGGTAAAGGTCTGCAGCAGATAAGCCATATTAGAACAAGAATTTATAAGCTCGGATCAATGGGTGTTCTATAACAAAGAAAGGGAAGAGACAAGAACCTTCGAAAGGCAAGGGCAAAATCATCAAAGGATAGCCTGATGCCTATGGATAGCATGATCCCTCCAAGGGCAGGAGCATAATATTCTTTTGAAACCCTAGCAAAAGTCAGAAAGAAAACATTTGAATTCCTAGCCACATATTTGAATAATTGTAAAGCCCTGTGTTGCATGAGAACCATAATTTCTTTGCTTATGTATCACAACAGTTTTACTGAAGATACAAAACAAAAAAATACAAAATTACTTTGCACAGTTCTATATAGTGTGGTCATATTTTCAGCTTATGACCAACTGTATATTTATTTCTATTGTGAAAACATGCCATCAGTGCGTTTGAAAAACCGAGCTTTCTTTAGCTTGCACTTGCCACCTCATTTACTTCCATGACTCCAAGATTATCATAGAAATAAAATGTACCAAAAGCTCTATATGAAACTTTGCAGGGATAAGATTTTTACATTGATTTCATAAGCTATAGTCTTTTTTAGTAAAAAACAAGTGCCATAATAAACCAAACCAGTAATAAATGGAAAATTATGCAATTAAAATCGCCTAATCTTTGCTTGAAGAATGATACTTTCATTACTTAAAATTCAGCACAGTTCAAATTAACTCCATATATGTGAAATATAGGAATGTCTATTTACTCCATGACCCACAGCACAACCTCTTTGCTTCCATTTCATTGCAAAACATTCAATCACTCCATAAAGCTTCACCATACTAAGTTTGGAAACTCTCCACTGCACAACCCACAATATTACTCCTTCAGGTTTATATTAGAAAAGTTTCCTGCACGGCTGGTTGCTTCCCTAATCATAGCAAAACATATGCAGCATGAGCCAGAGTCTTTTGATTTCATGTTCATCACACAAACAAAAGAAAAGTCCATACAACTCCAAAGCATTCTCTCCTGAATTCAGGCTTCAGAACCATGTTCTATTTACATCAATATTATCTCAAAAAACACTCCATCAGTGCATAAAACTTCAAATTACTTCCATTCAATCTTCACTTTTTATGATCAAGACTAGCTACAAAGATTGCTCTCAGATTTTGCATCACGAACAGCAACTCCTTTTTTCTTTGATTACATGATTAAAAAAATTCAAGCAATTCATCAAACTTTATCTTACTAAATTTCCCTGAATATTTACTTTATGATAAATAATTTCCAACCTATTACCAAGAGAGATACAAGCCAATTCAGCCTCTAGCTCACAAGCAAAAATTTCTTTTTTTAGTTCAATTCCATTTCACAAGTAATGCGTGCAAGACCAAACTACCAATTTCCGCTCATTCTTCACTTCTCCCCAATAATTAATCACCTACACTTCAAAACATTAACTTTTCTTCAATCTTTAATTCATGCCCCACAATTCTAAGTATTTCCCATATATCACATGTTCCTTCATTCTCTAATTCACAATCCAAAAGTTCTTTGAACTTCAATTAACCACCACACAAATGTTCATACCATGCGTGCAACTCCCAACTATCAACTTTTGCACACTTCTCGCTGCAATAAACCAAATTTCCTTATATCTTCCCCATTCCACTTCAAATTCTAACTCCCCTTCAATTTTCGTCAACATCAATTTCTAGAACACAACCCAAAGTCCTCTCGACTTCAGTTTCATCATACAAAAACTCAAATTCACATGCAATTCCAAGCTACTAATTTCTTTTAAACGTTCACTTCATCAACCCACAATTCCTCATATTCTCCACTTAAAACATTAAAAACACCAAAAAAGTACCTTCAGAATAGCTCCATTAAAACCAGAAAGAAAAGCTCGGAAAGAAGCATCAACGCACCAGGAGAAGGTCGACGGGTTCACCAGAGCCGCGACGGCAGTGGCCGCGACGACAAAGGGGAGCATGGCGGAGATGACCTGCGAGGGGTCGCCGCCAGCCCTCTCGCCGCCGGCGTACCCGCCAGGGGGCCCCTCTCCAAAGGAGAGAAGCGAGGCGTTGCCCTCCCGCCGCGGCCACCCCACCCTCCCCACCCTTGGGAACGAGGTCGAGCACGCCGACGCCCAACCCCTCGCCCCCCACCTCGCGGTCCTCGGAGTACGGACCCTGCTTGGTCCGGTCACCGCCAGGGACACGAGCGGCGTCCTTCTGGGCGGTTCCCGGAAGCCGGCACCAGCGGACGGGAGCCTCGCGAAGGAGCAGGCGCACGGAAGCGTGGCCATCCGGTTGATGGCCGACGAGAGGCTGGGATTTTTTTTTCGAAAAAAGATATTTTAGATATCCTAGTTTAAAATCTAATTTTAAATTCCAAAAATAAAAACAAGAGGCTGAAGTAGCGAAAGAGAGCTTGGGGAGAAACGGAAGAGGGCCCATAAAAAGGATTCCAGTGGCTGTTGGGTAGTCCGAGGGGACATGTTAAAGTCAAATGCTACGCTGTCGTGGCAGAACTACCTTATGAATTCAGTTTTTAATGGTCTCTAACGAGTGTCCCATAGTAGGTCTAGATTTGTCGCTTTAGAGCACTGAAACAGTTGCTCCCGTGGCTGCTCATATTTTGGCTCATAGTTGGATATCCCTTGGGTTACCGACGAGGAGCGCACGGAACAAATATCTTATACGGCGGGTACAGCACCGACTTCCTATTTTAACATATTTTTTAAAAAAAATCTAAAAAATTAAAAATCTCATACGAAATCAACAGTTTATAATTAAAAAATTAAAAAAAATAAATATAAATTTATTTTTATTTTCAAAACATATTTTTTACTGATACATACTATGTGATGTGATATATATCAAGTGAATCAATCAGCTATTAAGTCACTGGATATATCTCTACATAAATCGATATACAGATTTCAGAATATAGTATTTATCAATATATGATATACGATCAACTAATACACAATTAACAAATTAGTCATCTAGCATATAATATACGTATCTAAGTAAACTAATATATAGTTTCTAAAATAATATGTTTACTAATACATATTATATAATCAGATGATATATATTTATTGAATTCTTAATATCTACTGCAAGTTTCTTTGATATACATCCAACAGTAATGTAATATATATCTTTAAGGAGATCAATATATATTTTTTAGCAGTATATGCTATTGGATTTCGATCATGAAATGAAAAATAAATTTTAAAAATTTTAAAATATGTATATCGAAAGCTTTAACAATTAAAACTATCGAACCGAAATCCAAACCCTAAAATTATCTTGTAAATGTCGTACAAAATAAAAATAAGCATGCAAAGAAATAGAATTTTATACTTCCTCCAATGAGCAGTATGGTAAGTAGGTGATCTCCATGAAACTCTAAAATAGAAGCTCTCTAATGGTGATCCACACAGAAGTTGGCCAAGGTCCTTCCTAACCGATGTGCTGTCGCAACCTTTTCTTCATAAGAATACTACCGGCTTCGAACTCGAAGGATGATCGCACCAATACTCAGTTGCCTTCGATTTTGCCACTAGAATCATGCCAAGATAATTCTCTTCAGAAATCTTACAACCTAAGATTTGATTTTATGCTCCAACATATGAAAAAATTAAACCTTAGGACAAATTAGCAATAATATCTAATTTTCTCACTACCCTTTTTACAACTTTTTTTCTCAATTTTTTCTTTATCTTTTTTCTTATATTTTTTTTAGAATTTTTCTCCCTTATCACACATCAATTAGCTCTGATTTTCATCCAAAATCTAGCCGTTAGCCCATATGGGACGCTCCATATAAATAGGCCAAGAGGGGATGTGAAGATAGACCAAGGGGCGCCAACTCTTGGCACTCCAAGTCTTCACATGGAGAATAAATTCTCCGTGTCTTTATTTGGTGCAGAAGAGCTTTCACACAGAATGACTCCTCTTCTACGCCCCATAAATCCCATCTAAAAAATCAACATGCAATAATTAAAGAATATGGAGGAAAACAAGGAGATGGATAAGAGTCTTCATGAAGAAGGACTCTTCCACTTCTCAACGCAATTAAGGTGGGGCGGCATTTATTTTTGGACATAAAACCTGATAGGCACAGAGGACTCCTTCCACACTTGAAACACTTTCAAGTTAGATAAGAACCAAATTAAAGTAGACTCAGTCCAATTAGGTCAAAGGCGACAGGTCTAGTTTAGCTCAAATACTTTGAATTGAACTAAATTAAAAACTTGGGTTAACACAATGTGCTAGCATATCAAATTAACCCTTAAGATTTATATTAAATCCTAATTAAATCAGATCAAGATCAAATCTCAAAGTATGTGATCTATTGGGTTCCAAATCTAGTCAGCAGTGGATGCAGATTCTTGATGTAACCCTAATCCGATCAAATTATGTCAGCTCAAGAGTCCCAATCAACTAGGACTCTTCCTAATTAATTATCAAATTAAAATCTTTTAATTCTGATGAGTCTACAAATCAAGATTGACGTCTAGCAACATGTCATAACTATCTGAAAGATTTAAAATTTTGATAAAAAATTATCAAAATATCCTTCAGTGGTAGGTTACCGTGTAATTCAATCCTTCAGTCAAACAACATCTCAGATGAGCTGTGGACACGAAATCATGTCAAATCCAATTGCTTATCTATATATATCTCGATCAAAAAGCGATAATTCAGTTGATGATATATTAATTTTTTTTTTTAATTATCATCCTGTTTTGACCAAAAATTTTCAAAATCATCGACCTATGAGATCACATAGGATATTTACTCTCCTTATTAAGAGTGACTGATCCCTTATTGATCACTCATAATTTTCATACATACTTCACTACATTTAGAACACCTTACACAAAGATCAGAGAACTAAGTTAGAAAGTGAACCAAAACATAGATTTATGTACATAAGGTACCATGGTGATCTCAAGTCAAAGGATCACTTACACAACTCTCATTAGAGAATCATCAGCGACATGTAAATAAGACTTCATCAGATATTCTCTCATAGGTCTATTCAGTAAACTCATTCTCTAATGAGCACCCATATTCTTGTATTAGTGTCACTATACAAGTGGTTGTGAGATCAACCACTTTTATCACTGAGCATACATAGGACATGCCAGTCTTACCGGTATTATTAATCTCCAACTCAATGAACCAATGATTGAAAATATTTTAGATCATGGCTATCAAAGATTTAAGTCTCACTGGTGTAATCTCATCATGGCCCTAAAACTATTGTCCAGACCTATGGGGTTCATTATAATCTTAAAAATAATAATAAGATGCAGCATATAATGAATCAAGATGCTTATTTTATTAAATAACAATATCAATTATATGAGTTTGAAAGATAAATTATAGAAAATATCTGATCGCATCCCATATACGATTGATTTGTAGGATATTATTTTTTTAATTTCTCACTTACACTAAAGTCAATCGCCTTTATACTTGATGCCTATGCAATCAAGGTGGCGGTCAAACTACTGCAATGATAAAGCCTTAGTGAACGGATCTGCTATATTATTCTTGGTATCAACTCGCTCTACTATTACATCGTATTTTTCGATCATCTTCTGAAGGAGGTGGAACCATCTTAGGATGTGCTTGATTTATGATGAGACCTCGATTCCTGAGCTTGAGCAACTGCCTCAGTATTGTCACAATAAAGGGGCACTAGTTTTTCAATCCCTGAAATCGTATCAAATTCTGAGATAAACTTTTTCATCCAGATGGCCTCCTTAGCAGCCTCACTAGCAGCAATATATTCAGTCTCAATGACTGAGTCAGCAATAATTTACTGTTTGAAACTCTTCTAACTTACTGCTCCACCATACAGGGTAAACACATATCCAGATATGGATTTGCTATCATCCAAATTAGATTAAAAATTAAAATTAGTATAACTTTTTAGTTTTAAATCAGATCCACCATATATGAAAAAATATCTCTAGTCTTTTTTAAGTACTTGAGTATATTTTTCACAGCTTTTCAATGATCCTTTCTGGGATTAGCCTAAAATCTATTTACAATGCCCAAGGCATAAGCTACGTTAGGCCTGGTACACAGCATAGTATATATTTTTGATCCTACAGTCGAAGCATAAGAAATAGAACCCCTTCTATTTCTCTCTTCAGGTATCTTAGGAGACATCTTCTTAGAGAGTTGTATGCTATGACCTATAGGCAAATAACCCCTTTTATTTCCCTTCATATTGAACCTCTTCAACACAAGATCTATGTACCTAGACTGGGACAAGCCAAGCATCCTCTTTGATCTATCCCTATAGATCTTTATACCAAGTATATAGGATGCTTCACCCAAGTCTTTCATAGAAAACTTTTATGATAGTCATGTCTTGACCGATTGCAACATAGGGATATCATTCCCAATGAGCAGTATATCGTCTACATACAAGATCAAGAATACTATTCCCATTAGTTTTTTTGTACACATAAGGTTCATCCATATTTTTGATAAAGCCAAGTGATTTGACTGTCTCATCAAAATGGATGTTTCAGCTCCTCGATGCTTGTTGTAATCCATAAATAGATCTATTCAGTTGCATACTTGATTTGCTCTCTTACTAGAGAGAAATCCCTCTGACTGAATTATATAGACTTCTTTTTCAAAATTTTCATTGAGGAAGGCAGTCTTAACATCCATTTGTCAGATCTCATAGTTATGATATGCAGCAATATCAAGCATAATTCGAATAGACTTGAGCATGGCTACAGACGAAAAGATTTCTTCATAATCAACATCTTATTTTTGTCTGAAACCTTTTGCCACCAGCCTAACCTTATAGGTCTCTACCTGGCCATCTGCTCCAATCTTCTTCTTGAAGATCCATTTGCAGCCTATTGGGGTCACACCCTCAAGTGCATCAACCAAAGTCCAAGCTTGGTTGATATATATGGAGTCTATTTCGGATTTCATGATATTGAATCATTTGTCAGAGTCACTACTCATGATAGTTTTCGATTAGATCATACGATCATCATTCTCAATGATGTGAGATGTATTGTCATTCTCAATGACAAATCCATACCTGAGTGGTATATTATATACTCTACTTGACCTTCGGAGATGAGGTGTGTGTGTGGCTGTGCCTCAACAATGGGCACATCTGGTTGAGAATCAGCTTGTGAATTCTGGATAGGTTGTAGGTTTTGAACTTCCTCAAGTTCAACAGACCTCCCATTGTTTTCTTCTTGGATGAACTCTTTCTTCAAAAAAATGGCATGCTTACCAACAAACACCTTTTGTTGAGTAGAATGGTAGAAGTAGTATTCTATACTCTCCTTCGGATAACCCACAAATTTGTATTTTTCTGATCTAGCACTAAGCTTGTGTCTATCAATATTTTTCATATAAGCAGGGTAATTCTAAATCTTAAGATGTTTAAGACTGGACTTCTTTTCTTTCCATATATCATATGGAGTGTTAGAGACAGATTTGGATGATACTTTGTTCAAAACATATACTACGGTCTCGAGAGCATATCTCCAAAAGAAGATCAAAAGATTCATGAAATATATCATGGACCACAACATATCTAATAATGTGCGATTCTTCCTTTCCGCAATACTATTTAATTGTGGAGTGCAAGGAGGTGTCCACTGAGAGAGTATATTATTTTATTTTAAATGATCGAGGAATTCACTAGTCAAGTATTCTCCTCCTCGATCAGATCGAAGAGCTTTAATATTTTTATCAGTTTATTTTTCAACCATTCTTTGATACTTTTTAAATTTATCAAAAGCTTCAAATTTATATTTTATTAAATACACATATCCAAATTTAGACATATCATCAGTAAATGTGATGAGGAGTATCCACCTCTAGCTTGAGTCGATATTGGATTATAAACATCAGTATATACAAGGTCCAAAATATCACTCGCTCTTTCTCCATATCCAGTAAATGAAATCATAAGTATTTTATCCATGAGACAAGATTCACAAGTTTCATATGATTCAAAATCATAAGGATCAAAGAATTTATCTTTGTATAATTTATTAATTCTTGATTCATTTATATGACCAAGTCGGCAGTGCTAGAGCTATGTGACATTCACATTCTCTCTCTTTTTTTTCTTTATATTATCAACATGAAGTACATTATCATTAAGTGAGTGGCCAATTGATTTTAGTCTAAATAGAAGATTGTTAGATGTATGTCTAAGAAGCCAATATGACTAACATATTGTAATAAGTTTAAGGCATAATTTTATACTTAATACATTGATTTGATCAATAAAAGGATAAGTTTCACTTTCATTCAAGAGTAATATGTCCTTGAATTATCCATGAAATTAATACTTCGATACATATTCTCAAAGATATTGAGAATTAGAGACATATATAATTAATTCTTAAATACTCTTAATCATAGTTTCATCATGAGGATAGTGATCGATCCGGATAGACCAGCACATAGATCGCTTCCTTCGAAGTAGATGAGTCTCTAGTCTACAGTGTAGAGATATTGAGCGATAAGTACGGATAGTTGTTAGAGAATAATTAGTACTGAGTGTGATCATACGAGAGATCACTTAGATTTTTAATCAATCATCAGTAATTATCTCGATGCTGTAGTTGTGTGAATGATCTTTTGACCTACGATGGTATGATTGCTTGTAGTGTGGCTGCTAAAGTTTGACTGACACATAAACATGATTTCAATGAGTCTTTATAGTAGATGTTGGTGATAGTTAGTCCACTATAGAAGTATGATATGCATCTAGATAAAATCTATCGATTTTGATAGAGAGAAGTAGTCCTATACGATTTGAGAGGCTAAGTCCTTGAGCCTGTAGCCACAGCAGTGTGATTGATGAAAAAAATTTTTTAGGAGAATCATAATTAGATTTGAGTTGCTCGAATCTGTCATATGACTGATGATGAGGTTTGATGATTTATCTATGACTTACCATCTAGTCAGGACTCACGGTAGAGGGATTGAATCACATGTGAACTATACCTTGAATTTTTTTTCAGTCTACTGAGTTGCCACTAAATGCTGTTAGGTGTCATTGGTGGATTGTGAGAGCTCACTAAGATTGTGCAGGATCAACAATCTTTGATGAGTTAGAGTGGAATCATTCCGATCTATTGAAAAGAGTTTCAATGATACTATGATAAAGATCATTGTATATTTCACTATCAGATAGAATTGAACCTATGAGGTTACACAATAAAGAGATTAGATCTGAAATAAGCAATTAAACTTATGAAGTCTCAATTAGATTTAGAAAAATTCCATTAGATTCAGGATAATCTTACTAGTATATGATTGGACTTAATTTTCTCTTTGTGTTTGAATTACTTATTTGATAAGATTAATTCAAATTAATTATCTATTAATAACCTAAATAAATTAAATTCATTGGGCTCCAATTATTAGGTGCCTAATATTTTGGATCATATGAATTAAGGGATCAAACTCTTAATCAATTTTCTTGATTGTTTGCATGAGACGACACTTGATTTGATCAAATTGGGCTTGCCCACCTAAAAGAGAGTATATAGGACCAGCATGGGGTATCCCCTAGGTCCCATGTGGCATGTGAAAAAGTGGGTGCAAAAGCTTCAATGGTTGGCACCTAATAGATCTCCTAAAGGGGGTCAAATATCTAAGGCTACAATGATTCATAATGCAAGTGGGACTTGTATTAAGGGGCTATTTGATTTTGAATAGGATTCAAATATTTTGCCTATTTAAAAGAGCCTTCTCTAAGGCTCTTTAGATTAGAATTCCAGCAGCCCCTATGCCTCCTAAGAGTCCCCACGCCTCTCCCTCTCTTCTCCCTTTGGATCCAATGCCCAAAGTGTTGGGCATCCTCCATCTCCACGCCCAAGAGAAGCTTGGGTGTCCCCTCTTTCTTGCTGGTTTTCAGACCTTGATTGCTTCATAATCAAGGGAAGAAGAGCAAGAGAAGAAGAGAAGAAAGAGATCAAGGAAAGGATCAAAGAGTTGATCATGATCCAGATTTCGTTCAGATTCATAGGGTGATCATTCTTATAGAAGAAAGATCAACACCAAACAGAGCTATTCTAGACTGATCCTGAGTAGATACCCATAGAGACCAGGTACTTACGTGGTTAAGAGAGAACCTATTCTCTTTCAGATCTAGATTTGAAAAAAAAATTTATAAAATAGATATGAGATTCGATCATATATTTAATTTCAGCATAAAATTTAGTATTTGTTCAATTTCAGCATATGAAATAGATCCTTGTATTCTATATTTTATACATATATGATTCAGATTAAAAGATATTTTAATCTTCTATTCTATTATATTATTCAGAAAAGAATTTTTGAAATATACAAGCATGTTCCGACACGAAATTCCAACGAGGAGCCTTATGTCTATAAGAAGGTCAGTGGGAGCACTATCACATTTTTCATACTGTACATGGATGACATCTTCCTTATTGAGAAAGACATTTCTATACTGACCTCGGTCAAAAGATGGTTGTCCAAAAAATTTTTCATGAAAGATCTAAGAAAAGTATCATATATTCTAGGAATAAAGATCTATAGAGATAAATCTAAAAGGATGCTTGGCCTATCACAGAAAATATACATAGAAAAAGTACTGAAGAGGTTCAACATCAAAAATTCTAAAAGAAGACTTCTACCCCTTAGGCATGGTATCACTCTCTCTAAGAAAATGTGTCCAAGCACATATGAGAAAATTGAGCATATGAATAAGATCCCTTATGCTTCGACTAGAGGGAGTCTCACTTATGCCATACTGTGTAATCAACCTGATATTGTCCTTGTTGTGAGTGTCACGAGCAAGTATCAGTCAAATCCAGATGAAAAATATTGGATAGCTATGAAGAATATCCTTAAGTACTTGAGAAGAACTAAAGATCTGCTCTTGATCTTTGATCGAAGATCGAAGCTACGAGTTGAAAGATACACTGATTTAGACTTCATGTCTAATCTTGATGATAGAAGGTCTACATCAGGTTATATGTTCATATGCAATAGTAGAGCTACTAGTTAGAAGAGTTTCAAGCAATCTATCATTGCAGATTCGACGATGGAGGTAGAGTAGTCGCTACTTCAGATGCTGCAAAATAAGCCTTTAGGTATAAGAAATTTATCATAAAATTTGGCATAATAACATCAGATGCCATCGCTCTGTATTACGATAACAATGGTGTCATAGTACTCGCTAAGGAGCTCAGATCTCATCAGAAGTCTAAACATATCGAGCGATGATTGTTAGATGTATGTCCTAGAAGTCAATATGGCTGACACATTGTAGTAATTCTAGGGCACAATTTTATACCTAATATATTGATATGATCAATAAAAGGATATTTTTTTTTTCATTCAAGTATGATGTATCTTTGAATCATCCATAAAATTAGTTTCGATACATATTCTCAAGGTATTGAGAATTAGAGACATGTATTTAGTTCCTAAATACTCCCGATCATAGGATCATCATGAGGATAGTGATTGATCTGGATAGACTGGCACACAAATCATTTTCTTCAAAATAGATGAGTCTCTGATCTACTGTGTAGAGATATAGGATGATAAATATAGATAGTTGTTAGAGAACAACTAGTATTGAATATGATCATACGAGAGATCACTTGGATTTCTATTCTATCGTCAGTGATTATCTCGATACTATAGTTGTATGACTGATCTTTTGACTAGAGATGGTACTGCTGCTCGCAATAAGGTTGCTGAAGTTTGACTGACACATAAACATGGATCTCAATGAGTCCTTGTAGTAGATGTTGGTGATAATTGATCCATTGTAGGAGTGAAGTGTGCATCAAGATAGGATCTATCGACCTTGATAGAGAGGAGTAGTTCTATAAGATTTGAAAGACTAAGTTCAAGAATCTATGACCATAGTAGTGTGATTGATGGAAAAAAGTTTTCATAGAAGTCACAACTGGATTTGAGCTAATCGAATCTATCATATGATTGATGTTGAGGTTTGACGATTTATCCATGACCTGTTGGGATGCGTAGACGATTTCATGCATATATTTTGAAACTTTTTTGAAAAAATTATAGCAGAAGATAACTAGATTAATTAAATTAATCTAACATATATATGATCTAATCATCAATCAACCTACTTTAGGATTTATGACATATTATGTTGCATATAAAATTTGAAATAATTTGAAGATAAAATTAGCATGCATGCATATGAGCAGTAGATCATATCTACTTCTAATTTGAGTTTAGAACTCCATACCTGATCATGGGTCGATAATCTCTGCTGCTGAGAGATATGGTAGAGAAGATCTTTGCTAGCTGCTCGCAGCTGCACATGCATCTGGCCTCTATGGAAAATCCACTTGAAGCCCCGATCTAATTTGTCTTCTCGGGAGTGCTAGCTCACACGAAGTCCTTCTTCTTAGCTGATCTGAATCTTTTCTTCAAATTTTTGAAATCTTTTCAGAGATTGAAGATGGACTTCTGGAAGAGATGAAGAGATAGAAATAAGATAAAGAAGAAAATAATTTTTCTCTAATTTATTCTCTCTTTCCAAATCTTTAGAACCAAAAATCTGAAATTCAGATTTTTGTGCACACACCAAGAGAGAGGACTCTCCTCTTAATTTTTCACACTGTGAATCATGCCCAAACTTCTCTCATATGAAGACCTCTCTTTTAGTATCTTACACATATAAAAACAATCACAAAAGCCCCTTTTATAGGCATGTAAAGAGGTAGGGTGAAGAGTCTTAGTGATCCTAGACTCTTACAGGATGCCACCTCCCTTCACAATTTCACATCCCAAAACATGCTAAAAAAAATATGGGATGTCTCTTTCCATATTTTTTTCATAGTAAATAGGTTCTCTATCTAATCTCTCATAAAAAATATCCTCAAAATGTTATACATATAAGGAGAAAAAAATTTATTGGCATGGAGAGATTGATCTGGATGAGAATAAATTCTCCTGATAAGGAATATTTTAAAATCTAATGTTAGAATCTTTCTTTTATCAAAACTAAATCAAATTTGGATGTGAGATAGAGAAAGAAAAGAACTCTTTGGTATGAAAAAATTTTATACAAAACAATTTTGTACATGGAGATATATGGTGTGCAAACTGGATTGATGCAGGGAGAAGAGTCCTATTCCAATAAGGACTCTTAATTTCTTTATTTAGATCCAAACCAAATCATATCTGGTTTAGCCCAAATAAAATATATAAAATCTAATATAATTAGACTTATAAATTTTTAATCAAATTTTAATCAAATTAAAAATTGATTGAATCAAAGTTCTGATCAAATCAGGGATAATTCTCCCTTAGCGATTAGGTCATCTCATAACCTAATCGGGTCAAACCTAATTGAATCTAATTCAATTAGATTTTATTTAATCCTCTTTGCTCAATCAAATTGAACTAATCAATAATTTAATTACTAATTAATTTTTTATTAATTCACTAATACTTAGTGAATTAATTTATTATAATTTTTACATAAGGTTAACCATCAATCAAATTGATGATTAAGTCTTTGAATAATTTTCAATCGTTGATCAGCTACATAATCAGTCAGAAACTTCTTTTGAGTGTGACCCCATAGGTTGGAACCTAAGCTGGTAGTACAGAAATACCTTCTTGAATCAATAGATGTAACCATCTAGCAATGATGACCCGATGTCTGGATAGGTCGAATGAAGGTGAAGCAACATTCAAGAACCTATTGACGTATGGTTACCGTATAATTCATCTCTTTGACCCTAATGCTCAATGATGATCTAAGATTTAACTGTCAATCCTAAATAAGTCATCCATATTATATTTCAATCTTTTTCAAGTCCATCACATAGATTATAAGGGCTCAAATTTTGTTAAATTGAAATACACTGATGCATATCTCCTAATAAATCAGAGGGGTCAATCCCATCTTGACTCCGCATTGACTTGACAAGTATTTGACTACACCTAAAAATCTTCTATCACTGAATTAGAAATTTGTTAGTCTGACATCAAAGTACAGTGAGTTACTTGCAAGTCACCATGGTGATCTCAGATGGGAGGGACACTTATACCCATACCTTTCGCGAGCTATCCTTGATAGCAGAGTGCTCCATAGTTGGTCACGTTTAGTGACGATGTACTCCTATATCTCACTTGTATGCCATACTAGTATTTCCATACTATTTAGTTACAAGAACAATCAATGCATATAGCACACAATGATCTATACTTGATATCGCTATCGTTTGGTCGCGAACCAGTTTAAGGACTATGTGATAAATCCTCCTTTATCGATCAAAGTAGTCCTAAGGACTTCATTATAACATAGGAGTTTGTTAAAAGATGTAATCTTGTGATGAAATATGTCAAATAATTTTTATTATTTATCAACTCATATACATTTATAATTAGCACAATCGTCACATGATTGGCTTTAGGATATATTTCTCAATAACTCCTACTTGAACTAAAGCCAATCAGTATAGTATCATATATCCATCTTCAATTTATCATCTTAAAACTCCTAGATACCGAGACTTTAGTAAATGGATTGGTCACATTCTCCTTTCCATCGATCTTCTAAAGATTTATATCACCTTAACAGATTTTTCGAATAAAGTGATAGCGATGCAAAATACTTGGTAAGCTAATGCGACTTCAACTTCTTGGCATGAGCTATGGCTCCGATGTTGTACAATACAGCAGGACCATCATCGGAGGGTGTCACTCCTAGCTTGTCAGTGAACCTGTACAATCACATAGCTTCCTTATAAGTATCGAATGCTGCAATGCATTCTGTCTCGCAATTTGAATTTGGCTATATTGCTCTGCTTGGAACCATTCCAGCAGATTGCTCCATTATTTAGGATAAAGATGTATTCTGATACATTCTTGCTATTATTATGTCCAACTAAAAATTAGAATCAAATTCTACAAGTTTTAAGTCAGATTCTCCATAACCAAATCACCGGTCCTTAGTATTTCTCAAATACTTAAGGATGACCTTCTAGTGATTCTAATCCGGATCTTGCAAGTATCCACTCACTACTTTAGTGAATATACCATATCTGATCTTATACATAGTGTAATGATAGAATAAATTCTACTCATAAACACCTTATGTATATTGGACTGAAAAAACTTAAGCAGCTTCTTAGATCTATCTCTATAGATCTTCATCTCTAGAATGTGAGATGCTTTTTCCAAATCCTTTATGGAGAATAATGATAATAGCGAAATTTTTATTTCCTGCTATGTAAGGAATGTCATTTCCGATTAAGAGAATTTCATTCACATACAAGATAAGAAATACACTCATAGAACTATTAATCCATTTGTATTTGTAGGATTCTTCTTTGTTCTTAACGAAACCATGTATTTTGATCACTTATCAAAATGCACGCTCTAACTCCGAAATATTTAGCATTGTCATAGGAGAAAATATCTCGTTATGGTTAATACCATAATATTGACAATATTTTTAGGCAACCAGATGAGCTTTGTAGGTCTCCACCTTCTCATCTGCACTCCTTTGATCCTATTGGAGATCCACTTACACTTTATAGGTTTTATCCTTCGAGTGAATCAACGAGTGTCCATACACCATTGATCTTTGTAGACTTTATTTCAGACTCTATGGCTCCAAGCTATTAATCGAAGTCGAATCTCTTTATGGTATCCATGTAGGTGATCAAATTCTTGTTGTTCTCATCGAGTTTAATAGGATCATGTCCCAGATCTAGAAACTGAAGTCTCTATCCGACAGATGTAGTACTCTACCAGATCTCTTTCATGGTCTCTCTACAATGGGTTCTGGATTTGATCTAATCAAATTCGATTCTATGGATTCACTAGATTGTGTCAGTTTTTCTACCTATCAAACTTCATAAGTTTCACATTAAAGACATCAGTACCTTCATCAAGGTACTTTTTTTCTGAAAAGAATATCGAACAACTCTTGTTCTTTAGCATGGTAGAAGTTATATCCCCTAGATTCTTTGATTATCCTATAAAATAATATATATTGGATCGAGATACAAGCTAATCAGTCTATAAATACTCGACATAAAATAAACACTCCCAAATTCCAAGGTAAGAAAGTATCGGCTTATGCCTAGTCCATATCTCATATAGAGTTTTTGCGATTGATTAATTCAGAATCCAGTTCAGAACATAACAAGTAGTTTCAAGAGCATAACCTTAAAAGAAGATTGACAGACTTTTAAATCCCATCATGGATCAAACTATGTCTAACAAAGTCAATTCCAACAGGAGAGAATCCTATTCTCTTTTAGATATGTTAAAACTTACTTGAAATGTATTCTCCTCTTTGGTCTGATTGAAGAATTTCAATGCTCTTCCAAGTTTGTTTCTCTACCTTATTATGAACTTATTTGAATATTTCAAATAATCTAAATTTATGACAAACATGTTCGTAGATCCAATATATCAGTATGTATTAGATTCAGAACATCATTGACTCGTTCACCTTTTTCAATAAAAAGTGACTTGGTCATCTTACTAAGGAGATAGAATTAACAGATTGACAATGATTCACAATCATTGACCTCAAGAATTATCTCTTATTGATCCTATTCTTATTTATATGATCGAACCTAAATTATCAAAGGTAGGCTTTCATGACATTATCTACCTTAGAGAGTTTGTTTGATTATATACAATACACTAATAGGCTGTGACTATTCATAAATATTATTTCTTAATTTTTCACATGATTTCGACACCATTCATAATGATATCACAAAATCATTAGACAGTAGTGACAATCACTAAAATGATATTGTTAGAATTGAAAATAGGCTTGACGATTCTTAAAATCAGGATTGGAACATAACTTCTAACTCTAATGTTCAGGAATCTCTTGCTGTTTTCAAACTTTCTACTAATCTGAAGTCATTGCAATAATTTTCATAAACTTTCGATATCCAATATCGAGGTAGTAGTGTCACAGATAAAGAAATCACAAGGTGTTATTATAAAAGTACTTTGTCCAGCAACCCTTTGCTGATTTCCTTTCTTTAGCCTGTTTAGATCAAGGGACTCTGTCAGACTAGGTTAATCTTAGATTCTTTTGTTAGTTCGAACTCATTAGTCCAAACATGATTCTTTGCACTTTTTTTTTCTTTTTTTTTTTCTCAAAGAATTATTGTCACACTGAAGATACATCTTCAGAGGTGCGAAAGAAGTCCTTCAATATTTGAAGAATTTCCTCCCACTGAGCATCATCAAATTTATAACTAAATTTGTATTCTTTGCTGCTCTCAAAAATATCACATGGTGATTTGATCATGTGGTCATTTCTGATAAGTGCCTTTGATCGCATCACATGTGTTGGATATAGAAACTTCAGATGCTGGATCCATAATCATATTTAGGATCCATTCGTGCTCTAGAACTATTTGCAACTTCTGATACCAATTATCGAAGTTGGGTCCTATAAATTAGTCACTGCCAAACAGTAAATGGAGCAATAGATATCTAGCCATAACTGAAAGAAAAACATAAGACCTCTATGTTTATGAATTGATTAAGCCTAAAGACTTGAACTTAAGTCTAAAGATTTTTTTCACTATTTTATATGAATTGATAGCCTCTACCTCTAATTCGAAAAATTACCTTAATTTTCTAGTGGATACTAGAATCCACACAGACTGCATACAAGCCCGAGGATGGCTCAGTCAACCCATATGCATCTATGGGTAGGTTCTCAACCAATTATTTTTTTAAATAATTTTTAGTAATTAATTTTATCTCAGATTTTATTTCTGTAGGTGATGGGCCTCCACTGAAAGTTTTAGTTAGGTCAAACCATTAATATGAACCTACTCAGTATTTTTAACTAATGAATGATCAGATCTGAGGATGGCTCAGTCAACCCAACCATCATCAGATAGTACAACAGAGTCATCATATGATGAATGATAATTCCATCATTCAGAGAGAATACTAGATAGATGGCACCTGCAATGTCAATCAGAAATAATGGACCCATTGTCATTCACCTTAATGGAAGGCTATGATCTAGTTATCTCCATAACTAGCTCATTTTATGGACCTAATAATTTAGAGAATTTAAGAATCAATTTAGAGAAAAGATGAAAAGAGATCAACCAGTAAACCATAATCCTCCCACTGATTTCACCAAATTATTGAATTGGATCAAGATCATACTAGTTGAAATGGTATCTAGATCAGTCATACTGATCAACCTTAATAGCATGGATCAACTCGAATCACTTAGCGGTCTAATCAAGATATAATTCATCAAATTAGCCAAGTAAGTGAGATCGATGGAAGAGTCTGCTAAGCTTGCCTTAGACACCATCGAAATGGCTTAGTAAGCCGCTCCTAATTAAAAACCATCAGTCGGAATGCCGAACTTACCTAAGATACCAATTGGTTAATTAGTTTCTATTTGACCAACCTAATAATTCAGGTTCAACCACTGAGCCACAATCAAGATCCATTTGGTCTAATCAAAGATATGGATTTGACCATCTACAACTATTGTATTGATTCTAGAGAAATCTTGATTTACTCTAATTCAATATTTGATTAGATTTAATCAATTTCTCTAGTTAGTCTATTAACTCTTTGATTCTAACCTTAGGTCTAACCTAATTAAAAAGACCTAATTTGAGCTAACCCATGCCTCCATATTTTATGCAAATGATATTAGATCTTTAATTCATAATTCTAGATCTAATCGATTATACTTAATTCTCAATTAAGTTCAACATCAACATGAGTTTAGGTTATGGTTTGAAATAATTTTAACCTTTTATTTTATAAATAATTTACAATAAATATTATGTAAAAATTTTTTATTCTAAAATTAGGTCAACTCAATCAACATTGAGTTGGCTACATATAGAGACTGGGTCGACTCAATTCAAAATTGGATCGGCTCGGTAATTGTGCGAGCATGATTCAAGGGATTTTAGATCTGAAAATTCTTATATAACACTAAAATAAAATCAATCATGAACACCTTTTAGATCATATCTAAAATTTTTATGATTTAAGATTTTATTTTGTCATGATTAAAATAATTTTAATCATGTAGATTAGATGCCTTATTTTTTATATAACTTTGTATTACATACAACAAATCTAGGATTTCAAGATCTAAACTTTTGCAGAAAAATAAGTTTTTCCTTTCACGTTCTTCTTCATGGGATCTAATCACATGACACCCCTACACGTCATAAGAGCATCTCATCAAATAAGAAGAGAGGGCCTTTAAACCCTTCTTGCTCCTATGATCGGATGGCCTGATGATCAACCCAATCCAAGTACTTGTTAATCGGATCATCTAATCTAATCACATATCATATATGCTTGAATTTAGATCTAATCTAAATTATATCAGATCTGATTATAATCTTAGATCATATCTAAATCAGATCATAAATATCACATGCATGATATAAAATCAGATTTTATCAACGATCAGCATAAACTAGGATAATCTTTTCACTGTAAGGGATAAATCATATAGCAGGACAACCTTATATCAGTTGGTGTGATCAATCATTAATTAAATTTAGATCAAAATATTATATATTATATCTAAATAAAATAAAATTTTATATTTAATATACATATAAATCATGTCATAATGAATCTAGGCTCTGATATCACTGTTGGGATGCATAGGCGATTTCATGCATGTATTTTGAAAATTTTTTGAAAAAATTATAGAGAAAGATAACTAGATTAATCAAATTAATCTAATATGTATATAATCTAATTATCAAATCAATCTACTTTAAGATCTATGATATATTATATTGCATATAAAATCTAAAATAATCCAAAGATAAAATCAGCATGCATGCATGTGAGTAGTAGATCACATCTACTTCTAATATGAGTTCAGAACTCCATATCTGATCATGGGTCGATGATCTCTATTGCTAAAAGATATGGTAGAGAGGATCCTTGCTAGTTGTTCATAGCTGCACACACATCCGGTCTCAACAAAAATCCACTCAAAGCTCCGATCTGATTGATCTTCTCGGGAGTGCTAGCTCGCATGAAGACCTTCTTCTTGACTGATCTGAATTTTTTTTTAAATATCTAAAATTTTTTTAAAGATTGACGATGGACTTCTAGAGGAGATAAATAGATAAAAAAAAGATGAAAAAAAAAATAATTTTTTTCTAATTTATTCTTTCTTCTCAAACTCTTAGAATCAAAATCTGAAATTCAGATTTTTGTGCACACACCAAGAGAGAGGACTCTTATCTCAGTTTTTCATATTATGAATCATGCCCAAAATTCTCTCATATGAAGATCTCTCTTCTGGTATCTTACACATACAAAATCAACCACAAAAGCCCCTTTTATGGGCATGTAAAGAGGTGGGGTGAAGGGTCCTAGCGATCCTGGGCTCTTACAAGATTGCACCTCCCTTCACAATTCTATGTCCCAAAACATGCCAAAAAAAATATGGGATGCCCCTTCTCATATTTTTTCACAGTAAATTAATTCTCTAATTAATTTTTTATAAAAAATCTTCTTAAAATATTACACATATAAGGAGAAAAAAATTTATTAGCGTAGAGAGGTTGATCTGGATGAGAACAGATTCTCTTGATAAAGAATATTTTGAAATCTAATTTCAGAATCTTTCTTTTATCAAAACTAAATTAGATTTTTATGTGAGATAGAGAAGGAAAAGAATTTTTTGGTGTAAAAGAATCTCACACAAAACAATTTATGCATGAAGATATATGGTGTGCAATCTGGGTTGGCATAGGGAGAAGAGTCCTATTCTAATAAGGACTCTTAATTTTCTTATTTGGATCCAAATCAAATCACATCTGGTTTAGCCCAAATAAAATATATGAAATCTAATATAATTAAGTTTATAAATTTTTAATCAAATCTTAATCAAATTAAGAATTGATTGAACCAAAGTCCTGATCAAATCAGAGATAATTCTTCCTTAGCGATTAAGTCATCTCATAACCTAATCGGGTCAAATCTAATTGAATCTAATTCAATTAGATTTTATTTAATCTTTTTTACTTAATCAAATTAAATTAATTAGTAATTTAATTATTAATTAATATCTCATTAATTTATTAATACTTGATAAATTAATTTATTATAACTTTTGCATAAAGTTAACCATCAATCGAATTGATGATTAAGCCCTTGAACGATTCTCAATCGTTGATCAGCCACATGATCAGTCAGAAATTTCTTTTGAGTGTGACCCTATAGGTTCGAACCTAAGTCGATAGCACAGAAATACCTTTATGAACCAATCGATGTAACTATCTATCAATGATGACCCGACGTTCGGATAGATCGAATGAAGGCGAAGCAATATTCAAGAACCTATTGGCGTATGGTTACCGTATAATTCATCCTTTTGACCCTAATACTCAAGGACAACCTAGGATTTAACTGTCAATCCTAGATAAGTCATCTATATTATATTTTAATCTTTTTCAAGTCTATCATATGGAATATCTAGGTTCAAATTTTGCTGAATTGAAATACACTGATGCATATCTCCTACTAAATCGGAGGGATCAATGCCGTCTTGACTCACGCACCAACTTGACAAGTACTTGACTGCATCCAAAAATCTTTTATCATTGAATTAGAAACTCAGTTAGTCCGGCATCAAAATACAGTGAGTTGCTTGCAAGTCACCGTGGTGATTTTAGGTCGAAGGGATACTTATACCCATACCCTTCGCGAGCTATCCTTGACAGCAAAGTATTTCACAGTTGGTCACATTTAGTGATGATGTACTCCTACATCTCATCTGTATGTCATACCAATATTCCATACCATTTGGTTACAAAGACAACCAATGCATATGACACACAATGACCTACATTTGATATCGCTATCATCTTAGTAATAGTATATCATTTGGTCACGAACTAGTTTAAGGATTACGCAATAAATCCTTCTTTATCGATCAAAATAGTCTTAAGGACTTCATTACAACATAAGAGTTTGTTAGAAGATGAAACCTTGTGATAAAATATGTCAAATAACTTTTATTATTTATCAATTCATATACATTTATAATTAGCACAATTATCACATGATTGGCTTTAGGACACATTTTTCAACATGACCTACCATCTAGTCGGGACTCACGATAGAGGGATTGAATCACATGTTAACTACATCTAGAGATTTATTTTAGTTCTACTAGGTTATTACTACATACTGTTAGGTGTCACTGGTGGATTGTGAGAGCTCACTAGGATTATTCTGGATCGATAATTTTTGTTGAGTTAGAGTGAAATTATTTCGATCCATTGAAAAGAGTTTCAATGATACAAGGATAGAGATCATTGTATATCTCACAACTTGATAGAATTGAACATATGGGATCATACAACAAAGAGATTAGGCCTGAAATTAGTAATTGGGCTTATGAAATATCAATTGAGTTTAGAAAAACTCATTGGGTTCATGATAACCTTGCTAGCACATGGTTAAACCTAATTCCTATTTCAATTGAGATTACTTATTTGATAAGATAATTTTAACTTAATTACCTACTAATAATCTACATGAATAAAATTTATAAGACTCCAATTATTGAGCATCTAAGGTTATAGATCAAATTATTTAAGGGTGCAAGTCCCTAATTAATTTTTTTGATAGTTATTTTTGGGTGCCACCTTGATTTGATTAAGTTGGGCGTGTCTATTGATTAGAGGGCTTTTAGTTTTCTTATGGGGCATCTCTTGGGTGTGATTTAGAGTATCTAATTATGGGTGCAAGGGCTCCAATTGTTGGTGCCTAATGGGTTTCCTAATGTAAGTTGGATAACTTAAGTTAATAAGAATCCTAATGCAAGTAGGACTTGTATTATGTGATCGAATAGGATTCAATCTTTATGTCTATTTAAAGGGACCTCCCCTAAGATCCCTAGAGCATCTAAACTAATAGTCCCTCATGCCCAAAAGCTCTCTCCACACCCTCTCTTCCTCTCCCTTTCTCTTCTCGTGGGTGTTCTACACGCCCATCCCTTGGGATGCGAGTCCCAAGGAGTTTCATGCCCAAGGTGTTGGGCATCCTACAATTTGTTGGTTGTTGGTATTTTGTAGTAGTACAAAATAAGAAAAAATTCTAGAGAAGAGAAGAAGAAAAAAATCAAGGAGAAAGATCAAGCATTGATCGCGATCCAGATTTTGTTCAGATTCAGCAGGCTGAATTTTGGGAGAACCAAAATTCAGATTAAAGAGGACTGTTCCAAACTGATCTTGAGTAGATATTCATAGAGGTCGGATGCTTGTGTAGCTAAGAAAAAATCTCTTCTCTTTCAGATCAAAATTCAAAAAATAGGATTGCAAAACAGGTATGTGATTTGATTATAATCTGAATTTCAATATATATCAATTTCAGCATATGAGATAGATCCATGTGATTTTATATTTTTATACGTATATAATTTAGATTAAAAATATTTTAATCTTATTCTCTACTGTAGTATTTAAAAAGTAAGATTTTTAAAGTACATATGCATGCATCAAACCTCGAATCTCAACAGTGGTATTAGAGCCATGAATTTTCATATGCTGAATTTTGATATACATATTTTTGAAAAAGTTTCAAAATCAGATTTTTTTTTGATATATGAGATGTATAGATAGATCTTCTAATCTAAAATTTAATTTTAAATTTAATTTTAGAATATATAGTTGATATGTAATTATATGCATAGATCTGAATTTTGATTTAGAAAGAGTTTTAGTTCATGTTCTTGTGATACATAGATGCATTCAAAAAATCTAAAATTTTTATATGATCTGAATTTTGATTCATATGTGTGATATATGATTGTATATTTAGATCATAAATTTATTTTTAATCTAATCTATGATTAGTATATGAGATATATAATATCATACTTAGATATGAAATTTTGTTTAGATCTGATTTTACATGCATATATTTGATATATGTTTGTATGCTAAAATCTGAAAATTATTTTTATATTTTAAAAACTTACTTTTATATAATAAATTTAGATCTAAAATATAATTTTAGAATCTAAAATTTATGTTTGTCCATGAAAATTTTGGTCATGAAAAAATCATAAATTAGGTCATGTAATAAGATTGTATTTAAGATTTTCGTTTTGAGTCATATAGGTCTAACTCGATTAAGTAATTGATCAAACCAAGTCAAGTATTGATAAGGATCAGATCAATTAAGTTAATGATCATACAATTATTGTTGATTAAATCATTTGAATCTCATATGTAGAATCGATTAATCTAAGGACCTAATTTGGCTCGTTGGTTTGAGTTTGATTCGCTAGAGCTAACCAATTCTGATTAATTGACTTATTAGTGTCTAAGGCAAGTCAATGAGACATGATTATTTAATTGGTTATGTTAGCCAACTTGACTAATTTATTGGTATCTTAGGAAGGTAATGGGGGACCCCTCATCGATCTCCACTTACCTAGCCAATTTGGAAGACTGGATCTTGAATTAGGTTGCTTAGCAATCTGGTTTAGCCCATGCCAATTAGATCGATCATATGATGACTGATTAGATGAGACCTAAACCTAAATCTCTCTACAAATATTAAGTCCATAGGTCTTTTATCATTGTAGATGTGCGGGCGTGCTATCGACATTGATTGTTCTCAGCTGGTTACAGTGGTTCAGTTGCATCGAAAATATACAACCACTCTATTAGCAAAGAGTTGCTCTAGGATAAGGATGGGGTTGGACCCAATAACTATTAGGTAAGGGACCCAATGACGGTCTTGCACCTACTTATGAACTATTGGAGCATGATCCCGGCTCCTCCCACGGACCTTGGGTGCAGCAGAACCAGCAACGAACAAATCTGGAGACTTTTGGACTCGATCGAAGGCCCTTGACGAAATCAGCCTGGTTGCTATCTTCTTTGTCAGCCTTAAGTTCCAGATGAAGAACGCCTCTAAGATCACCTCTAAAAAATCCAAGATCTGGTACCCAACTAGATCAGGCCTAGACCGAGGTCTTCCAATTCATAGATCTTGAATTGAGGTATTCTAGATAGGGAAGAAGGTAGATAGAACCAGACCTTGTAGATCTGTCCTACTGCAGCCTTTCCTGTAGATCTGTTGATGGAGATCTCACCTGCACCTCAAACGACCTCAGATCAACTCCAGATCTGAGAGAAACTTGTACCAACCTCTTCACAAGAGATTTTAGGTCTTGGACCTATTGTTTGGGTGGCTGCAAGAGAGGGAGAGACACAAAGGTTGGCCGCACAAAGGGGGAGGGGCTTGCACCTCCCCTGCTTTTCCTGCCTTTTATGGACCTGGCGGCAAGAAATCCTAGGGTTTCTTACTCCTGGGGCATGGAGAATAGTTGGAGAGAGAGCAAGAAGAGAGAGAGAGACTTGGGAGAAAGAGTTCTTGTATTTCTTGGCTTAATCAAACCTATACAGTGCATGTATATATAAACACAGGGTCAAGTGATCCAAACCCAAAACTCCCTTGACCAACTCTATAGGAGATTAGGTTAACCCAAGCCCATGTACACCCATGACTCAACCTAATCTCACCTATTCTGGACCCAGACCTGGCCCATAAAGAGTTGGTCCCTTGAGGCCCACATAACCTAGATCTCAAGAACCCGAATGGCCCACAGCCTTTCAACCTAGGGCCCAACTAGCCCTAGAGCCTCCATGAAGCCCTCATGAAAGATGGACCTTGGCCTTAGCCTTGATCCCCTGGGCCTTGGGCACACCACCTAGATCATAACAATCTCCACTTTGGTGTCCCAAGGCCTCAACCAGCTCCACTCTGTCCATTAGTCGAATCAGCTCAACACATCTCTGAAAGCTGTCCCGTGAAAGTACCTTCGTAAGTGCATCAACTGGGTTCTCCTTGGTGTGTACCTTTACCAGCTCCACCTCACCATCCTCCACAAGCTCCCTGATCTGATGATATCGAATGTCGATGTGCTTTGTCCTTGCATGATAGACTGAGTTCTGTGCTAGTAGAAGTGCACTCTGGCTATCACAGTGCACTCTAATGGCCTCCTGAGTAAGGCCCATCTCCGTCAACAAATCCTTCAGCCAAATTGCCTCCTTAGCTGCTTCTGTCAGCCCGATGTATTCCACCTCTGTAGTGGATAGGACCGTGATAGGCTGCAGACTCGATCTCCAAGAAATAGGACCTCCATACAGGCTAAAGATGAAGCCTGTCGTAGACCTCCGGATATCCACATCTCCACTGAAGTCTGCATCTACATAACCACCAATCAGCCCCTGAGCCTCCCTGGACATGTCAGAGTATCCCACTGCACCTCCTCGCTGTCCGTAGCAGATGCCAACTCCAACTGAACCCGTCAGGTATCTGAATATCCACTTCAGAGCTCTCCAGTGCTCCCTGCCAGGCTGCGCTATGAACCTGCTAACCTGACTCACTGCATGAGTGATATCTGGCCTACAACAAACTATCGCATACATCAAGCTCCCAACTCCTGAAGCATAAGGAACCGTCTCCATCTCCTGAGCCTCCACCTCAGTCTGTGGCGCCATGGTCTTCGAGAGTCTGAAGTGACCGGCAAGTGGCAGCTCTGCCAGCTTTGCTCCCTTCATCCCGAACCTCTCTAAGACCTTCTGTATGTAGCTCCCCTGAGATAGATGCAGCACCCTTCAGGCTCAGTCTCTGAAAATCTCCATGCCTAGGATCTTCCTTGCAGGGTCCAAATCCTTCATCTCAAACTCCCGAGATAAGGATGCCTTCAGATCCTATACAACCTTCCTACTCTTGCATGCTATAAGCATGTCATCCATATACAAGAGTAGGAACACCCTAGAACCATCCTCAAGAGACTGAACATAAACACAGGGATCAAACTCGCACCTGAAAAGTCCAATGCTGCGCACATAGGAGTCGAACCGCTTGTACCATTACCTCGGCGACTGCTTCAGCCCGTACAGCGACTTCTGTAACAAACAAACCTTTCCCTCTAATCCTAGATCCCTGAAACTGGATGGCTACTCCACGTAAATCCTCTCCTCCAAATGCCCATGGAGGAACGCCGTCTTGACATCCATCTTTTCCAGCTCTAAATCCTGAGCTGCTACAATGCTCAGCAACACTCTGATGGAAGTATGTCTGACGACGGGAGAGAAGACCTCGCTGAAGTCGATGCCTTCCTTCTGGGAGTATCTCTTGACCACTAACCTCGCCTTGAATCTGATACCTCCCTGCTCTGAAGGCCCTTCCTTGCGACTGTAGACCCATTTGCAGCCAATGGGCCTCTTCTCCTGTGGCAACTGCACCAATCGCCACGTCTGGTTCTGGTGGAGAGACTGCATCTCCTCGGACATCGTCTGGACCCACCGCTCTTTATCCTGGCTCTCAATAGCCTCCTGATACGTATATGGGTCTCCATTCGCTATCACCAGGGCATATGACAGCGTCTCCTCGAAGCCATATCGGTCCGGTTGCCTGATGGTCCTCTTGGACTTGTGTAGGGCAACACCGATATCAGTCCTCGATCTGACTCGCTCCTGCTGGACCTCTTCACCTCGATCATCCATCCGAGTCCTCTCTACCTGTGGAGATACCTTAGGTAGGTTCTCCACCTGAATGTCATGTCCTCCCGTAGTACCTGCAAGAGGCAAAATCAAAGAGGTAAGCTGTCCAGCAGTGCCCTGCTGGACCTCCTCCTGCTCCTCCATGCCTGCTCACCTCCGTAGGACTGACTCCTCATCAAAAGTCACATCCCGACTAATGATGACCTTCTTTTCCAAGGAATCCCACAGCCTGTATCCCTTAACTCCTCGCGGATAGCCTAGAAACACCGTCTTGCGTGATCTGAAGTCTAGCTTGCTCCGCTCACCAGCTCCAATGTGCACATAGGCCGTGCACCCTAATACCCGTAGATGGTCCAGTCCAACTGTCCTCCCAGACCACACCTCCTCTGGAAGCCTGCCATCCAACCTGGTGTGAGGTGACCGATTGATCAAGTAACCCACTGCGTCAACTGTGTCAACCCAGAACGCCTTTGGAAGCCCTGCCTGCAGCCTCATGCATCGTGCCTTTTCCAGAAGTGTTCTGTTCATCCTTTCGGCCACCCCATTCTGCTGTGGAGTCTCCTTAACTGAGAAGTGTCTCCTGATCCCACACTCATCACAATAGTCCTGAAACTCTCTGCTGGTGTACTCCCCACCATTGTTTGACCTCAGACACTTCACGCTCCTCCTCTGCTCCTTCTCCACCTCAGCTCTCCAGATCTTGAACTTGATGAAGACCTCAGACTTTTCTCTCATGAAGTAAATCCAGAGTTTTCTTGAGAAATCATCAATCAGGGTCATGAAGTATCTGGCCCCATTCCTAGCTGAAATTGGGGCTGGTCCCCACACATCCATGTGTACTAACTCCAGAGGGGCTGCACTACGGGTTGTACTGATGTTGAACTGAACTCTCCTCTGTTTACTCATCTGGCAAGGCTCACAGATCTTCCCTGTAGCACCATCCTCCAGATCAGAGATGAGTCCTCTCCTGCTCAACTCCCTCAGCCCCTTGTCACCCATGTGGCCTAGGCGGTAGTGCCACATCCTGTAAGCCCCTTGCTGGTCCTGTGCTGCAGCTGCTGCATCAGACTCTTTGGTCACCACAGATCCCTCCATGCGATAGAGGTTATTGTCCAACCTCCTGCCTCTCATCACCACCATAGCTCCATTGGAGATGTTTAATACTCTGCTTCTAGCCCTACTACTGAAGCTGTATCCACTGCGCTCCAAGTAGCCTAGTGACACCAGATTCTTTTCCAGCTCTGAGACGTGCTTTACATTTGTCAATATTCTCACAATCCCATCAAACATCCTCACCCTGACTGTCCCTATCCCAGCCATCTTGCAAGGATGATTGTTGCCTAGAGTCACTGATCCCTCATCTGTCTTGGTGTATGTCACAAATCAAGACCTGTGTGGTGTGTAGTGATGTGAGCATGCAAAGTCTAGTGTCCACTCCTCTGTGTAATGCCTGTGACCATCTGATACCACAAGTAGATCATCCTCCACCTGCTGCCCAGCAACTGCACTCACTGATTCTGAGCCACTTCTTTCTCCCTTCTTGCTCTTCCATAGTGGACATTCTCGCTTGAAGTGCCCGAACTCGTTGCACTTGAAGCATTTCATCTTTTTCTTTCCCTTCCTGGACTTGGACCGCCCCTGGACTTGCTTCTGCCTCTGCCTCTACCTGTCCTCTCCCCTACTGCCAAACCCTCCTGGGGAGCCCGATCTCTGGTCAACTTTTTTCTTTGCTCATTAGACCTCAGCACCGAGATCATGTCCTCATATTCCAAAGTCTCCTTGCCGTAGAGCAGTGTAGTCACCAAAGAGTCATATGATCCTGGCAGCAAACACAAAAGCAACAGGAACTTGTCCTCCTCATCCAGCTTCACCCCGATATTCATCAACTCCGTGCACAACTGGTCGAACCTCTGAATGTGGCCAATCACATCAGATCCCTCCTGCATCCGAAGACTGTACAACCTCTTCTTCAGTATTAGCTTGTTGCACATATTCTTTCCCATATACATGGTGTGCAACTTCAACCAAAGGCCCTTTGGAGTCTTTTCTTCTAGCACCGAATACAACGCCACATCTGCCAAACATCCTCTGATCATCGAGCATGCTTTCTTCTCCAACGATGCCCACTGTCTATCTGTCATTCCCTCAGGCTTCTCATCCAAAGCCTGATCCAGATCTGCTTGCACCAGAAGATCCTCCATTCAAATTTTTCACATGAAAAATTTTTCTTGCCATCAAACTTCTCGACATCGACCTTCATATTACTACCCATGACTGGATCCAAGCCAAACAAGCAATATAAAATCAAGAAGTGTAGAATATATCTTGATGGTACCTTGCTGAAAATTTTCAGCACTTGGGATCTTCAACTTTTCATACTTGGAACCGCTTCCTCACCACCATGGCTCTGATACCAACTATTGGAGCACGATCTCGGCTCCTCCCATGGACCTTGGATGTAGCAAAACCAGCAATGAACAAATCTGGAGACTTCTGGACTCGATCGAAGGCCCTTGACGAAATCAGCCTGGTTGCTGTCTTCTTCGTCAGCCTTTCATTCCAGATGAAGAATGCCTCTAAGATCACCTCTAAAAAATCCAAGATCTGGTACCTAACCAGAACAGGCCTAGACCGAGGTCTTCTAATTATAGATCTCAAATTAGGATATTCTAGATAGGGAAGAAGGTAGATAGAACCAGACCTTGTAGATCTGTCCTGCTGCAGCCTTTTCTGTAGATCTGTTGATGGAGATCTCACCTGTGCCTCAAACGACCTCAGATCAACTCTAGATCTGAGAAGAACTTGTACCAACCTCTTCGCAAGAGATTTCAAGTCCTGGATCTGATGTTTGGGTGGCTGCAAGAGAGGGAGAGGCACAAAGGTTGGCGGCACAAAGGGGGAGGGGCTTGCGCCTCCCTTGCTTTTCCTACCTTTTATGGACCTGGCGGCAAGAAACCCTAGGGTTTCTTGCTCCTGGGGCATGGAGAATAGCTGGAGAGAGAGGGAGAAGAGAGAGAGAGACTTGGGAGAAAGAGTTTTTGTATTTCTTGGCTTAATCAAACCTATACAGTGCATGTATATACAAATACAGGGTCAAGTGACCCAAATCCAAAACTCCCTTGACCAACTCTATGGGAGATTAGGTTAACCCAAGCCTATGTACACCCATGATTCAACCTAATCTCACCTATCCTGGGCTCAGACCTAGCCCATAAAGAGTTGGTCCCTTGAGGCCCACATAACCTAGACCTCAAGAACCTGGAAGGCCCACAGCCTTTCAACCTAGGGCCCAACTAGCCCTAGAGCCTCCATGAAGCCCTCATGAATGATGGACCTTGGCCTTAGCCTTGATCCCCTGGGTCTTGGGCACACCACCTGGATCATAACATGAACGATGGGTCGGGCCTAACTAAGAAGTGTGGGCAATAACTGTTAGGTGAGCCCACATAACTTAGAGATCGAGTCGCTGCAACATGCTTAGTGAAGTATTTGGGCAAAGAGTTGTCTACGCATCAGTGTGCATATTACCAATAACTATTAAGTGAGATGCATGTCATCGGTGGGACCGCAGCATCCACTAAGAATCTTTTATCATGTTAGAGTTTCTGTTTCCTTTTCGATAAGTGGAGGGATCTGATAAATTAGTGAGAGCCATTGTTTGCATCTTAAAGTCCCTAGTAGCAAACATAAACATTAAGTACAAAAGTTTAATTTGAATCTCTACTCTCGCAGTTAAACCATAATGTCAGCCTCAAATCCTCTAGCCTGTATTCTTGAAATCAATCATTTGATTGGTACTAATTACAAAAACTGGCTCAAAAACCTCAAGATTGTCTTGACTTCAGAAAAGTTAAGCCATGTTCTCGATCAGAATCCTGTAGTGCTACCAAACCATCCTACTGCTGAGTAAAGAGTTGCTTTTGAGAAGTGAACGGATGAAGATAGTTAGATCAAATGTTATGTGCTGGCGTCTATGTCAAACGAGTTACAAAACTAGCATGAGCATATACCCACTGTCCGGACCATGATCACTCACCTACAAGAGTTGTATGGTGAGCAAAGCCATACTGCATGCTTTAAAGTATCCAAGAGACTCTTCAATTTGAAGATGTGCGAGGGGTAGTCTGTCCATGAGCACTTTATGACAGTGATCAAGGATATTGAGGAGCTTGGAAAGTTCGGGCTAGATATGCAAAAGAATTATAGATGGATCTGATCCTTCAATCCTTTACCAGTTCATATAGTCAATTCATTGTAAATTTTTATATGAACAAACTTGACTGTATTATTCTCGAACTTGTCAACATATTAGTCACCACGGAGGGTACCTTGAAGAGTTCAAGAGGTACTGTTCTCATTGTGGAGTGGACTTCTTCTTCCAAGAGAAAGTATACTGGAAGGAAGAAGGTTAAATTCATAATGAAGTAGAAGAAAGAGAGCAAGTTGAAAAAGGATGGTCCAAAGATGGCTGAGGCAAAGGAAAAGTGTTTCCATTGTCATACTTAAGGCCACTTAAGGAAGAACTGTCCAAAATACCTGGAGACTCTAAAGACCAAAAAAGATGATAAACTTTCTGAAGGTATGCTCGTAATAGAATCTAACCTTATGATTTCTTCTACTTTTAGTTGGATATTAGACTCTGACTCAAGTACTCATATATGTAGCTCAATGCAGGGTCTGATAAAAAGTAGGAGGTTGAGGAAAGATGACTTGATCCTTCGGATTGACAATGGAGCAAAGGTTGCTGCAGAGGCCGTGGCACTTACCGTCTTCGATTACCGTCTGATGTTAGATTAGATTGGAAAGACTATTATTATATTCTTGTAGCTAGTCAGAATTTAATTTCTGTGTCTATGCTAGCACAGAAAGATTTTAAAATTTATTTCAATAAAGATTTTTATTCCATTTATTTATGAAATAAATTAGTTGCACGAGGTTTTTTAATTAACAGTCTTTATCACTTGCATGTTGATGCGAATGTGAACCAAAACGAGTAAATAGTGAGTGCCATAGGCCAAAAGAGATCCAGAGATAAAATTAACTAGAAGTACTTGTGGCACTATAGACTAGGCCATATTTGAGAGGATAGGATAAACAAACTGAAGAAGGATAGGATCCTTGACTTTCTTAACCTAGAATCGTATCTAGCTTGCGAATCCTGCCTTCGAAGAAAGATGGCCAAGTTGCTCTTTGTAGGACATGGGGAAAGAGCCACAGAGCTACTTGCCCTGGTACATACTGATGTATGTGGGCTATTTGATGTGCAGATCAGGAGTGATTATACCTACTTCATTACCTTTATCGATGATCTGTCTAGGTACAGGTATGTGTATCTTATGAAACATAAGTTTGAGGCCTTTAAAAAGTTTAAAAAATTCAGACATGAAGTAGAAAAGCAGATAGGCAAACCTGTTAAGGTTCTTCAATCTGATCGTGGAGATGAATGCCTTAGTCAAAAATTTTTGAAATATCTTAAGGACAATGGCATAGTCTCTGAATGGACCCCTCCTGGAATGCCTCAGCTCAACAGAGTATCTGAAAGGAGGAATAGGACCCTATTGGATATGGTTCGATCCATGATGAGCTTCACTGATCTATCCTTATTTCTTTGGGGACATATCTTGTTAACTGTCATTCACTTGTTGAATAGAATTTCATTAAAGTCCGTTCCTATCACACCGTATAAAATATGATTCGGTAAAAAGCCGAGTCTGGGTTATCTCAAGACTTGGAGATGTCTGGCCTATGTCAAGAGACAGATGACGGATAAGTTGGAGGATAAGTCTATTATAGCTCACTTTATAGGGTATCCAAAAGAATCCATAGGATACTACTACTTTCCATAAGATTACAATGTGTTTGTGAGTCGAAATGCCGTATTTCTAGAAAAATAATTTATCCAGGATGATGGCAGTGGGAGGTTAGTGGAGCTCGAAGAGAAAGTCTCTAAAGAGCCCAGAGCTATAGATCTATTGGGCCTCATGCAGTACTCTCAAAGCTCAGGGGACCAAGGCTAAGGCCAAGGTCCAAAGTCCATGAGGTGCTTATAGGGTTTCTAGGACTAGTTTGGGTCCTAGGACGAAAGGCTGTCAGCCTTTCGGATTTTAAGATTCAGGAGACTTGAGCCTCAAAGGGCTAACTTATTTTGGACTAGATTTTTATCCTAGGTAAATGAGATTTGTTCAAATCATAGGTGTACATGGGTTTGGGTTAGCATAAATCTCATATCAAGTTAGCTAAGGGAGTTTTATGATTGGGTCACATTGACCTTGTATAAATATCTTTGTATTTAGAGTTTATATGAATGGTACAATCAATCAAATCATTTTTTTTCTGAACTTTTTCTCTCTTCCTTCCTCTTCCTCTCTCTCTTTGGTCTTCTTCACATCCTATAACCAAGAAACCTAGGGTTTCTTGGCCACCACCCCCAAAAGAAAAGAAAGGAAGTGCCAGAAACCAGCACCCCCCCTTTGTGCACGTCCCTGTTTTGAGCTCCCCCTCTTGGCCACCGAAGAAGAGTTTCAGGTCTTATTTTTTTTATTTTTTGGAGGCTTCATCAAGAGTGCTTCCATGTCCCAAAAGGTGGATTTCAGATATGGTAGAGAAGGGGTTCAAATCGAAGAAGAAAATTCTGCTGACAGAATTTACAGGGCTGCTGAAATCAGGAAGGCTGTTCTTCTTCAACGTGTTTCATCCCCTTCCAGTGAGTTTTCTTCATTGATCTCCTGGTGGGAGGTAATTCACTCACCTGAGAACGTGGCACAATAGTTGGTATCAGAGTCCGTATTGCGTGGAGGGAAAATGAGATGTCAGAAGGTGAAGATCTTCAAAGACTGAAATTTCAGCAAGATCCCTGTCAAGGTATTTCTCAAATCTCTTAGATTTTCTGTTGTGATTTGATTTGGATCCAGCCATGGTAAGCAACATGAAGGTCAATTTTGAGAAGTTTGATGGAAAAAAAACCTTTCTATGTAGAAAGTTAGGATTGATGATCTCTTGGTTCAGGAAGATCTAGATCAGGCAGTGGAGGAGAAGCCTGAAGGAATGTCAGATCGTCAATGGATGTCCTTGGAGAAGAAGGCTTGTTCGGTGATTAGAGGGTGTTTGGTGGATGTGGCTCTCTATTTGATGTTAGAGGAGAAGATTCTGAAAGATTTGTGGTCGAAATTGCATACCATATATTTGGAAAAAAAATATGTGCAACAAGCTGATATTGAAGAAGAGACTGTACAGCCTTCAGATGCAGGAAGACGGAGATGTCTTAGGTCACATCCAGAGGTTTGACCAGATGTGCAATGAGTTGCTGAATATTGGGATGAAGATGGAGGAGAAAGATAGATCTCTATTATTGCTATGCTCGCTGCCCCCTTCCTATGATCCATTGGCGATGACACTGTTGTCTGGTAAGGAGACTCTGGAGTATAAATACATGGTCTCGATACTGCGATCCAATGAACAGCGAGAAAAGATAATCAAGGATGGAGCTCCCCAGGAGGGCTTGGCCATGGGGGAGAGATCAAGAAGAGGAAAAGAATGAGGTAAGTCAAGAGGACGATCAAATTCTCGGATGAGCAGAAGCAAGAAAGAGGCTCGGTGCTACAAGTGCAATGAGATCGGGCTCTTCAAGCGAGATTGCCTGTAGTGGAACAGTAAGAAGGGAGACAAGGGAGAATCTAATGCACTGAGTATAGTGGTTGATCAAGAGGTGGAGGATGACCTCTTGGTGATATCTGATGGTCACAGACGATACACAGATGTATAGACTCTAGATTCAGCCTGTTCGCATCACTACACCCCAAACCGGTCTTGGTTCGTGACATACACCAAGATTGATGAGGGGATCGTGACACTCGGAGATGATCACCCATGCAAGGTTGCTGGTATAAGGAGCATTCGGGTGAGGATGTTTGATGGGATGGTGCAGACTCTCACAAATATGAAGCGCATCCCAGAATTGAAGAAGAATCTGGTGTCACTGGGCTATTTGAAGTGGAGCGGCTTCAACTTCAGTAGTCATGCCAGAAGTGGAGTCTTGAACATCTCTAATAGAGCCATGGTAGTGATGAGAGGTAGAAGGATGGAGAATAATGTTTACAGGTTGGAAGGATATGTGGTGAACGAAGAATCTGATGCAGCAGCTGCAGCTCAGGATCAGCAGGAGGCTCATCGATTGTGGCATTACCGCCTAGGCCACATGGGTGATTGTGGGATGAAAGAGCTGAGCAAGCATGGTTTGATTTTAGATCTGGATGGAGGTATTTCAGAGGTATGTGAGCCATGCCAGATAGAAAAATAGAAGAGAATGCAGTCACTACTAGTTCAGCCTGCAGTGTAGTCCCATTGGAACTAGTCCACACTGATGTGTGGGGATCGATCCCGGTTTCAGTTAGAAATGGGGTGAGATACTTCTTAATCTTTATAGATAATTTTTTGAAGAAGGTATGGGTCTATTTTATGAAGGAGAAATCAGAAGTCTTCACCAAATTCAAGGTGTGAAAAGTTGAGGTAGAGAAGGAGACAGGTTGGAGCTTGAAGTATCTACGGTCTGACAATGGCAGAGAGTACACTAGCAGGGAGTTTCATATTTTTTATGAGGAGTGTGGCATCAAAAGATACTTATCAATGAGAGGGACTCCTCAATAAAATGGGATGGCTGAGAGGATCAATAGAATCTTTTTGGAAAAGGCATGGTGCATGAGGCTGCAGGCAGGACTTCCTAAGGTGTTCTAGGTTGATACAGTAGATGCAGTCTGCTATTTGGTGAATCGATCATCTTACATAAGATTAGATGGTAGTATTCCAGAGGCAAAATAGTTTGAAAGGAGGATTGGGCTGAGCCATCTAAGGGTGATTGGGTGCACGGCATATATGCACATCGGTGCTAGTGAGCGGACCAAGTTGGACGCCAGGTCATGGAAGTTGGTGTTCTTGGGGTATTTGCAAAGAATTAAGGGATACCAATTGTGGAATCCCTTGAAGAAAAAGGTCATCATTAGTAGAGATGTCACCTTCGATGAAAATTTAGTTCTCCAAAGGCAAGATGGCATGGAGGAGTAGCTAGAGCAGCAGGAGGTCCAGTAGGGCAGTGCTGGATAACTTACATCCTATTCTCTTTTGCCTCTTGCAGGTGCATCGGGAGGACTTGATATTCAGGTGAAGCACTCTTCAGATTTGTCTCCATAAGTGGAGAGAGCTTGGATGGGTGATAGAAGCCAAGAGGTCCAGCAGGAGCAAGCTGGACCTAGGATGGACATCGGGATTGCACTGCACAAGCCCAAAAGGAACGTCAAACAACCAGAACAATATGGCTTCGAAGAGATGTTGTCATATGCCCTGGTGATAGTGAATGGAGACCCCTACACCTACGAGGAGGCTATGGAGAGCCAAGACAGAGAGAGGTGGGTCCAAGCAATATCCGAAGAGATGTAGTCTCTCCACAAGAACAAGACGCGATGATTGGTGCAGTTGTCACAGGGGAAGAAACCCATTGGTTGCAAATGGGTTTACCAACGCAAGGAGGGGCCTTCGAAATAAGAAGGTATCAAGTACAAAGCGAGGCTAGTGGCCAAAGGATATTTTTAGAAGAAAGGCATCAACTTCAGTGAGATTTTCTCTCCTGTCGTCAGACATACTTCCATCAGGATGTTACTGAGCATCGTAGCAGCTCAGGACTTAGAAGCTGAAGTAGATGGATGTCAAGACGGCATTTCTTCATGGGTATCTAGAGGAATGCATCTATATGGAGCAGCCACTGGGGTTTCAAGAGTCAGGAGCAGAAGGAAAGGTCTGTTTGCTGCAAAAATCGCTGTACGGGCTGAAGCAGTAGTCGAGGCAATGGTACAAATGATTTGATTCCTATGTGAGGAGCATCGAGTTTTTTAGGTGCGAGTATGACTCTTGTGTTTATGTTCGATCTTTGAAGGATGGGTCTAGGGTGTTTCTACTATTGTATGTGGATGACATGCTTATAGCATGCAAGAGTAGGAAGGTTGTTCCGGAACTGAAGATAGCCTTGTCTCAAAAGTTCGAGATGAAGGATTTGGGGCTGTAAGGAAGATCTTAGGTATGAAAATTTTCAAAGATTGAGCCAAGAAGGTGCTGCATTTATCTCAGGGAGGCTACATCAAGAAAGTCTTGGAGAGGTTTGGAATGAAGGAAGCGAAATCGATGGAGCTGCCACTCACCGGGCACTTTAGACTCTCGAAGACGATATCGCCACAGACTAAGGTGGAGGATCAAAAAATGGAGAGAGTGCCATATGCCTCTGGTGTGGGAAGCCTTATGTATGCCATGGTTTGTTGTAGGCCGGATATCGCCTACGTAGTGAGCCAGGTCAGCAAGTTCATGGCGCAACCAGGCAGACAGCATTAGTGAGAATTGAAGGGGATCTTTAGGTACTTGATGGGTACTGTTGGAGTTGGCATCTGCTACGGACAGTGAGGAGGTGTTGAAGGACTCTCCAACATACCCAAGGAGGCTCGAGGGCTAATAGAAGGGTTTGTAGATGCTGATTTTGGTGGAGATGTGGACACTCGACGATCGACGATAGATTTTGTATTCATCCTATTTGGAGGTCCAGTTTTATGGAGATCATGCTTGCAGCCCATCACGGCCTTATCGATCACTGAGGTAGAGTATATTGGCATTACGAAGGTAGCGAAGGAAGTCCTATGGCTGAAGGGTTTGGCATTGAAGATGGACCTTGCACAGGAGTGTTGGGAATAGTGTCCCAAAGCCAATCGTCAGCCTGTTGATGGTTGTGCTCCTTTTGTATTAGTACATGAATTATAAATAAATAAAAGTTATTTTGATATTTTTTCATCACAAATGTTTCATCTTCTAATGAACTCCTGTGTTGTGGTGAAGTCCTTAGGACTATTTAGACTCGACAAAGGAGGATTTGTCGCTTAGTCCTTAAACATGTTCGCGACCAAATGATACGTTGTTACCAAGGACGACAACGTTTATCGAGCATAGGTCGTTGTGTGCCATATGGATTGGTTATCCTCATAACCAAAGAGTATGGAGACACTGGTATGGCATACAGGTGAGATGTAATGGTACATCTGCACTGAACGTGACTAACTCCGGAGCTATTTCTGCTGTCAAGATTTGCTCCGATGGGATATGGGTATAAATATCCCTCCGACCTGAGACCGCCATGGTGACTTGCAGACAACTCACTGCACTTAGGCACTGGACTACCTGAATTTCTAATTCAATGACGGAAGGCTGCTGGATGTAGTCAAGTACTTGACTTGTCGGTGCGTGTGTCAAGATGGGATTGACCACTCCAGTTTAGGAGCTGTGTACAGTCGTGTTTCAATTTAGCAAAACCTTGGCCAGGGTAGTCTTAGTGAGGAGTCACAGGACTAATTGAGTTGAGCACGATTCGGATGATATCATCAGGGTTGACAGTTTAACCCTGAGTCATCCTAAACACAGGGGTCAAAAGGGATGAATTATACGGTAACCATATTCACGTAGGTTCTGAATGTTGCGATTGCGATTATTCGACCTATCCGATCATCGGGTACCATTGCTAGATGGTCACTTCGATTAGTACAGGAATTGGTTCCTGTGCTACCGGCTTAGGTTCGAACCTGCGGGGTCACACACATTAGTGGTTCCTTTCTGATCAGATGGTTGATTATGAGTCTTATGTGTCTGGGACTCTATGATTGAGAATTAGGATTCTTTGATCATGAGTTCCACATATTTTAGGTACCGGGGTCAAAATTTTGAATTTTAAATTTTGAATTTGAAATTTGAACTCTTTGATCAGGATTTCATATCGATGGTCTCTGATGCCTGATTGCCCATCGGATTTGGACTCAATATTTATGAGAAATTTAATTAATAATTTGATCGCTAATTAACTCAATTTGATTGAGTAATTATTTTTGGATCAAGTCTAATTGAATTGGATTCAGTTTGGATTGACCCGATTAGGTTAAATATTGACCTAATCGCTAAGGTGGTTTAGTCCCTGATTTGATCAGGGGTTAGGTTTAGTCTTGATTTGATTAGGATTTTATTGAGCCTAATTAAGCTTAATTAAGTTGGATTTAATTTATTCTAATTGTGCTTAACCTATTTAGATTAGGTTGGCTCAATTAGGTTCAAACCACCTTGACTTTTCTCCCTGCGCCACCTCACTTCTTCTGTGCATATTTAAATTCACGAGAAGCAACTTCTCATGAATTTTCTCCACACAGAAGCCATCCCATGCCCACCCTTGTGCGCCAAATATCTGGATAAAAATAAATTGGTTGGCCATTCAAATTCAAAAGAAAGTTTGAATTTGAATGAGCAACCAACTAATCCATTCGTCATGGTCTTATCTTGTGCGCCCCATATTTTATATGAGAAAATATTTCTCGTGTAAACTCTCCATGCACAAATCAACTCACGCCCCTTCTCTTCTCACATACAAGTGGATAGAGATGAGTTGGTTTTGCATTTGAATTCAAATTTGATTTGAATTCAAATGTGCAACCACTTATCTTTATCCTCTCACGCGGATAAGACACGTTCGACGTTATTTTAAAAAGAGGAGAAAGGTGGGACGTGCATAAAAATTTTAGGAGAGAAACTTTGGGGTGTGAGGAAAGTTGGTGCACAAGGTGAAGGTCCAAAACCTTCCGAGAGAAAAAGAAAGAAAAGAAAGAAAATTGAGCGCAGAGTTTCTAGTGTGTACCCTAGGGTTTCTACCTAGGGTTTGGGAAGTGAGATTGGTGTGCCACGAGTGTCGTGAGTCTACCAAATTTTAGGGAGAGATCCATCAGCCTCTCAAGCAATCGTGCAAATGATCCGGAGCATCTGAGGAGTCAGCACACATTGATCAAAGGAGTTCGATCAACATCTTCCATCAAAAGGGTGAAATCACGAACTAGCATTCGTGAGGAGCTGATCAGACGGGAGCTTCGTGTGGATGATCCGCAGAGGCCAGACATTTGTGTGGCTACAACATGATGATCAGAGCCTCCCGATGGTGATCAGATTGCGGTGATCGACTACCCGCAAAAGGTGATGTGTTCTGAACACAGTACTGTAAAAGGTTTACTGATTCAAATTTGAATTTCAAATTTAAATGCATGCTATTGTATCATATTTAGATCCTAGTGTAGGGTTAATTAGTATTAATTAATGAGATTAATTAATAATTCCACTATAAAATAGTAATTTTCAAAAAGTTTTAAAATTATCATTTTGCCCCTGCACTAAATTTTCGCTACAAATGGTATCAGAGCATGGTTCTAGAATATGATATACATATGCATACGTAGATTAAGGTGTAATCTATAAGTTTAAATTTAAAATTTAAAATTCAAAATTTGAAATTCAAAAAAAATTTAAAATTTGAAATTTGTTAGAAGTTTCAAATTTGAAATTTAAAATTTAAAATTTAAAATTTGGTTGAAATCTCAAATTTGAAATTTGAAATTTGAAATTTAAAATTTGAAATTTGAAATTCAAAATTCAAAATTTAAAATTCAAAGATTGGAAATTTGAAATTTAAAATTTGGTTGAAATCTCAAATTTAAAATTTAAAATTTGAAATTTGAAATTTGAAATTTGAAATTCAAAATTTAAATTTTAAAATTGGTATATTTAGATATACTTGATCCAAGTAGCAAGTAATCTAATTGGGTTGGTTGCCATGGCCATCCGGTCATAGGAGAAAAGTAGGGTTTAAAGGCCCTCTCTTTCCATTCGATGGGGTCTCCTATGGCGGTAGGGGTGCCGATGCGATTATATCCCATGCCGATGAAGCAGCGAAAGGATTTAATTATAAAATTTATCATGAATGTGTTAGATTAGATCTAAAAAAAAATTTATGATTTATTTTGAGTTATTTTCTGTTATGAAATGAGCAATAGGATTGCTGTTTATGAATTGTGCTGACCCGTTTGTGAAATGAGTCAACACATTTGGTGAACAAAAAATAAAATCTTTCAAAATTTGAAAATTATTTTCGAAATACCAAACCCTGACCCATCAGCCCAAGTACTTAATTAAAAGAATTAAGTGTTGTCTAGTAGGTCTAGAATTGTGAATTAAGACCTAAGACAATTGCATAAATTTGTGGGTCAATGGGTTAGATGAATTAGGTCCATAATTGGGTTAGACCTAAGGTTAGCTTAAAAAATGGACTAAATGGAGTAATTGATCAAATCTAATCAAAAGTTGAATTAGATTAGGTCAAGGATACTCTAGACTCAACTTCAATAGTTATAGTTGAATGGGTCCATGTCTTTAACTAGACCAAGATGGACTTAATTCATGGCTACGCGGTGGAGCCCTATTTACTAAGTTGATCAAAATTAAAACTAATGAACCGGTTGGTGTCTAAGGTAAGTTCGGCAGTTTTGACCAGTAGTTCTTAAGCGGGAGCTACTCGCATTGATTCGATCATTGACGAGTTAATGGCAAATCCCCACCACTGATCTCACTTACCTGGCCAATCTGGTAAGTTAGATTTTGATTAGATCACTTGGTGATTAGAGCTCATCCATATCATTAGGTAAATTAGTGTGTTGCTCCTAGATTGATTTTGATGATTACAAAGCAGATTGAAGGGATACAAATATTTTAAATTGAAAAAGGCTTTATGCTCTTCAAGGGCAAAATCATAATTTTGCTAAAATCCTGATTTGATAGTATCACTTGGTAGAACAAAAGATTTGTGATCCAATGATAAAAATTTCATTGATTTTGGACTTGTATTTTGAAAGTTATGCATGTTTGAAAATCATGAGTCAACCCGTGAGTCAACTCATGGCACTGTGAGCTGTTTGGCACACAAAAATTCCCATGGCACGCTGGATTTTTGACTTGGCACGACCTGTGAGTCGACTCATGAGTCGACCCACAAGGCATGAGTCGACTCATGAGTCGACCTCTGTTGATTTGAGCCGAAAAATCCAGAAATCAGACCTTCTGGTCTGTGCAACAGAAGTCGACTCATGAGTCAACTCCTGATGCATGAGTCGACTCATGAGTCGACCCCTGCGACGAAAAATGTCAGCAACGACTATTTTTTTGTCCATTTTAATTGCCATTTATGCTTCCTAAAATTGCTCTAACGGCTCTTTATCTATCTAAATTATTTTCTCTTGCTTCTAATGCTACAAAATGCTTTAAATGATGAAAGAAATTGCAGATTAAATAGCGGATCAAACGTGAAATCAAAAAGGAGAAGAATAGAAGAGAGGATCCGAAAGCTGCACGAAAAAGCCTGAGATCAACAAAAAAAAAATCCAAAAAGAAGATCAATCGGCAGATCAAAAAAGAGATAAAATTCATTGAGAGGATCCACGAGATAATTTGAGAGAAAAAGAAAAGAGGATCCAAAATCCACACGAGAGATTGTGAAAGAGATTCAAGAGCTTTCAAAGAGAGGATCTTGCAAGCCTATTGTTTCAACCTTGATCTAGAGATCGTTCAAAGCTTTCAAGAGATCTTCAATCAACAATCAACCTCTTCTCAAGCATTCAAGCATTCATCCACTTTGAGAAAATCCAGAAAAAGGGGTTCTTCATTTGAGTAAAGTTTTTATTATTATATTTGTTCATTGAAGGAGCTGTTATTGTATTAATCTGTGCTCTAAATATTCTTACTCTTTGTGAGTTTTTGTTCTTATTTTTGGAAGATTTTCAAAACAAGGAAAGGTTGATCCGAACCCCGAAATCGGAGTGTTTTGGGTTTACTTGTACCCGAGAAATAAGTGATCTAGCTGGGGATAGCTAGTGTCGGAGTTTCTGACATTTTGTATTCGGGTTGAATACAAAGGATAGTGGATTGAAATTCTCAAGTAGGATCTTGGGGAGTGGATGTAGGTGCAAGGTTAGCACCGAACCACTATAAATTCTTGTGTTTGTGGTGTGCTTTATCGCTTCACTTTATATCTTTATTATATTCTTGCATTCCTGCTTTAGGTAATTAATATTGAATTAAAGTCTTTGTTTTGTTCTTCATAAGTAATCAGTTGGGCTTAAAATTTTTAGAAACCCAATTCACCCCCCCTCTTGGGTTGCATAGCTGGGCAACAAGTGGTATCAGAGCCGGTGCTCTAGCCCTTCTTTGATCTAATAATCAAAGAGCCAAAGATCTATGGCAACCCATGTTGGTATTTCTCTAGCCGAGGGGCAATCAACAAACCGACCTCCACTTTTCAATGGGTCTAATTACACCTATTGGAAAGCTTGGATGAAGATTTTCATACAAGCACTCGACTATGATATGTGGAGTATCATAATGAATGGTCCTCACACACCCACCAAGATTTTAGATGGTGAGGAATCAACCAAACCTGAGAAAGAATGGGTGAGGTTGACAAGAAATTGGCACAATTAAATGCCAAAGCCATGAATGTTCTTTATTGTGCATTAGATGCAAGTGAATTTAATCGCATTTCTACTTGTGCATCTGCTAAAGAAATATGGAATAGGTTAGAAGTAACCCATGAGGGAACAAATCAAGTAAAAGAGTCTAAAATAAACATGCTTGTACATAAATATGAATTGTTCAAAATAGAGCATGATGAGTCCATAACTGCTATGTTTACTCGTTTTACTGATATAATCAATGGTTTAAAGAGTCTTGGCAAATCTTATACTAACAGTGAACTTGTAAGGAAGATTCTCAGGTCACTACCAAGAACTTGGGAAGCCAAGGTGACTGCCATCCAAGAAGCAAAGGACTTGAACACTCTACCTCTAGAAGAGCTTCTTGGATCCTTGATGACTCATGAACTTAACATGAAGCAACATCAAGAGGATGAAATCAAAAAGAAAAGAACCATTGCCCTCAAATCCACAACTTCGCCTGATTATGAAACGGATGAATCTGAAGATGAAGAACAGGATGAAGAGATGGCTCTCATCACCTGGAAATTTAAGAAGTTTCTAAGAAAAAAGAAACAGGGGATGAGAAAAAAATTCACAAAAGGGGATCAAAGCAAAGAAAAGGAAAAAGATCAACCCCCTATATGCTACAAGTGCAAGAAGCCAGGACATTTCAGATCCGAATGTCCACAATTGAAGAAAGGTCCAAAGAAGTTCAAAAAGAAGGCAATGATGGCGACCTGGAGTGCGAGTGATGACTCAAGCTCCGACGAGGAAACCTCAACAGAACAAGCCAATCTGTGCCTGATGGCACATGAAAATGAGGTGTGTCTAGCATCCCAAGAAGGAAACAGGAAATGATATCTTGACAGTGGATGCTCGAGACACATGACTGGTGATGAATCACAATTCATCACGCTTGATGCTAAGGATGGAGGGATGGTCACCTTTGGAGATAATGGCAAAGGAGAGATCATCGGGATAGGTAACATTGGTATCACTCCCTCCAAATACATTGAGAATATTTTATTGGTTAAAGGTTTAAAGCATAACTTACTTAGCATTAGTCAATTCTGTGATAAAGGGTATAAAGTAAGTTTTGAATCATCTGTTTGCATTGTGACGAGTCCTATTAATGATGGCATTAAATTTATAGGACATAGGCATGGCAATGTTTATATGGTAGACTTGAATGATTTAACTAAATTAGACATGCAATGCCTAGTTTCCTTAAATGCTAAAATAAATGAGACTAGTTGGCTGTGGCATCGTAGACTTGCACATATTAGCATGCATTCTCTTTCAAAATTAATCAAAAAGGATTTAGTTCTCGGTTTGCCAAAATTGAATTTTGAAAAGGATAGAATTTGTGATGCATGCCAATTAGGTAAACAAACTAGAGTATCATTTAAATCCAAAAACACTGTTTCAACTTCTAGACCTTTAGAGCTCTTACATATGGATTTATTTGGACCAACAAGAACCACTAGTCTAGGAGGAAAATGATATGGATTTGTAATAATAGATGATTACTCTCGTTTTACTTGGGTTTTCATTTTAGCTCACAAAAATGAAACTTTTCAAATTTTCACTAAATTTCATCGAAAAGTCACTAATGAAAAAGGGTTTTCAATTCAAAATATTAGAAGTGATCATGGAACTGAATTTGAAAATCAATATTTTAAAAATTTTTGTGATGAAAATAGAATTGGCCATAACTTCTCTGCTCCTAGGATACCTCAACAAAATGGGGTAGTTGAAAGGAAAAATAGAACCTTAGAAGAAATAGCCCGTACCATGCTTTGTGAAAGCAACCTTCCAAGATATTTTTGGGTGGAAGCTATTAACACAGCATGTTACATTTTAAATCGTGCTTTAATAAGATAATTTTTAAAGAAAACCCCCTATGAACTTTGGAAAGGAAGAAAACCAAATATTGCCTATTTTCATATTTTTGGTTGCCGATGTTTTGTATTAAATAATGGAAAAGAAAAACTTGGTAAATTTGATGCAAAATCAGATGAAGCAATCTTTTTAGGTTACTCCTCCACTAGTAAAGCATTTAGAGTTTTCAACAAAAGAACTTTAGTAGTTGAGGAGTCCATACATGTTGTCTTTGATGAATCTAACGATCTTCCTTCAAGGAAGAATGAGGGTGTTGATGATGCAGATCCACTAATAGAAGGTATGAAGGAGATCACTCTGAAAGACTCAGCAACTCCAGAAGACAAGGATCAAGAAGACAAACAAAATGAGAAAGGTGAAGAAATTCAAGAACAACCTCAAGGTACAAATAACTTACCTAAGGAATAGAGGTATGCTCACAACCACCCTAAGGAGTTAATAATTGGTGATCCTATGCATGGGGTAAAAACCCGTTCTTCACTTAGAGATGTACTTAATCATTGTGTATTTGTATCTCAACTTGAACCTAAAACTTTTGAAGAAGCTGAAAATGATCATAACTGGATTAATGCTATGCAAGAAGAACTTAATCAATTTGAAAGAAATAATGTTTGGACCTTAGTGAAAAGATCTAAAGATTATTCAATAATTGGCACAAAATGGGTCTTTAGAAACAAATTAGATGAGCATGGAAATGTAATTAGAAATAAAGCAAGACTGGTTGCTAAGGGATATAATCAAGAAGAAGGAATTGATTTTGATGAAACCTTTGCACCTGTTGCTAGATTAGAAGCTATTAGACTTCTACTTGCATATGCTTGCTTTATGAATTTCAAGTTATTTCAAATGGATGTTAAAAATATATTTTTAAATGGATATATTTCTGAAGAAGTATATGTAGAACAACCTCCTGGATTTGAAAATCATGCTTTTCCCAATCATGTCTTTAGATTAAATAAAGCTTTATATGGTCTAAAACAAGCACCTAGAGCATGGTATGAAAGGCTAAGCAAATTTCTACTAAATAATGGTTTCTCAAGAGGCAATGTAGATACAACCCTATTTATTAAAAGAAACCAAAATGATATGCTAATTATACAAATTTATGTTGATGACATAATTTTTGGGTCTACTAATGAATCCCTTTGTCAAGACTTTGCTAAGCTTATGCAGGGAGAGTTCGAGATGAGCATGATGGGAGAACTCACCTTCTTCCTCGGACTCCAAATCAAACAATCAAAAGAAGGAATCTCCATCACCCAAAGCAAGTACACCAAGGAACTACTCAAAAGATTTGGAATGGAGAACTGCAAACCAATTGGCACACCAATGAGTCCCTCAAGTAAGCTTGACAAGGATGATGAAGGTAAAAGCGTAGACTTAAAATACTATAGAGGTATGATTGGCTCATTATTATATCTAACTGCAAGTAGGCCTGATATCATGTTTAGTGTTTGCTTATGTGCTAGATATCAATCTAATCCTAAGGAATCTCATTTGAATGCTGTTAAAAGAATCCTTAGATACTTAAATGGTATACAAACTATAGGGTTATGGTACTCTAAGGACTCACAAATTAATTTGTTAGGATATTCAGATGCTGATTTTGCTGGATGTAAATTAGATAGAAAAAGCACAAGTGGAACTTGCCAATTTCTTGGAGTTAACCTAATCTCATGGTTTAGCAAGAAACAAAATTCGGTGGCACTGTCTACGGCTGAGGCCGAATACATTGCAGCCGAAAGTTGTTGTGCTCAAATCTTGTGGATTAAGCAACAACTCGAAGATTTTGAAATCAAACTTAATGAAACACCAATAAAATATGATAATACAAGTGCCATAAATCTATCTAAAAATCCAATACAACACTCAAGATCCAAACATATTGAAATAAGATATTATTTCATAAGAGAACATGTTCAAAATAAAAATATAATTCTTGAATATGTTAGCACTGAAAATCAATTAGCTGATATCTTTACAAAGGCCCTTAGTGAGGATAGATTCTGTGAAATTAGAAGAAATCTAGGAATTCTAGATCCATTTGCCTAAAATTTTCAATTTCCAAAGAATTGATTAGAGCTCAATTTTAACATCTATCCTGGTCCCAAAAGCTCAGATTTATCACTCTAAAAACTTATCATTGAGCAAAATTCTTTCTCCCAAAATTTCGAATTTTTTTGGAATTTATTTGTATTTTTTCTGAATTTCTGAACTTCATGAGTCGACTCAATGGCAAACTTGTAAATCCCACAAACTTTTCATGGGCTCATTATTTTTAAACGGGAACCCTGTTTGTGAGACGACTCATCGTCTTCCTTCCGAAAGCCATTCTTTCCAACTCTTTCTTGCTCCAAATCCAAGGATTTATCTCGAGGCAATTCTCCCTCCTACTCTCCACCAAAAATCATCTCCTTGGAAAAGAGATTTCTCGTGCTTTCTTGCATTGCTCGGCACGGTTGGAACGTACCCTAGCACTTCATCGAACTTCCAAAATCCACTTCTTTTCTCCACTAAAATTCCTCTTTACTCTCTTGTGATCCCTCCTCCTCTCAATTCAAGTTTTCTTGTCTGCCACTTTATTGGATATGGCTCCAAAGATGAAGCTTCCCCAAAGAAGGAAATCAATCCGTGAGCCTGAAGAAGTTGTCCGAAAGAAAAGGCATGCTCAGTCTTCAACTGCTCCCACTCCAGTTTCAGTACCTGCTCAAGGTCTCTCTCAATCCTCCATAAGCCCCAGTGTAAATCCTCTTTCTGATAGAAAAGTAGAAACCGGAAAAAATATAGATTTTCGGTTCTTTGAGAAAGAAGACTTTACTTTTGCAAGTAAGATCAAAAATCAAGGATGGGAACTCTACTGCTCCCTTAAGGAAGTCACCTATGTTGATCTAGTCAGAGAGTTCTACCAGAACCTAAATTATGGAAACGGGTCTGTGACTTCAACAGTCAAGGGGATTGACATATGCTTGGATTCTAGGATATTGGGAGATATACTTCAGTTGCCTAGTGAAGGATACTCATATATGGAACTCCCAATTAAAGAAGAAGGGATCAGAATTATCTTAGGAGAAGCTTTTTCAGAAAGTTTAAACAAATTGGAAGCAAAGCTATTATCCATTGAGATGAGGGTCCTGCATCAGATTGTAACAAAACTCTTTTTTCCTAGGAGTGGTAGACATGACTTACTGTCTGGCAGAGATGTATGTGTCATGTTTCATATCATCACTCAGACCCCCCTAAACCTCCCTGCACTTATGATAGAGGCCATGAGAGAAACTTTGAACAGATCCAAGGCACACTTGCCTTATGGTATGGCCCTTACTAGAGTATTTAGGAGGTTTGGAGTTAGCTGTGAAGGGGAGACACCTACCAAGCTCTCACATGTGGACACTTTCAACCAACACAACCTGCACCGAATGGGAATTACAAAGACTGTTGGTGGTTGGATCAAGGGCTCTGAAGAAAGAGCTGAGGAGAGAGCTGAGGAAAGAGCTGAAGACAGAACTGAAGGCAGAGTAGAAGAAGAAGGTCCATCTTCTCCTGTACATGACTTCAGGGCAGCTTCACCAGATACCCAGTTCATTCCTGATACTGAGGCTGGCCCTTCTGAGTTTACTAGGATGCCCACACCAGTGTATCAGCCAGAGAGCAGAGCACCTCATTCAGAGTTCAGACTGGCTGACGATCAGATCGAGCATATATCACAGCGTGTGGCTTCTTTGCTGTCTAGCCAGTGGGGTAGTACTTCTTTTGCACCTGGAGCTACCTCTTCTGATCAGACCATTACTCCCCACATCTCCACTGTGTTTCAGATGATATCAGATCAGTCCATCAGGATACAGCAGCTTGAGGACACAGTCTGGAGACTTACTGGCAGAGTTCTTGACTTGCAGGGGCAAGTCCTTGCATTGGCCCATCCCCAGCCACAGGAGTCTACTATTGAGGTCACAGACCTCACTGCAGAGGCTGGCAGGCTCAGAGGAGCTCTAGAAGGTGGATATGAATTGCTAAGGAAAGAGATCCGAGGATCGAGTGAGCATGCTACCACCCAGTTCACTGCTCTACTTCAATCTGTTTCCAGAGCACTGAACGTACTTGATTCTATCAGACTCATGGTATCAGCCCTAGCATCTCAGCGTTCTCAGCCATCCAATTCATCTCGTTCTCCTGCTCGTGCCAGAGGCAGACGGGGTAGAGGACGCACTTCTGATCCATCATCTCCTCACCCTATATCTGATGACTCCGATCATTGACTTATCTTGATCTTTATTAGGTCTTAGGAGTTAGTGTCTTGTTCTAGGATCTATACCTTGGGGCCATGTATTGACAATTAGCTGGTTGACTTTTTAAGAACTATGTATTGAAACAATTATGATATTAATGGAATCATCTTTTACCTATATTTCTACCTCTTTGTAATGATATCGATCATATTTTGGTTATATATTTTCTTCTTGTTGAAATATTGTCTTCTCTTTGTTGTTGTTTGCTGTTGATAATTGCTATATTAAGGGGGAGCAAACATCTGTGAAAAACTCTAAAGGAGAAGAAATTAAAGAATGTTTCAGAAAAAGGAAGAGTTAACTATGTTTGATGATGTCAAAAAGGGGGAGAAATTAAACAAAAACAAAAATTGAAATTAAACAAAAAGCAAAACCCTAAATTATAAAAAAAAAAAAAAGAAGGGGGAGAAATTAAACAAAAACAAGAATTGGAAGATTAAACCAAACTTGAGAAATTAAACCAAACTTGAGAAATTAAACAAAAATTGGAAGATTAAAAAAAAAATATTGGGAAACAAATATTGGAGAAATTAAACAAAATTTGAGAAATTTGGTATCGAAATTTGGTCTCAACAGAAATTAAACAAAAAGCCATCCATCAAAAGCAAAATCATAAGTACAATGCAAATAAGTAATTTTTTATATGCTCTGATATATTTCAAAATTCAAACTTGCTCTGATACATCTTTTGAAATTTTATTTACCTTGATACAACTTAAGAAATTTGATTTACTCTGATACACCCTAAAATTTCTTTTAACTTGCTCTGATACATGATAAAATTTGATCTTATATAGTGTGAAAGTTTCTCTAATATATTATAATATTTGCTCTGATACAGTGTGAAATTTTCTCTGATACAGTGTAAAATTTTCTCTGACATTTGCTCTAATACAGTGTGAAATTTTTTCTGATATATTATAAATTTTTTTGCTCTGATACATTGTAAAATCTTTTCTGATATAATTGTAAAAATTATTTTTCTTGCTCTGATACATAGAAAAAGTTATTTATCTTCTCTTGCTCTGATATATCTTAAACTCAAAATGATCTAATATCCTTTTCAAATCTTTAAAAAATGGACAAACTATTTTTGCATTTATATTACATGCCAAAAGGATCATACTCTTTTCAAGCATATACACTTATAATGGATTCTTTTGAAATTAATGCATTAACATAAATATTTTTGTTCAAATATTTTGTCATCATCAAAAAGGGGGAGATTGTTGCTCCTAGATTGATTTTGATGATTACAAAGCAGATTGAAGGGATACAAATATTTTAAATTGAAAAAGGCTTTATGCTCTTCAAGGGCAAAATTATAATTTGCTAAAATCCTGATTTGATAGTATCACTTGGTAGAACAAAAGATTTGTGATCCAATGGTGAAAATTTCATTGATTTTGGACTTGTATTTTGAAAGTTATGCATGTTTGAAATCATGAGTCAACCCGTGAGTCAACTCATGGCACTGTGAGCTGTTTGGCATGCAAAAATTTCCATGGCATGCTGGATTTTTGACTTGGCACGACCTGTGAGTCGACTCATGAGTCGACCCACAAGGCATGAGTCGACTCATGAGTCGACCTCTGCTGATTTGAGCCGAAAAATCCAGAAATCAGACCTTCTGGTCTGTGCAACAGAAGTCGACTCATGAGTCGACTCCTGATGCATGAGTCGACTCATGAGTCGACCCCTGCGACGGAAAATATCAGCAACGGCTATTTTTTTGTCCGTTTTAATTGCCATTTATGCTTCCTAAAATTGCTCTAACGGCTCTTTATCTACCTAAATTATTTTCTCTTGCTTCTAATGCTACAAAATGCTTTAAATGATGAAAAAAATTGCAGATTAAATAGCGGATCAAACGTGAAATCAAAAAGGAGAAGAACAGAAGAGAGGATCCGAAAGCTGCACGAAAAAGCCTGAGATCAACGAAAAAAAATTCAAAAAGAAGATCAATCGGCAGATCAAAAGAGAGATAAAATTCATTGAGAGGATCCATGAGATAATTTGAGAGAAAAAGAAAAGAGGATCCAAAATCCACAGGAGAGATTGTGAAAGAGATTCAAGAGCTTTCAAAGAGAGGATCTTGCAAGCCTATTGTTTCAACCTTGATCTAGAGATCGTTCAAAGCTTTCAAGAGATCCTCAATCAACAATCAACCTCTTCTCAAGCATTCAAGCATTCATCCACTTTGAGAAAATCCGAAAAAAGGGGTTCTTCATTTGAGTAAAGTTTTTATTGTTATATTTGCTCATTGAAGGAGCTGTTATTGTATTAATCTGTGCTCTAAATATTCTTACTCTTTGTGAGTTTTTGTTCTTGTTTTTGGAAGATTTCCAAAACAAGGAAAGGTTGATTCGAACCTGAAATCGGAGTGTTTTGGGTTTACTTGTACCCGAGAAATAAGTGATCTAGCTGGGATAGCTAGTGTCGGAGTTTCCGACATTTTGTATTCGGGTTGAATACAAAGGATAGTGGATTGAAATTCCCAAGTAGGATCTTGGGGAGTGGATGTAGGTGCAAGGTTAGCACCGAACCACTATAAATTCTTGTGTTTGTGGTGTGCTTTATCGCTTCACTTTATATCTTTATTATATTCTTGCATTCCTGCTTTAGGTAATTAATATTGAATTAAAGTCTTTGTTTTGTTCTTCATAAGTAATCAGTTGGGCTTAAAATTTTTAGAAACCCAATTCACCCCCCCCCTCTTGGGTTGCATAGCTGGGCAACACAGTGTGACTGATTTAGGTGCTCCTAATGCCAGCTTTAATTAAATCCTTTTTTAATCTGACTTGGTGAAGTCAGTGGGAGGATTGAAATTGGCTGGATGATTTCTTCTCTACTATTCTTTAATAAAATCTTCAAAATTATTAGGTCCCTAAAATGATTAAGTTATAATGATAACTAAGTCACAGCCTCCCATTAAGTGAATGATAATGAGTCCATTAGTTCAATGATCATTGGAGGCCCAAAGGCCTGGTGCTCATTGGCTAATGGAATTATTATTCATAATATGATAATTTGATTGAGTCTTTCTGATGGTGGTTAGGTTGGCCGGCCAAAGTCGGGCCTGATCATTTATTGGTCCGATTCACTAAATTAAGTCATGTTAATGGTTGGACCTAACCAGATCTTTTCAGTGGAGGCCAAAGCCTACTGATTAGGTTCTGGGGCAAAATCAATTACTAGAAGTTGTTTAGAGAAACAACTGGTTAAGAACCTACCCATAGATGCACTGGGTTGACCAACCAAAGTTGGGCTCGTGTGTAGTCTGTGTGGATTCTAGTATTCATTAAGGAATTAAAGTAATTTCTCGAATTGGAGGATGAGGCTACCAGTTCGTAAAAATATTGGGAAAAACTTTAGACTAAAGTCCAAGTCTTTAGTATTAATTTATGTACTAATAGAGGTCTCGTTTTCTTTTAAGCAGCTATGGCCACTACCCTGTTGCTCCGGTCATTATTAGATAATGACAAGCTCATGGGACCCAATTTCGATAGCTGGTATCAAAAATTGAAAATCGTCCTTGAGCATGAGCGGATCCTTTATGTAGTAATGGATCCAGCACCTGAGGAGCCAGCTCCGATTGCTAGTAAGGCGATCCGAGATACTTACTTGAAGTGGCTCAATGACCGCACCACCGTTCGATGTATTATGCTGGCAGCAATGAATGACGAGTTCAGCCAAAGGTTTGAGAATGCCCAGCCACAGGAGATGCTTCAAATGTTGAACGACTCCTTTGGCACGCCTGACGATGTTGAAAGGCACAAAACTAGTTGTGCCATTTTCAATGCTCGAATGAGGGATGGGGCCTCAGTCACTGATCATGTACTGTACATGATCGAGATGATTGAGCGCCTAAGCAAATTGGGCTTTCCTCTGCACGAGCAGCTCGGTAAGGATGTGATCCTTAATTCCTTGCCCAAATCCTTCCTCCCATTCCTTACTCATTTTCGAATGACAAAGCCTGCAGTAAACTACCACGGATTGTTGGGGTTGCTGCAGAACTTTGAGAAGGATCACCAACTCCATAAGGAGTTGGTGAATGTAGTGGGAGGGTCTTCTTCTCGTCGTCAACCCTTTGGGAAGGGGAAGAAGAACAAGAAGAAGAAAAATAAGAAGGTGCAATCTCATGCTGGGACAGTAGCACAGGGTCAGACCAAGAAGTGCAAGCACGACTAGAGCCAGGCAGAGTGCTTCTTTTGCAAGAAGCACGGGCATTGGAAGAGGAACTGTCCTTAATACATTGCCTCTCTGGACCCGAACAGGCCAAAGAAGAAGCAAGGTAATTATATGATAACTCCTTGCAACTTTTCGATTTGTGATACTACTGCCTGGGTATTGGATACCGGAAAGCCCTTATCATATTTGTAATTCGATGCAGGGTCTGCAGGTCAGTAGGAGATTTGATGAAGGCGAGAGGTTCCTGAACGTTGGAGATGGAAGCAAAGTTTCAGTTCTAGCTTTAGGAATCATGAGTCTTGTAATCAATTCTCGTAATGTAATTCTGAGTGAATGTCACTATTGTCCAAGTTTTTTATTAAATATTATTTCTGTAGGCCTTTTGGCCATGTACGGTTATGATTTTTAATAAAAAAAAATATTTGCAATATCATTTTGAATGGTGTTACAATATTTGTTGGATAATTAAATAATGAAATTTACTTACTATCACAGCCTGCTAATGTGGTTCAAAACTTCGGTAAATGCTCTAGAATAGATAATGTGTCAGAAGTCTATCTTTGGCACTGTAGGCTAGGTCATATCAATAAGAACAGGATAAACAGGTTGGCTCAAGAAAGAATTCTTGAAGTTAGTGATTGTGAATCACTTCCAACCTGTGAGTCCTGTCTTCTTGGGAAGATGACCAAGTCACCTTTTACTGAAAAAGGTGAGCGAGCTAGTGAACTCTTAGGTCTGGTACATTCTGATGTATGTGGACCCATGAGCTCAAGTGCAAGAGATGGATTTTTCTACTTCATAACCTTCACAGATGACCTATCTAGGTATGGGTATGTCTATTTAATGAAGCATAAGTCAGAATCATTTGAAATGTTCAAACTATTCCGAAATGAGGTAGAAAAACAAACTGGGAAGTGTATTAAAACTCTTCGATCTGATTGAGGAGGTGAATACCATTTCAATGAGTTTCTGACGTATCTAGGGGAGAATGGGATTCTCTCTCAGTGGACTCCTCCTGGAACACCACAGCATAATGGTGTGTCTGAAAGGAGGAATTGGACCCTGTTAGACATGGTTCGATCCATGATTTGGTTTGCTGGTCTATCGATCTTCCTCTAGGGATATGCGCTCGAATCGGCTTGTTACCTTCTAAATAGAGTTTCGAGTAAGTCTGTAGCCAAAACGCCATATGAGATATGGATAGGACGTAAGCCAGTACTCTCGCACCTTAGGATTTGGGGGTGTCCGGCTTATGTTAAATGTTTAATTACAAACAAGCTTGGACCTAGGTCTGACAAGTGTAATTTTATAGGGTACCCAAAAGAGACCAAAGGGTATTATTTCTACCTTGCTGATGAGCAAAAGGTGTTTGTCAGCCTTAAGGCAATTTTTTTAGAAAAGGAGTTCCTTAGTGAAAAAACTGTTGCCTCTAAGGTCGAACTTGACGAAGTTCGACAGGTGGAAAAACCGACACATGTTACTGAATCTGAATCGAATTTGATTAGATCAGATTCGGAGCCCATTGATTATGCACCCTTAAGGCGGTCTGGTAGAGTACCACATCAACCGGACAGATACTATGGTTTCTTGGTCTAGGATGGTGATCCTGTCGAACTTGATGAAAACGATGAGGATCCGATCACCTACATGGATGCCATGCAGAGATCTGACTCTGAGAAATGGCTAGAGGCTATGAAATCCGAAATAGAGTCCATGAAGGTCAACGATGTGTGGACATTGGTTGACCCACCTGAAAGAGTAAAACCCATAGGGTGTAAGTGGGTCTTCAAAAGGAAGAGGGGCACAGACGGAAAGGTGGAGACCTATAAAGCCCGTCTGGTTGCCAAGGGATATCGTCAACGTTATGGTATAGATTATGACGAGACGTTTTCTCCTGTGGCAATGCTTAAATCCATTCGGATTATGCTTGCGATAGCTGCCCATCTGGACTATGAAATCTGGCAGATGGATGTGAAGACAGCTTTTCTAAATAGAGAGCTGGACGAAGAGGTGTATATGATACAACCTGAAGGGTTCACATCCACAGATGAGTCTAAGGTGTGCAAGCTACAGAGGTCCATTTATGGACTTAAGCAGGTATCTCGGAGTTGGAACATACGTTTTGATAGGACGATCAAAACGTATGGCTTCGTTAAGAACAGAGAAGAGCCCTGCATTTATAAGTGGGCTAATGGTCCAGTAGTAGTATTTCTTGTATTGTATGTGGATGACATTCTCTTAATTGGGAATGATGTCCCTGCATTACAGGGAATAAAGATTTGGCTATCGTCATAGTTCTCCATGAAGGATCTGGGAGAAGCTTCCTACATCCTAGGGATGAGGATCTATAGGGATAGATCCAAAAAATTGCTTGGCTTATCTCAGTCCACGTACATTGATACTATGCTGAAAAGGTTCAGCATGAAAAATTTCAAGAAAGGCTATCTACCGATAGGCCATGGAAATTCTCTCTCGAAGAGGGATTGTCCGACAACACCTCAAGAGAGAGAGCGTATGGGTAGGATTCATATGCTTCGACAGTGAGATCTATCATGTACGCCATGACATGTACACGACCAGATGTGGCATACTCACTAGGGGTAGTGAGTAGATACCAATCTGATCCAGGAGAGAATCACTGGAAGGTTGTTAAAATCATCCTGAAGTATTTAAGAAATACTAAGGACCAGTGGCTTATATATGGTGAATCGGACTTGAGACTTATAGGGTTTATAGACTCTAGTTTCCAGTCTGATCGTGATGATAGCAAGAGTGTGTCAGGATTTATTTTTACCCTTAATGGTGGGGCTGTCTGCTGGAAGAGTTCCAAGCAGCACACTGTGGCTGATTCAGTATGCGAGGCAGAGTATATTGCTGCATCAGATGCTGCCAAAGAAGCGGTGTGGCTGAGAAAATTCATCACCGAGCTCGAAGTAGCACCCTCCCTTGTTGGTCCAGTTCTGCTCTACTGCGACAGCTTTGGAGCCATTGCTCAGGCGAAGGAACCAAAGGCACACCAGCGGATGAAGCATATTCTGCGCCGGCTACCATCTCATCCGGGGAGATCCTGGATCGATCAGGTGACGTCGACCTTCAAAAGATCGACGGAAGAAGAAACCTGGCCGACCCATTCACTAAAGCCATTACGGTGAAGGAGTTCAACGACTACAAGTCGAAGATGGGTATTAGATACTGCACCGATAGGCTTTAGGCCAA
>NC_025993.2:125728323-125945967 GCF_000442705.2 Elaeis guineensis
TAAGATATTATTTCATAAGAGAACATGTTCAAAATAAAAATATAATTCTTGAATATGTTAGCACTGAAAATCAATTAGCTGATATCTTACAAAGGCCCTTAGTGAGGATAGATTCTGTGAAATTAGAAGAAATCTAGGAATTCTAGATCCATTTGCCTAAAAATTTTTCAATTTCCAAAGAATTGATTAGAGCTCAATTTTTAACATCTATCCTGGTCCCAAAAGCTCAGATTTATCACTCTAAAAACTTATCATTGAGCAAAATTCTTTCTCCCAAAATTTCGAATTTTTTTGGAATTTATTTGTATTTTTTCTGAATTTCTGAACTTCATGAGTCGACTCAATGGCAAACTTGTAAATCCCACAAACTTTCATGGGCTCATTATTTTTAAACGGGAACCCTGTTTGTGAGACGACTCATCGTCTTCCTTCCGAAAGCCATTCTTTCCAACTCTTTCTTGCTCCAAATCCAAGGATTTATCTCGAGGCAATTCTCCCTCCTACTCTCCACCAAAAATCATCTCCTTGGAAAAGAGATTTCTCGTGCTTTCTTGCATTGCTCGGCACGGTTGGAACGTACCCTAGCACTTCATCGAACTTCCAAAATCCACTTCTTTTCTCCACTAAAATTCCTCTTTACTCTCTTGTGATCCCTCCTCCTCTCAATTCAAGTTTTCTTGTCTGCCACTTTATTGGATATGGCTCCAAAGATGAAGCTTCCCCAAAGAAGGAAATCAATCCGTGAGCCTGAAGAAGTTGTCCGAAAGAAAAGGCATGCTCAGTCTTCAACTGCTCCCACTCCAGTTTCAGTACCTGCTCAAGGTCTCTCTCAATCCTCCATAAGCCCCAGTGTAAATCCTCTTTCTGATAGAAAAGTAGAAACCGGAAAAAATATAGATTTTCGGTTCTTTGAGAAAGAAGACTTTACTTTTGCAAGTAAGATCAAAAATCAAGGATGGGAACTCTACTGCTCCTTAAGGAAGTCACCTATGTTGATCTAGTCAGAGAGTTCTACCAGAACCTAAATTATGGAAACGGGTCTGTGACTTCAACAGTCAAGGGGATTGACATATGCTTGGATTCTAGGATATTGGGAGATATACTTCAGTTGCCTAGTGAAGGATACTCATATATGGAACTCCCAATTAAAGAAGAAGGGATCAGAATTATCTTAGGAGAAGCTTTTTCAGAAAGTTTAAACAAATTGGAAGCAAAGCTATTATCCATTGAGATGAGGGTCCTGCATCAGATTGTAACAAAACTCTTTTTTCCTAGGAGTGGTAGACATGACTTACTGTCTGGCAGAGATGTATGTGTCATGTTTCATATCATCACTCAGACCCCCCTAAACCTCCCTGCACTTATGATAGAGGCCATGAGAGAAACTTTGAACAGATCCAAGGCACACTTGCCTTATGGTATGGCCCTTACTAGAGTATTTAGGAGGTTTGGAGTTAGCTGTGAAGGGGAGACACCTACCAAGCTCTCACATGTGGACACTTTCAACCAACACAACCTGCACCGAATGGGAATTACAAAGACTGTTGGTGGTTGGATCAAGGGCTCTGAAGAAAGAGCTGAGGAGAGAGCTGAGGAAAGAGCTGAAGACAGAACTGAAGGCAGAGTAGAAGAAGAAGGTCCATCTTCTCCTGTACATGACTTCAGGGCAGCTTCACCAGATACCCAGTTCATTCCTGATACTGAGGCTGGCCCTTCTGAGTTTACTAGGATGCCCACACCAGTGTATCAGCCAGAGAGCAGAGCACCTCATTCAGAGTTCAGACTGGCTGACGATCAGATCGAGCATATATCACAGCGTGTGGCTTCTTTGCTGTCTAGCCAGTGGGGTAGTACTTCTTTTGCACCTGGAGCTACCTCTTCTGATCAGACCATTACTCCCCACATCTCCACTGTGTTTCAGATGATATCAGATCAGTCCATCAGGATACAGCAGCTTGAGGACACAGTCTGGAGACTTACTGGCAGAGTTCTTGACTTGCAGGGGCAAGTCCTTGCATTGGCCCATCCCCAGCCACAGGAGTCTACTATTGAGGTCACAGACCTCACTGCAGAGGCTGGCAGGCTCAGAGGAGCTCTAGAAGGTGGATATGAATTGCTAAGGAAAGAGATCCGAGGATCGAGTGAGCATGCTACCACCCAGTTCACTGCTCTACTTCAATCTGTTTCCAGAGCACTGAACGTACTTGATTCTATCAGACTCATGGTATCAGCCCTAGCATCTCAGCGTTCTCAGCCATCCAATTCATCTCGTTCTCCTGCTCGTGCCAGAGGCAGACGGGGTAGAGGACGCACTTCTGATCCATCATCTCCTCACCCTATATCTGATGACTCCGATCATTGACTTATCTTGATCTTTATTAGGTCTTAGGAGTTAGTGTCTTGTTCTAGGATCTATACCTTGGGGCCATGTATTGACAATTAGCTGGTTGACTTTTTAAGAACTATGTATTGAAACAATTATGATATTAATGGAATCATCTTTTACCTATATTTCTACCTCTTTGTAATGATATCGATCATATTTTGGTTATATATTTTCTTCTTGTTGAAATATTGTCTTCTCTTTGTTGTTGTTTGCTGTTGATAATTGCTATATTAAGGGGGAGCAAACATCTGTGAAAAACTCTAAAGGAGAAGAAATTAAAGAATGTTTCAGAAAAAGGAAGAGTTAACTATGTTTGATGATGTCAAAAAGGGGGAGAAATTAAACAAAAACAAAAATTGAAATTAAACAAAAAGCAAAACCCTAAATTATAAAAAAAAAAAAAAAGAAGGGGGAGAAATTAAACAAAAACAAGAATTGGAAGATTAAACCAAACTTGAGAAATTAAACCAAACTTGAGAAATTAAACAAAAATTGGAAGATTAAAAAAAAAAAATATTGGGAAACAAATATTGGAGAAATTAAACAAAATTTTGAGAAATTTGGTATCGAAATTTGGTCTCAAACAGAAATTAAACAAAAAGCCATCCATCAAAAGCAAAATCATAAGTACAATGCAAATAAGTAATTTTTTATATGCTCTGATATATTTCAAAATTCAAACTTGCTCTGATACATCTTTTGAAATTTTATTTACCTTGATACAACTTAAGAAATTTGATTTACTCTGATACACCCTAAAATTTCTTTTAACTTGCTCTGATACATGATAAAATTTGATCTTATATAGTGTGAAAGTTTCTCTAATATATTATAATATTTGCTCTGATACAGTGTGAAATTTTCTCTGATACAGTGTAAAATTTTCTCTGACATTTGCTCTAATACAGTGTGAAATTTTTTCTGATATATTATAAATTTTTTTTGCTCTGATACATTGTAAAATCTTTTCTGATATAATTGTAAAAATTATTTTTCTTGCTCTGATACATAGAAAAAGTTATTTATCTTCTCTTGCTCTGATATATCTTAAACTCAAAATGATCTAATATCCTTTTCAAATCTTTAAAAAAATGGACAAACTATTTTTGCATTTATATTACATGCCAAAAGGATCATACTCTTTTCAAGCATATACACTTATAATGGATTCTTTTGAAATTAATGCATTAACATAAATATTTTTGTTCAAATATTTTGTCATCATCAAAAAGGGGGAGATTGTTGCTCCTAGATTGATTTTGATGATTACAAAGCAGATTGAAGGGATACAAATATTTTAAATTGAAAAAGGCTTTATGCTCTTCAAGGGCAAAATTATAATTTTGCTAAAATCCTGATTTGATAGTATCACTTGGTAGAACAAAAGATTTGTGATCCAATGGTGAAAATTTCATTGATTTTGGACTTGTATTTTGAAAGTTATGCATGTTTGAAAATCATGAGTCAACCCGTGAGTCAACTCATGGCACTGTGAGCTGTTTGGCATGCAAAAATTTCCATGGCATGCTGGATTTTTGACTTGGCACGACCTGTGAGTCGACTCATGAGTCGACCCACAAGGCATGAGTCGACTCATGAGTCGACCTCTGCTGATTTGAGCCGAAAAATCCAGAAATCAGACCTTCTGGTCTGTGCAACAGAAGTCGACTCATGAGTCGACTCCTGATGCATGAGTCGACTCATGAGTCGACCCCTGCGACGGAAAATATCAGCAACGGCTATTTTTTTGTCCGTTTTAATTGCCATTTATGCTTCCTAAAATTGCTCTAACGGCTCTTTATCTACCTAAATTATTTTCTCTTGCTTCTAATGCTACAAAATGCTTTAAATGATGAAAAAAATTGCAGATTAAATAGCGGATCAAACGTGAAATCAAAAAGGAGAAGAACAGAAGAGAGGATCCGAAAGCTGCACGAAAAAGCCTGAGATCAACGAAAAAAAATTCAAAAAGAAGATCAATCGGCAGATCAAAAGAGAGATAAAATTCATTGAGAGGATCCATGAGATAATTTGAGAGAAAAAGAAAAGAGGATCCAAAATCCACAGGAGAGATTGTGAAAGAGATTCAAGAGCTTTCAAAGAGAGGATCTTGCAAGCCTATTGTTTCAACCTTGATCTAGAGATCGTTCAAAGCTTTCAAGAGATCCTCAATCAACAATCAACCTCTTCTCAAGCATTCAAGCATTCATCCACTTTGAGAAAATCCGAAAAAAGGGGTTCTTCATTTGAGTAAAGTTTTTATTGTTATATTTGCTCATTGAAGGAGCTGTTATTGTATTAATCTGTGCTCTAAATATTCTTACTCTTTGTGAGTTTTTGTTCTTGTTTTTGGAAGATTTCCAAAACAAGGAAAGGTTGATTCGAACCTGAAATCGGAGTGTTTTGGGTTTACTTGTACCCGAGAAATAAGTGATCTAGCTGGGGATAGCTAGTGTCGGAGTTTCCGACATTTTGTATTCGGGTTGAATACAAAGGATAGTGGATTGAAATTCCCAAGTAGGATCTTGGGGAGTGGATGTAGGTGCAAGGTTAGCACCGAACCACTATAAATTCTTGTGTTTGTGGTGTGCTTTATCGCTTCACTTTATATCTTTATTATATTCTTGCATTCCTGCTTTAGGTAATTAATATTGAATTAAAGTCTTTGTTTTGTTCTTCATAAGTAATCAGTTGGGCTTAAAATTTTTAGAAACCCAATTCACCCCCCCCTCTTGGGTTGCATAGCTGGGCAACACAGTGTGACTGATTTAGGTGCTCCTAATGCCAGCTTTAATTAAATCCTTTTTTAATCTGACTTGGTGAAGTCAGTGGGAGGATTGAAATTGGCTGGATGATTTCTTCTCTACTATTCTTTAATAAAATCTTCAAAATTATTAGGTCCCTAAAATGATTAAGTTATAATGATAACTAAGTCACAGCCTCCCATTAAGTGAATGATAATGAGTCCATTAGTTCAATGATCATTGGAGGCCCAAAGGCCTGGTGCTCATTGGCTAATGGAATTATTATTCATAATATGATAATTTGATTGAGTCTTTCTGATGGTGGTTAGGTTGGCCGGCCAAAGTCGGGCCTGATCATTTATTGGTCCGATTCACTAAATTAAGTCATGTTAATGGTTGGACCTAACCAGATCTTTTCAGTGGAGGCCAAAGCCTACTGATTAGGTTCTGGGGCAAAATCAATTACTAGAAGTTGTTTAGAGAAACAACTGGTTAAGAACCTACCCATAGATGCACTGGGTTGACCAACCAAAGTTGGGCTCGTGTGTAGTCTGTGTGGATTCTAGTATTCATTAAGGAATTAAAGTAATTTCTCGAATTGGAGGATGAGGCTACCAGTTCGTAAAAATATTGGGAAAAACTTTAGACTAAAGTCCAAGTCTTTAGTATTAATTTATGTACTAATAGAGGTCTCGTTTTCTTTTAAGCAGCTATGGCCACTACCCTGTTGCTCCGGTCATTATTAGATAATGACAAGCTCATGGGACCCAATTTCGATAGCTGGTATCAAAAATTGAAAATCGTCCTTGAGCATGAGCGGATCCTTTATGTAGTAATGGATCCAGCACCTGAGGAGCCAGCTCCGATTGCTAGTAAGGCGATCCGAGATACTTACTTGAAGTGGCTCAATGACCGCACCACCGTTCGATGTATTATGCTGGCAGCAATGAATGACGAGTTCAGCCAAAGGTTTGAGAATGCCCAGCCACAGGAGATGCTTCAAATGTTGAACGACTCCTTTGGCACGCCTGACGATGTTGAAAGGCACAAAACTAGTTGTGCCATTTTCAATGCTCGAATGAGGGATGGGGCCTCAGTCACTGATCATGTACTGTACATGATCGAGATGATTGAGCGCCTAAGCAAATTGGGCTTTCCTCTGCACGAGCAGCTCGGTAAGGATGTGATCCTTAATTCCTTGCCCAAATCCTTCCTCCCATTCCTTACTCATTTTCGAATGACAAAGCCTGCAGTAAACTACCACGGATTGTTGGGGTTGCTGCAGAACTTTGAGAAGGATCACCAACTCCATAAGGAGTTGGTGAATGTAGTGGGAGGGTCTTCTTCTCGTCGTCAACCCTTTGGGAAGGGGAAGAAGAACAAGAAGAAGAAAAATAAGAAGGTGCAATCTCATGCTGGGACAGTAGCACAGGGTCAGACCAAGAAGTGCAAGCACGACTAGAGCCAGGCAGAGTGCTTCTTTTGCAAGAAGCACGGGCATTGGAAGAGGAACTGTCCTTAATACATTGCCTCTCTGGACCCGAACAGGCCAAAGAAGAAGCAAGGTAATTATATGATAACTCCTTGCAACTTTTCGATTTGTGATACTACTGCCTGGGTATTGGATACCGAAAGCCCTTATCATATTTGTAATTCGATGCAGGGTCTGCAGGTCAGTAGGAGATTTGATGAAGGCGAGAGGTTCCTGAACGTTGGAGATGGAAGCAAAGTTTCAGTTCTAGCTTTAGGAATCATGAGTCTTGTAATCAATTCTCGTAATGTAATTCTGAGTGAATGTCACTATTGTCCAAGTTTTTTATTAAATATTATTTCTGTAGGCCTTTTGGCCATGTACGGTTATGATTTTTTAATAAAAAAAAATATTTGCAATATCATTTTGAATGGTGTTACAATATTTGTTGGATAATTAAATAATGAAATTTACTTACTATCACAGCCTGCTAATGTGGTTCAAAACTTCGGTAAATGCTCTAGAATAGATAATGTGTCAGAAGTCTATCTTTGGCACTGTAGGCTAGGTCATATCAATAAGAACAGGATAAACAGGTTGGCTCAAGAAAGAATTCTTGAAGTTAGTGATTGTGAATCACTTCCAACCTGTGAGTCCTGTCTTCTTGGGAAGATGACCAAGTCACCTTTTACTGAAAAAGGTGAGCGAGCTAGTGAACTCTTAGGTCTGGTACATTCTGATGTATGTGGACCCATGAGCTCAAGTGCAAGAGATGGATTTTTCTACTTCATAACCTTCACAGATGACCTATCTAGGTATGGGTATGTCTATTTAATGAAGCATAAGTCAGAATCATTTGAAATGTTCAAACTATTCCGAAATGAGGTAGAAAAACAAACTGGGAAGTGTATTAAAACTCTTCGATCTGATTGAGGAGGTGAATACCATTTCAATGAGTTTCTGACGTATCTAGGGGAGAATGGGATTCTCTCTCAGTGGACTCCTCCTGGAACACCACAGCATAATGGTGTGTCTGAAAGGAGGAATTGGACCCTGTTAGACATGGTTCGATCCATGATTTGGTTTGCTGGTCTATCGATCTTCCTCTAGGGATATGCGCTCGAATCGGCTTGTTACCTTCTAAATAGAGTTTCGAGTAAGTCTGTAGCCAAAACGCCATATGAGATATGGATAGGACGTAAGCCAGTACTCTCGCACCTTAGGATTTGGGGGTGTCCGGCTTATGTTAAATGTTTAATTACAAACAAGCTTGGACCTAGGTCTGACAAGTGTAATTTTATAGGGTACCCAAAAGAGACCAAAGGGTATTATTTCTACCTTGCTGATGAGCAAAAGGTGTTTGTCAGCCTTAAGGCAATTTTTTTAGAAAAGGAGTTCCTTAGTGAAAAAACTGTTGCCTCTAAGGTCGAACTTGACGAAGTTCGACAGGTGGAAAAACCGACACATGTTACTGAATCTGAATCGAATTTGATTAGATCAGATTCGGAGCCCATTGATTATGCACCCTTAAGGCGGTCTGGTAGAGTACCACATCAACCGGACAGATACTATGGTTTCTTGGTCTAGGATGGTGATCCTGTCGAACTTGATGAAAACGATGAGGATCCGATCACCTACATGGATGCCATGCAGAGATCTGACTCTGAGAAATGGCTAGAGGCTATGAAATCCGAAATAGAGTCCATGAAGGTCAACGATGTGTGGACATTGGTTGACCCACCTGAAAGAGTAAAACCCATAGGGTGTAAGTGGGTCTTCAAAAGGAAGAGGGGCACAGACGGAAAGGTGGAGACCTATAAAGCCCGTCTGGTTGCCAAGGGATATCGTCAACGTTATGGTATAGATTATGACGAGACGTTTTCTCCTGTGGCAATGCTTAAATCCATTCGGATTATGCTTGCGATAGCTGCCCATCTGGACTATGAAATCTGGCAGATGGATGTGAAGACAGCTTTTCTAAATAGAGAGCTGGACGAAGAGGTGTATATGATACAACCTGAAGGGTTCACATCCACAGATGAGTCTAAGGTGTGCAAGCTACAGAGGTCCATTTATGGACTTAAGCAGGTATCTCGGAGTTGGAACATACGTTTTGATAGGACGATCAAAACGTATGGCTTCGTTAAGAACAGAGAAGAGCCCTGCATTTATAAGTGGGCTAATGGTCCAGTAGTAGTATTTCTTGTATTGTATGTGGATGACATTCTCTTAATTGGGAATGATGTCCCTGCATTACAGGGAATAAAGATTTGGCTATCGTCATAGTTCTCCATGAAGGATCTGGGAGAAGCTTCCTACATCCTAGGGATGAGGATCTATAGGGATAGATCCAAAAAATTGCTTGGCTTATCTCAGTCCACGTACATTGATACTATGCTGAAAAGGTTCAGCATGAAAAATTTCAAGAAAGGCTATCTACCGATAGGCCATGGAAATTCTCTCTCGAAGAGGGATTGTCCGACAACACCTCAAGAGAGAGAGCGTATGGGTAGGATTCCATATGCTTCGACAGTGAGATCTATCATGTACGCCATGACATGTACACGACCAGATGTGGCATACTCACTAGGGGTAGTGAGTAGATACCAATCTGATCCAGGAGAGAATCACTGGAAGGTTGTTAAAATCATCCTGAAGTATTTAAGAAATACTAAGGACCAGTGGCTTATATATGGTGAATCGGACTTGAGACTTATAGGGTTTATAGACTCTAGTTTCCAGTCTGATCGTGATGATAGCAAGAGTGTGTCAGGATTTATTTTTACCCTTAATGGTGGGGCTGTCTGCTGGAAGAGTTCCAAGCAGCACACTGTGGCTGATTCAGTATGCGAGGCAGAGTATATTGCTGCATCAGATGCTGCCAAAGAAGCGGTGTGGCTGAGAAAATTCATCACCGAGCTCGAAGTAGCACCCTCCCTTGTTGGTCCAGTTCTGCTCTACTGCGACAGCTTTGGAGCCATTGCTCAGGCGAAGGAACCAAAGGCACACCAGCGGATGAAGCATATTCTGCGCCGCTACCATCTCATCCGGGAGATCCTGGATCGAGGTGACGTCGACCTTCAAAAGATCGACGGAAAGAAGAACCTGGCCGACCCATTCACTAAAGCCATTACGGTGAAGGAGTTCAACGACTACAAGTCGAAGATGGGTATTAGATACTGCACCGATAGGCTTTAGGCCAAGTGGAAGATTGTTGGGAATAGTGTCCCAAAGCCAATCGTCTGTCTGTTGATGGTTGTGCTCCTTTTGTATTAGTACATGAATTATAAATAAATAAAAGTTATTTTGGTATTTTTTCATCACAAATATTTCATCTTCTAATGAACTCCTGTGTTGTGGTGAAGTCCTTAGGACTATTTAGACTCGACAAAGAAGGATTTGTCGCTTAGTCCTTAAACATGTTCGTGACCAAATGATACGTTATTACCAAGGATGACAACGTTTATCGAGCATAGGTCGTTGTGTGCCATATGGGTTGGTTGTCCTCATAACCAAAGAGTGTGGAGACACTGGTATGGCATACAGGTGAGATGTAATGGTACATCTACACTGAACGTGACCAACTCCGGAGCTATTTCTGCTGTCAAGATTTGCTCCGATGGGATATGGGTATAAATGTCCCTCCGACCTGAGACCGCCACGGTGACTTGCAAGCAACTCACTGCACTTAGGCACTGGACTACCTGAATTTCTAATTCAATGACGGAAGGCTGCTGGGTGTAGTCAAGTACTTGACTTATCGGTGCGTGTGTCAAGATGGGATTGACCACTCCAGTTTAGGAGTTGTGTATAGTCGTATTTCAATTTAGCAAAACCTTGACCAGGGTAGTCCTAGTGAGGAGTCACCGGACTAATTGAGTTGAGCACGATTCGGATGATATCATCAGGGTTGACAGTTTAACCCTGAGTCGTCCTAAACACAGGGGTCAAAAGGGATGAATTATACGGTAACCATATTCACGTAGGTTCTGAATATTGCAATTGCGATTATTCGACCTATCCGATCGTCGGGTATCATTGCTAGATGGTCACTTCGATTAGTACAGAAATTGGTTCCTGTGCTACCGGCTTAGGTTCGAACCGTGGGGTCACATACATTAGTGGTTCCTTTCTGATCAGATGGCTGATTATGAGTCTTATGTGTCTGAGACTCTATGATTGAGAATTAGGATTCTCTGATCATGAGTTCCACACATTTTGGATACCGGGGTCAAAATTTTGAATTTTAAATTTTGAATTTGAAATTTGAACTCTTTAATCAGGGTTTCATATCGATGGTCTCTGATGCCTGATTGCCCATCGGATTTGGACTCAATATTTATGAGAGATTTAATTAGTGATTTGATCACTAATTAACTCAATTTGATTGAGTAATTATTTTTGGATCAAGTCCAATTGAATTGGATTCAGTTTGGATTGACCCGATTAGGTTAAATGTTGACCTAATCGCTAAGGTGGTTTAGTCCCTGATTTGATCAGGGGTTAGATTTAGTTAATTCCTGATTTGATTAGGATTTTATTGAGCCTAATTAAGCCTAATTAAGTTAGATTTAATTTATTCTAATTGTGCTTAATCTATTTAGATTAGGTTGGCTCAATTAGGTTCAAACCACCTTGACTTTTCTCCCTACGCCACCTCACTTCTTCTGTGCATATTTAAATTCACGAGAAGCAACTTCTCATGAATTTTCTCCATGCTAAAGCCATCCCACGTCCACCCTTGTGCACCAAATATCTGGATAAAAATAAGTTGGTTGGCCATTCAAATTCAAAAGAAAGTTTGAATTTGAATGAGCAACCAACTAATCCATGCGCCATGGTCTTATCTTGTGCGCCCCATATTTTACATGAGAAAATGTTTCTCGTGTAAACTCTCCATGCACAAATCAACTCACACCCCTTCTCTTCTCACATGCAAGTGGATAGGGATGAGTTGGTTTAGCATTTGAATTCAAATTTGATTTGAATTCAAAAGGGATTTTTTGTGCTTTCTCACATTGCTTGGCGCGGTTGGAACGTGCCCTAGCACTTCACCGATCTTCCCAAATCTACTTCTTTTCTCCACCAAAATCCTTCTTCACTCTCTTGTGATCCCTCCTCCACTCATTCAAGTGTTCCTCCAAGTCTTCTTACCTGCTACAAAATTGGATATGGCTCCAAAGATGAAGCTTCCCCAAAGAAGAAAGTCAATCCGTGAGCCTGAAGAAATTGTCCGAAAGAAAAGGCATGCTCAGTCTTCAACTGCTCCCACTCCAGTTTCAGTATCTGCTCAAGGTCCCTCTCAATCCTTTCTAAGCCCCAGTGTGAATCCTCTTTCAGATAGAAAAGTTGAAACCGGGAAGAATATAGATTTTCGGTTCTTTGAGAAAGAGGGCTTTACTTTTGCAAGTAAGATTAAAAACCAAGGATGGGATTTCTACTGCTCCCTTAAGGAAGTCACCTATGTTGACCTAGTTAGAGAATTCTACCAGAATCTACATTATGAAAATGGGTCAGTGACTTCAACAGTCAAGGGTATTGATATTTGCTTGGATTCTAGTATATTGGGAGAAATATTTCAGTTGCCTAGTGAGGGTTACTCTTACATGGAACTCCCAGTAAAAGAAGAGGGAATTAGAATTATTCTAGGAGAAACTTATTCAGGAAGTTTAAATAAGTTAGAAGCAAAGATTTTGTTTATTGAGATGAGAATCCTGCATCAGATGGTAACGAAGCTCTTCTTTCCTAGGAGTGGTAGACATGATTTACTTTCCAGCAGAGATGTATGTATCATGTTTCATGTCATCACTCAGACCCCCCTGAACCTCCCTGCACTTATGATAGAGGCCATGAGAGAGACTTTGAACAGATCCAAGGCACACTTGCCTTATGGTATGGCCCTTACTAGAGTATTTAGGAGGTTTGGAGTTAGCTGTGAGGGGGAGGCTTCTACTAAACTCTCTCATGTGGATACTTTCAACCAACACACCCTGCACCGAATGGGATTTACTAAGACTGATGGTGGTTGGATCAAGGGATCTGAGGAGAGAGCTGAGGACAGAGCTGAAGAAGAAGGTCTATCATCTCCTGTCCATGACTTCAGGGCAGCATCACCAAATATCCAGTTCATTCCTGATACAGAGGCTGGCCCTTCAGAGTTTACTAGGATGCCCACACCAGTGTATCAACCAGAGAGCAGAGCACCTCATTCAGAGTTCAGACTGACTGACGATCAGATCGAGCATATATCACAGCGTGTGGCTTCTTTGCTGTCTAGTCAGTGGAGTAGTACTTCTTTTGCACCAGGAGCCACTTCTTCTGATCAGACCATTACTCCCCACATCTCTATCTTGTTTCAGATGATATCAGATCAGTCCATCCGGATCCAGAAGCTTGAGGACACAGTCTGGAGACTAACTGGCAGAGTTCTTGACTTGCAGGGGCAAGTCCTTGCTTTGGCCCATCCCAAGCCACAGGAGTCAACTATTGAGGTCACAGACCTCACTGCAGAGGCTGGCAGGCTCAGAGGAGTACTAGAGGGTGGATATGAGTTACTGAGGAGAGAGATCCGAGGATCGAGTGAGCATGCAACCACTCAGTTCACTGCTCTACTTCAATCTGTTTCCAGAGCACTGAACGTACTTGATTCTATCAGACTCACCCTTTCTGTTCAGTCCTTAGCCTCTCAGCGTACTCAGCCACCCAGTTCATCTCGCTCTCCTGCTCGTGCCAGAGGCAGACGGGGTAGAGGACGCACTTCAGATCCATCAGCTTCTCATCTCATATCTGATGACTCCGATCCTTGACTTGTCTTGATCATTACTAGATCCTAGGTATTAGTGTCTGTATTTTGGGGGCCATGTATTGACAATTAACTGATTAATTTTTATATTAAGAACTATGTATTGAAACAATTATGATTTTATTGGAATCATCTTTTACTTATATTTCTACCTTTTGTAATGATGTTGATCATATTTTGGTTATATATATTCTCCTTGTTGAAATATTGTCTTCTCTTTGTTGTTGTTTGCTGTTAATAATTGCTGTATTAAGGGGGAGCAAACATCTGTGATTAACTCTAAAGGGGGAGAAATTAAAGAATGTTTCAGAAAAAGGAGAAGTTAACCATGTTTGATGATGTCAAAAAGGAGGAGAAATTAAACAAAAAGCAACTCATCAAAAGCAAAACCCTAAATTATTCAAAAGCAAAATCCTAAATTATGAGAAATTTGGTATCAGACAGAAATTAAATAAAAAGTAATTAAATTATGAGAAATTAAAGAAAAAGCAACCCATCAAAAGCAAAACTACAAATTATGAGAAATTAATGAATGAATTGAAGAATTTAAAGAACAATATCAAAAGTACAATGCTAAGTACAATGCAATTATGTAACTTTTAAATTATTTCTTTACATATGCTCTGATTTGCTTTAAAGAATTTAATATGCTCTGATATACTTCAAAATTCAAACTTGCTCTGATACATCTTTTGAAATTTTATTTACCTTGATACATCTTAAGAAATTTACCTTACTCTGATACATCCTAAAATTTTTTTTAACTTGCTCTGATACATTATAAAATTTGCTCTGATACAATGTGAAATCTTCTCTGATACATTATAAAATTTGCTCTGATACAGTATGAAATTTTCTCTGATACATTATAAAATTTGCTCTGATACAGTATGAAATTTTCTCTGATACATTGTAAAATCTTTTCTGATAACATTGTAAAAATTATTTTTCTTGCTCTGATACATTGCAAAATTTATTTTTTTCTCTTGCTCTGATACATTTTAAACTCAAAATGATCTAATACTCTTTTCAAATCTTAAGAAAATGGACAAACTATTTTTTTGCATATGACCATTTATATCACATACCAAAAGAATCATACTTTTTTCAAGCATATACACCTATAGTGCATTCTTTTGAAATTAATACATTCACATAAATGTTTTTGTTCAAATGTTTTGTCATCATCAAAAAGGGGGAGATTGTTGCTCCTAGATTGATTTTGATGATTACAAAGCAGATTGAAGGGATACAAATAATTTTAAATTGAAAAAGTCCTTATGCTCTTCAAGGGTAAAATCGTAATTTTACTAAAATCCTGATTTGATAGTATCATTTGGTAGAACAAATGATTTGTAATCTATTGATAAAAATTTTATTATTTTTGGACTTATATCTTTGAAGTTATGAAGGTTTGAAGTGCATGAGTCGACTCATGAGTCAACTCATGGCACTATGAGCTGATTGGCACGCAAAAATTTTCCATGGCACGCTGGATTTTTGGCTTGGCACGACCTGTGAGTCGACTCATGAGTCGACCCACAAGGCATGAGTCGACTCATGAGTCGACCTCTGCTGATTTGGGCCAAAAAATCCAGAAATCCAAGTTTCTGGTCTTTGCAACAGAAGTCGACTCATGAGTCGACTCCTGAAGCATGAGTCGACTCATGAGTCGACCCCTGCGACGGAAAATGTCAGCAACGGCTATTTTTTTGTCCATTTTAATTACCTTTTATGCTTCCTAAAATTGCTCTAACGGCTCTTTATCTGCCTAATATGTTTTCTCTTGTTTCTTAAGGCTATAAAAGGTTTCAAATGGTGAAAGAAATTGCAGATAAAAATGAGAGATCAAATACAAAAGAGAGGATCCAAAATATACACGAAGTGATCAACGAGATATTCGAGAGAAAAAGAAAAGAGGATCTAAAATCTACACGAGAGATTGTGAAAGAGAAAAGCAAGAGCATTCAAAGAGAGATTTTTCAAGCCTATTGTTCAACCTTGATCCAGAGATCTTTCAAAGCCTTCAAGAAGTCCTCAATCAAAGATCATCTTCTTCTCAAGCGTTCATTCAAGCGTTCATCCACCTTGAGAAAATCCAAAAAGAGGATTCTTCATTTGAGTAAAGTGTTTTTTATTGTTATATTCGCTCATTTAAGGAGCTGTTATTGTATTAATTTGTGCTCTAAGCTATTTTACTCTTTGTGAGTATTTGTTCTTATTTTTGGAGGGTTTCCAAAATAAGGAAAGGTTGATCCGAACCTGAAATCAGAGTGTTTTGGATTGAATTGTACCCGAAAAACAAGTAGACTAGCTTGGGATAGCTAGTGTCGAAGTTTCCGACTTTTGTATTCGGGTTGAATACAAGTAGAGTGGATGTAGGTGCAAGGTTGGCACCGAACCACTATAAATCCTTGTGTTTGTGGTGTGCTTTCTTGTTTCTCTTTATTTCTTTATTATATCCTTGCATTCTTGCTTTAGGTAATTAATCTTGAATTAAAGTCTTTGTTCTCATTCATCATAAGTAATTAATTAAGCCTAAAATTTTTAGAAACCCAATTCACCCCCCCCTCTTGGGTTGCATAGCTGGGCAACAAAGGACTTGGGCAAAGAATTAAGGATCGCATCCTTATCGAGCTGCTCGTGTAAGGAAAAGCCCAGTTTACTTAGGTGCTCAATCATTTTGATCATGTACAGTATATGATCAGTGACTGAGGCCCCATCCCTCATCCGAGCATTGAAAATGGCACAACTAATTTTGTGCCTTTCAACATCGTCTGGCATGCCAAAGAAGTCATTCAATATTTGAAGCATCTCCTGAGGATGGGCGTTCTCGAACCTACGACTGAACTCATCATTCATTGCCGCTAGCATTATGCATCGAACGGTGGTGCGATCGTTGAGCCACTTCTGGTAAGTGTCTCGGACCATCCCTCTAACGTTCGGGGCTGGCTCCTCAGGTGCTGGATCCGTTACTGCATAAAAGATCTGCTCATGCTCAAGGACAATTTTTAATTTTCGATATCAGCTATCGAAATTAGATCCCATGAGCTTGTCATTATCTAATAATGATCAGAGCGACAGGGTAGTGGCCATAGCTACATAAAGAAAAATCAGACCTTTATTAGTACATAAATTATTAATACTAAAGACTTAGACTTTAGTCTAAAGTTTCTCCCAGTATTTTTACGAACTGTTAGCCTCAACCTCCAATTCGAGAAATTACTTTAATTCCTTAGTGGGTACTAGAATCCACACAGACTACACATGAGCCTAACTTTGGTTGGTCAACCCATGTGCATCTATGGGTAGGTTCATAACCAGTTGTTTCTCTAAACAACTTCTAATAATTAATTTTACCCTAGAACCTAATCAGTAGGCTTTGGCCTCCACTGAAAAGATCTGATTAGGTCTAACCATTAACATGATTAGATTTGGTGAATCAGACCAATAAATGATCAGGCCCGACTTTAACTGCCAACCTGACCACCATCAGAAAGACTCAACCAAATTATCATATTATGAATGATAATTTTATTAGTCAATAAGCACCAGGCCTTTGGGCCTCCAATGATTATTAAACTAATGGACTCATTATCACTCACTTAATGGGAGGCTATGACTTAGTTATCACTATAACTTAATCATTTTAAGGACCTAATAATGTTTGAGAATTTGTATTAAAGGATAGAAGAGATGAAATTAACCAACCAATTTCAATCCTCCCACTGACTTCACCAAGTCAGATTAAAAAGGATTTAATTAAAGCCGGCATTAGGAACACCTAAATCAGTCACACTGATTTACCTAATAACATGAGTGAGTCCTAATCACCAAGTGATCTAATCAAAACCTAACTCACCAGGTTGGTCAGGTAAGTGAGATCAGTGGTGAGGATAAGCCATTAACTCGTCAGAGATCGAATCAATGCGAGTAGCTCCCACTTAAAAACCACTGGTCAGACTGCCAAACTTACCTTAGACACCAACCGGTTCATTAGTTTTAATTTGATCAATTTAGTAAATAGAGTTCCACCGTGTAGCCATGAATTAAGTCCATCTTGGTCTAGTTAAAGATATGGACCCATTCAACTACAGCTATTGAAGTTGAGTCTAGAGTGTTCTTGATCTAATTTAATTCCACTTTTGATTAGATTTGACCAATTACTCTAATTTAGTCCATTTCTTAAAGCTAACCTTAGGTCTAATCCAATTATGGACCTAATCCATCTAACCCATTAACCCATAAGTTTATACAATTGTCTTAGGTCTTAATTCACTATTCTAGACCAACTAGACAACACTTAATTCTTTTAATTAAGTATTTGAACTGATGGGTCAGGATTTGATATTTTGAAAATAATTTTTAAATTTGAAAGGTTTTATTTTCTGTTCACCAAATGTGTTGACTCATTTCACAAATGGATCAGCATATTTCATAAACATCAATCCTATTGCTAATTACTTAACAGAAAATAACTCAATCAAAATAAATCATAAATATTTCTTTAGATCTAATCTAACACATTCATGATAAATTTCACAATTGAACCTTTACAAATTAAGTTCTTTCGCTGCTTCGTCTGTATGGAATATAATCGCATCGGTACCCCTACCGCCATAGGAGAACCCCATCGAATGGGAGGAGAGGACCTTTAAATCCTACTTTTTTCCTATGACCGGACGACCATGGCAATCAACCTAATTAGACTACTTGCTACTTGGATCAAGTATATCTAAATATATCAATTTTAAAATTTAAATTTTAAATTTCAAATTTTAAATTTTGAATTTTAAATTTCAAACAAATTTCAAATTTTAAATTTTTGAATTTTAAATTTTGAATTTAAAATTTTAAACAAATTTTAAATTTTAAATTTTAAATTTTAAATTTTTGAATTTTGAATTTTAAATTTTAAATTTTAAAATTCAAATTTTAAATTTTAAATTTTAAATTTAAGCTTTTAGATTACTACTTAATCTATGCATACAAATGTATATCATATTTTAGAACCTGGCTCTGATGCCATTTGAAGTGAATTCAGTGCAGGGGTAAGATGATAATTTTAAAATTTTTTTAAAATTATAATTTTACAGTAAAAATTATTAATTAATCTAATTAATTAACATATATTAATCTTACATAAAGATCTAAATATGATATATATAGCATGTAATTAAATTTAAATTTTAAATTCTCTATAGTAAATATTTTACTGTTATGTGTTCAGAATACATTACCTTCGTGCGGATAGTCGATCGTCGTAATCTGATCACCGTCGAAAAGATCTGATCATCACAATACAGCCACATAGTATGTCTGGCCTCTGTGGATCATCCACATGAAGCTCTCGATCTGATCGGCTCCTCACGAATGGTAGTTCATCGCAGAATCCTTTCGACGGTCGATGCTGATCGAACTCCTTCGATCGATGTCTGCCGACTCTTTGAATACTCTAAATCATCAACAAAAGTGCTTGAGAGGTTGATGAAGCTCTCTCTGAAGTTTGGTGGGCTCACGATACTCGTAGCTCACCTTCTTACTTCTCGAACCCCAGGCAGAAACCCTAGGGTACTCACTGAAAATCCTGCGCCTACTTTTGTTTCTTTTCTTTTCTTTTCTCTCAGAAGTTTTTGAACTTCCAACTTATGCACAAGGCTTCCTCATGCCCACTATTCTTTCTCAAAAAAATTTTATGCACGTCCCACCTTCTCTTCTCTTTTAAAACAGTGCAAGACGCATCTTATCCACGTGAGAGGATAAATATAGGTGGTTGCTCACTTGAATTCAAATCGAATTTGAATTCAAATGCAAACCAACCCATCCTTATCCACTCTGGGTGAGAGAAGACAGGAGGCACAGGTTCTTTGTGCATGGAGAATTTACATGAGAAACTTTTTCTCGTGTAAATTAAATGGCGCACAAGATAAGGTGGGTGGCGCATGGATTAGTTGCCCATTCAAATTCAAACATCCTTTGAATTTGAATGGCCAACAAACCAATCTTTATCTAGATAAATGGGACACAAAGAAGGGCATGGGAAGGCTTCTGCATGGGAGAAAATTTATGAGAAGTTGTTTCTCGTGAATTCAAATGGGCGCAGATAAGTGAGGTGGCGCAGGGAGATAAGGTCAAAGTGGTTTCAACCTAATTGAGCCAACCTAATCAAAATAGGTTAGGCACAATTAGACTAAGTTAAATCTAACTTAATTAAGCTTAATTAGGCCTAATAAAATCTTAATTAAATTAAGAATTGACTAAACCCAACCCCTGATCAGATCAGGGACCAAACCATCTTGGCGATTAGGTCAACACTTAACCTAATCGGGTCAAACCCAACTGAATCCAATTCAATTGGACTTGATCCAAAAATAATCATTCAATTAAATTGAGTTAATTAATAATCAAATTACTAATTAAATCTTTCATAAATACTGAGTCCAAATCTGATGGGCAATTGGGCATCAGAGTCCATCGATATAAAATCCTGATCAAAAAATCCCAAACCAGTGAGACTCTTGACCTCGGTACCCAAAATATGTGGAACTCATGATTAGAAAATCCTGATTCTCGATCATAGAGTTTCAAATACGTAGGACTCAAAATCCACGGGCATTAGGACTCTTCACCAGCCATCAGATCAGATAGGAATCTCTAATGTGTGTGACCCCGCAGGTTCGAACTTAAGCCGGTAGCACAGGAACCAATTCCTGTACTAATCGAAATGACCATCTAGCAATGGTACCCGACATCCGGATAGGTTGAATAGTCACAATTGCAATATTCAGAACCTACGTGAATATGGTTACTGTATAATTCATTCCTTTTGACCCCTGTGTTTAGGACGACTCATGGTTAAACTGTCAATCCTGATTAGATCATCCGAATTATACTCAACTCAATCAGTCCTGTGACTCCTCACTAGGACTACCTTGGCCAAGGTTTTGCTAAATTAAAATACGACTGTACACAGCTCCTGAACTGGAGTGGTCAATCCTATCTTGACACACGCACCGACAAATCAAGTACTTGACTACACCCAGCAGCCTTCTGTCACTGAATTAGAAATTCAGGTAGTCCAGTGCCTAAGTGCAGTGAGTTGCTTGCAAGTCACCGTGATGATCTCAGATCAGAGGGATATTTATACCCATATCCCATCGGAGCAAATTTTGACAGCAGAAATAGCTCCAGAGTCGGTCACGTTCAGTGCAGATGTATCCTTACATCTCACCTGTATGCCATACCAGTGTCTTCACACTCCTTGATTAAGAGGACAACCAACCCATATGGCATACAATGACCTATGCTTGATAAACGTTGTTGTCCTTGGTAACAACGTATCATTTGGTCACGAACAGGTTTAAGGACTAAACGATAAATCTTCTTTTGTCGAGTCTAAATAGTCCTAAGGACTTCACCACAACACAGGAGTTCATTAGAAAATGAAATAATTTATGATAAAAAATATCAAAATAATTTTTATTTATTTATAATTCATATGCTAATACAAGAAAGAGCACAACCGTCAACAGGCTGACGATTGACTTTGGGATACTATTTCCAACAGTAGATTCACTGTAGGAGCAGGGTACGTACTTAAATGGGATCTATCAATCTTATTAGTTAAGAAGTAGTTCTATGAGATTTGAGAGGTCGAGTTCTTAAGCCTATGGCTACAACAAGGTAATAGATAAAAAGAAGTTTCAATCGGTATTATAATTTGGACTTGAGCTAATCGAATCTTTCATATGATGAATATTGTGGTTTGACAAATTTTCATAACCTCTATCTTATTGAAACTCATAAAAGAGAAATTAAATCATACGGTAGCTATACCTAGGGGTTCTTTTATTCTATCCTGCTGGATTGCCATCACATGCTGCTAGACGTCACTAGTGGATGGTGAGAGCTCATTAGGATCATTTTGGATTACCATCATATACTGCTAGATATCACTAGTGGATGGTGGAGCTTTCTAAGATTATTCTGGATCGACGATCCTTGATGAGTGAGAGTTGAAATTGTTTCAATCTATTAAAAATTATTTCAATGATACTATGATGAAAATCATGACATATCTTACTATCAGACAGAATAGAACTTATGGGATTACACACAAAAGAGATTTTATCAGATCAAATGGTTGGATCATGATCAAATTATTAATATGATTAATAATTTGGATCAATCTATAAAAGTTACAATGACAGGATCAGCTAATAGTTAGCTAGGAGGATCTAATTGCAATTGTTGCAATCCAATTTGATGAGATCATATTGGAAGATCAAGTCCTAAATAATTAAATTGTTAGAAAATGGATAGACTACCATGCATAGATTTCAAAATAATTTTGAAATAGCAACAAAAATAGATCTAGGTTAAACCCTTTAACCCCACATGCAATAGATCTAATCTATATCTATCTGAGCCTTGGATCTAAGACATGCATATAATCTAAAAATAAAATAAAAAATTGAGATCATATTTCAATATCTTGTGTGGGTCGAAATATATCATAATCGATGATCGTAGATCTGAAGGTTCTTAAGCTGCACACACGTCCGACCTCTATAAATATACATCGGGATTAATCTTGAACCTTTCTTTTCATTTTTGATTCATCTTTTTTAAGATGAATCTTAGCCTTTTGAATCTTTGATCAACTATTGATCTTTATCTGCGACCTCAATGCTTGAATTGCAGTCTTTCTCTCATTTCCTTGGCATAGAAAAAATCACCCAACACTCGAGCGTGTGGGAAGTTGGGACATCCAACCATTGGGCATTGGAGAGAGAGGAGAAAGAGGGGATGGCATGGAGAGGAGGAAGAGATCTAAATTCATAATTAATTAAGTTCAAACCCTAGGAGACCATCTTTTAATAGAGCCTTTTTCTTGATTTTAAATCAAACTCCAATCAGGCTAAAAAGGTTAGTTCTTATCTTATAAGGTCCCTTACCTTTTAGTTTGATTTTCTTTCTAAGAAAATCAGACCTAATTTAAAAGCCCCATACCTTATAAGGCAAGTAGAGGGGGCACCCACATCTCATAAGGTAAGATGAGCAGGTGCCCTCATACTATAAAGCAGGTAAAGGGGGTGCCAAAGGGTTTTCTTTTGCACACAAGAGAGGGGGCGTATCCCCTCTCTCTTTCTCTCCATGCCAAAACAAAGAGGGGGCATGCCCCTTTCTCCCTTCTTCGCCAACTCCAAGGGGTGTGCGCCCCTTGGACTTTCCAAAAAAGAAAAAGAGGCATGCATGTCTTCTCCTCTTTTCTTTCCAAAAAATGATTCACACCAAAAAGAAAATATTAGGGGAGATATGTTTGCCAACTTATTGGCTTGATCCAATCCTCTTGGGCCCTCAAATGGGTGCCCCACTAAGTTCAAATCAAAATGGATCTAGATTAGGTTCAAGGCTACAGACTTGTTCCAATCCTTATCTAATAAGGAATCCAAGTTCGAAGAAGAATTAGATTTAATCATATGCTAGTATGGTTCTCTTAAATCTAATAGGATTTCACTAAATCCTAACCCAATTAGAACTTCATAAGCTCAATTGGTTAATTCAAGATTAATTCTCTTAATATGTGACCCTATAGATTTTATTCTATCTGGTAGTGAGATATATTGTGATCTCTATCACAATATCATCGAAACTCTTTTTGATGGATTGGAATAATTTCAACTCTATCCTTCGAGGATTATCGATCATCAAGATGATGCCCGATGAGTCTCACAATTCAATAAGAAATTCAAATCCGAAGAAGAATTAGATTTAATCATATGCTAGTATGGTTCTCTTAAATCTAATAGGATTTCACTAAATTCTAACCCAATTAGAACTTCATAAGCTCAATTGGTTAATTCAAGATTAATTCTCTTAATATGTGACACTATAGGTTCCATTCTATCTGATAGTGAGATATATTGTGATCTCTATCACAATATCATCGAAATTCCTTTCGATGGATTGGAATAATTTCAACTCTATCCTTTGAAGATTATCGATCATCAAGATGATGCCCGATGAGTCTCACACTTCACTAATGACACCAAGCAGTATATAGATCTGAGACTTATCTGTCCATAAGAGAGATGAACTATCAATCGATCTTAAATAGATTGATTACTGTCCTCCATAATAATCTTTGATTGGGAGCATTTAGAAACTAACCACTAATAATGTATATCTCAAATTCTCAACACCTTTGAGAATATATAAAATTATCTTTACTAATTTCTAGGATAAATTATGGACACATAAACATGATTAGAATAAAAGGACCCTTTATTAACAATAAAAATATTATAAGTACAAAGTTAAGGTCTGAAATTACAAAATATGTCAGCCAATAATTGACTTGTAAAAAAATTATTTAATAAACTTCCACTTAACTTAAAGCCAATTGGCTATATACCTAAGGCCCATTTTCTTAAGTTGAGCTTCGATCTTCTATTTGCTGAGAGGATTGGTTAGCAGGTTTGCTATGTTATCGCAAAGTTGATTTTTTACACCTCGACGAACTTCTTCTCAAAGTATTTGCATATGAGGTGGAATTGCCGCTCTATATGCTTGAACTTCTAATAAAATCTGGGCACCTTAGCGAGGGCTATGGCATCATTGTTGTCACAATACATTGCAATAGCATCTGACGGCATCACACCTTGCTCTGCAATGAATTTTTTGATCCAAAAAGCTTCCTTAGCAGCTTTAGAGGCGACGATGAATTTGGCTTCCATGGTCGAATCTGCAATGACTGGCTACTTGAAACTCTTCTAGCTAACCGATCCTCCATTATATAAGAAAATATACTCCAATATAGACTTTCTATCATCAACATCAGTCATGAAGTCTAAATCAATATATCCCTTTACTTTCAGTCCGATCCTCTACCAAAGATTAAGAACAAATCTTTAGTCTTTTTCAAGTACTTAAGGATATTTTTCACAGCAATCTAATATTCTTCATCTGGATTCGCCTGATATCTGCTCGTGATACTCATGACAAGAGCTATATTAGGTCATGTACATAACATGGCATACATGAGGCTCCCTATTGCCAAAGTATAAGAGATCTTGCTCATGGGCTGGACTCCTCAGATGTGTTAGGACACATCTTCTTAGAGAGATGAATGCCATACCTAAGAGGCAAGAGATCCCTTTTGGAGTTTTTCATGCTGAATCTCTTCAGCACCTCCTCTATATATATTTGCTGTGAGAGTCCTATCATTCTCTTAAATCTATCCCTATAGATTTTTATACCAAAAATATAGGAAGCTTCTCCTAAGTCTTTCATGGTGAATTCTTTTAACAACCATACTTTGATCGATGTCAGTATGAAAATATCATTCTCAATCAGAAAGATGTTATCCAGCACTCTCACTGATCTTTTTATACACACATGGCTCCTCCTCATTTTTTATGAAATCAAATATTTTGATCACATCATTAAAGTGAGTGTTTCAACTCTAAGATGCTTGCTTGAGTCCATATATATGGATCTTTGCAACTTACAGACCTTGTGATCACTATCACTAGATGTGAAATCCAAAGATTGCTCCATATAGATATCTTCCTCAAGATATCTATTTAAGAAGATAATTTTTGTTAGAAAATCAGATAGGATGCATGTATAGATTTCAAAAATCTTTACAAGAGTAGCAGAAAAACAATCGGATTAAACCCTTTAGCCCCATATGCAATAGATCTCATCTAATCCTATCCAAGCCTAAGAGAAAAGACTTGCATATAATCTAAAAAATAAAATAAATATGAGATCAAATCTCAATACCTTTGCACGAGTAAAAATTCACCATTACCGATGATCTCAGATTTGAAGATTCTTAGGCCGCACATGTGTTCGACCTCTACAGGTATCCACTGAGATCAATCTTGAATCCTTCTTCTCATGGTAGATCCTTCTTCTTCAAGTAGGATCTTAGCCCTTTAGAATCTTAATCAACTCTTTGATCTTGACTACGAACTCAACTCTTGAATTGCAGCCTTTTTCTCTTCATTCTTTGCTGTAGAAGAACAATCTCTCAACTCTTGGCATGTAGAAGGATGGGATGCCCAACTCTTGGGTGTTGAAAAGAGAAAAGAGAGAAGGTGTGGCATGGAGAAGGGAGAGAGATCTGATTTTTAATTAAAAGAAAACTAACTCATAAAATCCTAGGAGACCTTCTCTTTATATAGGTCATTCCTTGATTCCAATCAAAAACCAATTAACCTAAAAAGGTACATCCTTATCTCATAAAAATTTCTATCTAAATCTATTTTTTCTCATTGTTGGTGCAAAAATCCGTCTGCGCCGGAGAAGCTGGAGTTGAGGAAGCCGCGGTCGCCGTCGGGACCTGCAAGGAAAGTCTAAACCGGAGGTGGGGTTGCTCCGGCAAGACCCTCCGACGCTCAAGTCAGTTCTCTGCCTCAACAAGAATGGAGTGCTCGAACAGAGAATTTAGCAGAGTTTTGAGATAAGGCAAAAGAGCTTAAAGAATAACGTATCTGAGTCCCCCTTTTATAGGCGGGGGAGGCAACGGACTGATGGCGACGTTTGTAACCACCTGGTAGTGGGCCGCCCATGGTCAGGGGAATTGATTGCGAAAGATAATGGAGCAGACACGTGGCCATCATCATGGCCCGCCACATAGGGCCTGTTGCAGGTAGTGGAGCGGCGTCCGTTACTGCTAGTTGTCAGCGAGTAGTGGGATCGTGCAGCACCTGCCGCAGGGAGCGGAGCAACATCATAGCTGTTGACACAGCCTGTCAGAGGGTAGTGGGATCGTGCAGCACCTGCCGCAGGAGGAGGTGGAGCTGCGTGGAATCCGCTACAGGAAGTGGAATAGGATCATGGCAGTTATTGTTATCTGCCAAGGGATACGGATCTGTTGATCAAGGCTCGGCAGTAGTCGGAGTTCGGCCTTTGTAGGAGTCCGAGAGGAGTCTCCCTTTCGGATGAGGTCATGGGTGGAGTCTGGCTCCAACAGCTGATACTGAGGTCGGAGACTGAGGACGGAGCTTGGCTCCCATAGGGATCCGGACGGAGCCACCCTGCTGTCGATGGCAGAGCCCGGCTCCCGCAGGAGTCCGGGCGGAGCCGTTCTGCTGTTAAAGGAGGAGCCCGACTCCCGTAGGAGTCCGGGCGGAGCCGTTCTGCTGTTGAAGGAGGAGCCCGGCTCCCGTAGGAGTCCGGACGGAGCCGTTCTGCTGTTGAAGGAGGAGCCCGGCTCCCGTAGGAGTCTGGGTGGAGCCGTTCTGCTGTCGAAGGAGGAGCCCGGCTCCCGTAGGAGTCCGGGCGAAGCCATTCTGCTGTTGAAGGAGGAGCCCGGCTCCCGTAGGAGTCCGGGCGGAGCCGTTCTGCTGTTGAAGGAGGAGCCCGGCTCCCGTAGGAGTCCGGGCGGAGCCGTTCTGCTGTTGAAGGAGGAGCCCGGCTCCCGTAGGAGTCCGGGCGGAGCCGTTCTGCTGTTGAAGGAGGAGCCCGACTCCCGTAGGAGTCCGGGCGGAGTCGTTCTGCTGTTGAAGGAGGAGCCCGGCTCCCGTAGGAGTCCGGGCGGAGTCGTTCTGCTGTTGAAGGAGGAGCCCGGCTCCCGTAGGAGTCCGGGTGGAGCCGTTCTGCTGTCGAAGGAGGAGCCCGGCTCCCGTAGGAGTCCGGGCGGAGCCGTTCTGCTGTTGAAGGAGGAGCCCGGCTCCCGTAGGAGTCCGGGCGGAGCCGTTCTGCTGTCGAAGGAGGAGCCCGGCTCCCGTAGGAGTCCGGGCGGAGCCGTTCTGCTGTTGAAGGAGGAGCCCGGCTCCCGTAGGAGTCCGGGCGGAGCCGTTCTACTGTTGAAGGAGGAGCCCGGCTCCCGTAGGAGTCCGGGCGGAGCCGTTCTGCTGTTGAAGGAGGAGCCCGGCTCCCGTAGGAGTCCGGGTGGAGCCGTTCTGCTGTCGAAGGAGGAGCCCGGCTCCCGTAGGAGTCGTGGCATTCGAACCTGAGCAATCTCCCACCTTTCTTCCAGTAGGTCGAGGTTGGCTCTGAGACTTTGCGCATTTTGGGGTTCGTCGAATGCCACGACTCATGCCGACGGGAGTTTAAGCTCGATCGGGATGACGGCTTCCGTACCAAAGGCTAGAGCAAAGGGAGTCTCTCCTGTAGGCAACCTCTGGGTGGTCCGATAAGCCCATAGTACATGATAAAGTTCGTCCGCCCAAGTCCCTTTTGCTCTTTCGAGCCTGGTCTTAATCCCCTGCAAAAGGGTTTTGTTTGTTACCTCGGCTTCGCCGTTCGCTTGGGGATGGGCCACTGATGTGAATTTGTGGGAGATGTTTAGGTCTTCATAGAATTCAGCAAATCTGGCTCCTGCGAATTGCCGTCCATTATCAGTGATGAGGGTTCTAGGCAAGCCGAACCTGCACACGATCGATTTCCAGACGAAATCCTGCACTTTCGCTTCTGTGATTTTGGCTAGTGGCTCGGCCTCGATCCATTTAGTGAAGTAGTCGATCGCTACAAGGAGGAATTTCCTTTGACCAGACGCCATGGGAAAGGGGCCAAGAATATCCATTCCCCATTGCGCAAAAGGCCATGGGGTGCTTAAGGGTGTAAGCTCGGTAGCAGGTTGTCTCTGGACGTTGGCGTACCTCTGGCATCGATCACACTTTTTGACATATTCAATCGAATCTTGGTGCATGGTTGGCCAGTAATACCCTTGGCGGAGTAGCTTGTGGGATAGAGACCTGGCACCTAAATGGCTTTCGCAAGCTCCCTCGTGCACTTCCCATAGAGCGTAGTCGGCTTCGGAGGATCGGAGGCATCTCAAGAGAGGCAGGGAGTACGATCTTTTGTATAATTTGCCCTCATAAAGGATGTACCGGGAGGCTTGATTTCGGAGTTTCCGGGCTTCTTTCGCATCCTGGGGGAGAATCCCATCTCTAAGATAGGTTATTAGCGGGTCGACCCAGCTGGGCTCGTGGTCGATCTCCATTACGAGTCGCGGTTCTTTCGTACTCGGTTGTTTTAAAACTTCAAAGAGGATGCCCTTTGGCAATTCGGCCGGAACCGATGTCGCCAGTTTGGAGAGAAGATCGGCTCTAATGTTTTCCGACCTCAGAATTTGCCTGATGTCGAAATTGTTAAAGGCAGGGATGAACTCCTTCACCTTTTCGAGATATTTGGCCATACTGTCCTCCCGTGCTTCAAAGCTCCCGCTGACCTACCCCACCACCAGTTGGGAGTCGCTGTGCACCCGGAGTTGACCTATTCCAAGCTCCTTAGCGATCCTCAATCCTGCGATCAGAGCTTCATACTCCGCTCCATTGTTCGTTGCGGGGAATTCGAAACGCAGAGCGTACTCCGCAACGACTCCCTCCGGACTGGTCAAGATCAGGCCAGCACCCGCGCCTGCCATGTTGGACGATCCATCCACATGGAGGGTCCAACAGTTATCGGACGAACTGGCTTCTTCGTCGGGGGAGTTCGGCTGAGTACTCAGGTCATCAATTTTGTTTTGCTCAGGTTCAGCCTCCTCGGGGATGGTGCATTCCACTATGAAATCCGCCAACACTTGGACTTTTATTGCCGGTCTAGGCTTGTAGTTGATGTCGAATTCTGTAAGCTCGATGGCCCATTTCGCCATTCTTCCGGAGATATCAGCTCAGTGTAAAACCGCCTTGATCGGTTGGTCGGTGAGTAACGTCACCGTGTGCCCTTGAAAGTAAGGTCGGAGTCTCCGAGCTGCAATCAACAAGGCGTAGGTCAGTTTTTCTAATTTAGCATATCTGGTCTCGGCGTCCCTCAACACGCGACTAATGTAGTAGACCGGTCGCTGAACTTTCATTTCCTCCTTAACAAGGACGGCTGCCAGGGCCGTGGGAGAGACTGCCAGGTACAAAAATAATTCCTCTTTGGGCTCGGGCTTTGCCAGCAGTGGGGGTGAGCCAAGATAGCCTTTCAATTCTTCGAATGCTTGTTGGCATTCAGGGGTCCAACAGAAGTTTTTCGGCTGTTTGAGAGTTTGAAAGAAGGGCAGACATCACTCGGCCGACCTTGCGATAAAGCGATTAAGAGCCGCAACTCTTCCTGTGAGGCACTGAACCTCTTTGATCGATCTCGGGGCAGTCATATCTTGGATGGCATGGATTTTCTCCGGATTGGCCTCGATCCTGCGCCCTGATACCATGAAGCCCAGGAACTTCCCCGAGGTCACCCCAAAGGCGCATTTGGTTGGGTTCAGTTTCATTCTATACTTTCGAAGAGCACCAAAGGTTTCTTCGAGGTCGGTGACGTGATTCCCGAAAGACCTGCTTTTCACGAGCATATCGTCCACATAAACTTCCATATTTCGGCCGATCTGCTCCTTGAAGATTTTGTTCACCAGTCGTTGATAGGTCGCGCCCGCATTTTTGAGGCCGAACGGCATGACCCTGTAGCAGTAAAGGCCACGACTAGTGATAAAAGCAGTCTTTTCTTCATCGTCCGATGCCATCCTAATCTGGTTATAGCCGGAGAATGCATCCATGAAAGTGAGAAGCTCATGGCCCAAGGTAGCGTCCACCAGTTGGTCGATCCTGGGAAGGGGGTAGCTGTCCTTTGGGCAAGCTTTATTCAGCTTTTTGAAGTCGATACACATCCTCCACTTGCCGTTTGCTTTCTTGACCAAGACAACATTGGAGATCCACTCTGGATAATTGACCTCCTTGATGAATCCGGCCTTAAGAAGTTTATCCACTTCCTCGGCTATCGCCTTCTGCCTCTCCGGGGCATGACTCCGGATTTTTTCTTTTGTTGGCCGATGTTTAGGGTCGACCGCCAGATGATGTTCCATGACTTCTGTCTCAATCCCCGGCATATCCGCCGGGACCCATGCAAAAACATCCGCATTCCTTCGGAGAAAGTCCACGAGATGCGCCCGCACCTCCCCCTCCAGGTTAGAGCCAATCAACACCACATGCTCCGCATTCCCATCATTCAAAGGAATTGGTATTAGGTCCTCAATCGGGCCGCCCCTCTCTTCAGTGAGGTCGTCGCGCGCATCCAACCCGTCGACTGGACAGAGGTCCGCTTGATCGCTTCTTTGCAGGGCAATATTGTAGCAGTGCCTGGCCAGCGTCTGGTCTCCCCGAACTTCTCCAATCCCTTTGTCAGTGGGGAACTTCAACTTCAAATGATAGGTTGAAACAACGGCTCTGAGGGCATTGAGGCCGGGTCGGCCAAGAATTGCATTGTAGGCAGACGGCGCCTTTACCATCAGAAAATTCACCAGGGCTCTGGACTGCTTTGGATGCTGACCAGCGGTCACAGTTAGAGCTATCATTCCCTCCGTCGGAACGGCGTCACCAGTAAACCCTATCAAGGGAGAGCACATCAGCCTTAGATGACTGCCAAGAGTGGCCATTCTCGAATAGGCGCTGTAGAATAAGATGTCGGCCGAACTCCCGTTGTCGACGAGAATGCGACGGACATCATAATTTGCTATGTTCAAGGAAACTACGACCGCATCGTTATGAGGGAATTGGACTCCCTGGGCGTCTTCTTCAGTGAAGGCTATGGGCTCTTCAACTTTTTGCCGCTTGAGGGGTGCGGCTGATGTACTGGTTGCCTCCGACCGGGATTCTCCCGAGATGACGTTGACGGAATCCGACGAAGGTTGGCCATCCGACCACCCTTTATCATCAACCATAGCCGGAGGTAGTTGTGCGGAAACCTCACGGGAGGGCATCGGATGGGAGAAAGAGGATTGGATGCCGGAAAAGATGGCCGAAAGCGGGTCCGTTGAGCGCTCCTTCAAGAACAAGGGTACTGCGAAGACACAGGCCCTTCTTCTAGCGCCAATCCTGTTGGTGCAAAAATTCGTCTGCACCGGAGAAGCTGGAGTTGAGGAAGCCGCGGTCGCCGCCGGGACCTGCAAGGGAAGTCTAAACCGGAGGTGGGGTTGCTCCGGCAAGACCCTCCGACGCTCAAGTCAGTTCTCTGCCTCAACAAGAATGGAGTGCTCGAACGGAGAATTTAGCAGAGTTTTGAGATAAGGCAAAAGAGCTTAAAGAATAACGTATCTGAGTCCCCCTTTTATAGGCGGGGGAGGCAACGGACTGATGGCGACGTTTGTAACTGCCTGGTAGTGGGCCGCCCATGGTCAGGAGAATTGATTGCGAAAGATAATGGAGCAGACACGTGGCCATCATCATGGCCCGCCACATAGGGCCTGTTGCAGGTAGTGGAGCGGCGTCCGTTACTGCTAGTTGTCAGCGAGTAGTGGGATCGTGCAGCACCTGCCGCAGGGAGCAGAGCAACATCATAGCTGTTGACACAGCCTGTCAGAGGGTAGTGGGATCGTACAGCACCTGCCGCAGGGAGCAGAGCAACATCATAGCTATTGACACAGCCTGTCAGAGGGTAGTGGGATCGTGCAGCACCTGTCGCAGGGGGAGGTGGAGCCACGTGGAATCCGCTACAGGAAGTGGAACAGGATCATGGCAGTTATTGTTATCTGCCAAGGGACACGGATCTGTTGATCAAGGCTCGGCAGTAGTCGAAGTTCGGCCTTTGTAGGAGTCCGGGAGGAGTCCCCCTTTCGGACGAGGTCGTGGGTGGAGTCCGGCTCCAGCAGCTGATACTGAGGTCGGAGACTGAGAATGGAGCTTGGCTCCCATAGGGATCCGGACGGAGCCACCCTGCTGTCGATGGCAGAGCCCGACTCCCGCAGGAGTCCGGGCAGAGCCGTTCTGCTGTTGAAGGAGGAGCCCGGCTCCCGTAGGAGTCTGGGTGGAGCCGTTCTGCTGTTGAAGGAGGAGCCCGGCTCCCGTAGGAGTCCGGGCGGAGCCGTTCTGCTGTTGAAGGAGGAGCCCGGCTCCCGTAGGAGTCCGGGTGGAGCCGTTCTGCTGTCGAAGGAGAAGCCCGGCTCCCGTAGGAGTCCGGGCGGAGCCGTTCTGCTGTTGAAGGAGGAGCCCGGCTCCCGTAGGAGTCCGGGCGGAGCCGTTCGGCTGTTGAAGGAGGAGCCCGGCTCCCGTAGGAGTCCGGGCGGAGCCGTTCGGCTGTTGAAGGAGGAGCCCGGCTCCCATAGGAGTCCGGGCGGAGCCGTTCTGCTGTTGAAGGAGGAGCCCGGCTCCTGTAGGAGTCCGGGTGGAGCCGTTCTGCTGTCGAAGGAGGAGGCCGGCTCCTATAGGAGTCCGAGCGGAGCCGTTCGGCTGTTGAAGGAGGAGCCCGGCTTCCGTAGGAGTCCGGGCAGAGCCGTTCTGCTGTTGAAGGAGGAGCCCGGCTCCCGTAGGAGTCCGGGCGGAGCCGTTCTGCTGTTGAAGGAGGAGCCCGGCTCCCGTAGGAGTCCGGACGGAGCCGTTCTACTGTTGAAGGAGGAGCCCGGCTCCCGTAGGAGTCCGGGCGGAGCCGTTCTACTGTCGATTTTGGCTGCGGGTAATTTATACCCAACACTCATTAAAATTAAATTTAATTGGTAGCATATCGGTCCCTTTTGGTAGGCATATGGGGTGCCCCATTCAGATAAGGCAATCTTAGTGGGTGCCCCATGCAATATAGGGCAAGTGGTTGGGGCGCCCACCCTTGGCACCCCATTTTAAGACTTTTCATGCAAGAGAGGGGACGTGGCCCTTCTCTCTCTCTTTTTCCATGCCAAGCCACAAGAGGGGGCAGGCCCCTCTTATATTATCCAAGGTTGGCACCCCTTGGTCTTGCCAAAAATGGAGGAAAGTACCACGCTTCTTTTCAATAATTTCACACATACATTAGGAGATAATTTTATCAACTCATTGACTTAATCCAATCCTCTTGGGCTCACAGTTAGGGGCCCAATTAAATCCAAATAGATTTAGATTAGGTTCAAGGCTATGGACTTGATCTAATCGAAGTTTTAAGAAGAATTAGGTTTAATCATGTGCTAGCATAGTTCTCTTAAACCCAATAGGATTTCAATAAATCCTAACCCAATTAGAACTTTATAAGTCTAATTAGCAAATTCAAAATTAAATCTCTTAATCTATGACCCCATAGATTTTATTTTATCTGGTAGTGAGATACATTATGATCTCCATCACAATATCATTGAAACTCTTTTCAATAGATTAGAATAATTCCAACTCTACCCTTCGAGGGTCAATGATCATCAAGATGATGCGCGATGATTTCTATAATCCATTAGTGACACCTAGCAGTATGTAATGGCAACCTAGTAGAATGAAAGTATGAACTCCTAGGTATAGTTATCATATGATTCAGTCCTTCTATTGTGAGTCCCAACTTGACGGAGGTCATGGAGAATTTATTAGATCCCATCATCAGTCATATGTTAGATTGGCTCGACTCGAGTTCATTTATGAATCTCATAAAATTTTTTTTTCAGTATTCACACTTGCTTTGATCAAAGATTTTCTAAACTTAATCTCGTAAATCGCACAGGACTTTTCTTTTTCTATCAAGGTCGATAGATTCCTTCTAGGTACATCCTACTCTAAACAGCGAACCTGAATCTACTGAAGCCAACATACACAGCAAGGGCTTGAATGGCTAGAGACCAAGGAAACGTACAGTCAAACTCAATAGCCTCACTGCAAATAGCCAATGACACAGTAGGTCAAAGGACCACTCACACCACTGCAGCATCGAGAAGACCACTGATGAATGAAGAGACATCCATGTGATTTCTCATATTGGTCATGCTCAGTGTAAGTTGTTCTCTAACAACTATCCGCACCGTCACCCCAATGTCTCTACGCTGCAGACCCAAGACTTATCTGCCCACAAGGGAGGTGAACTATGCATCGATCTTAAATAGATTGATCACTATCCTCTGTGACAATTTTTGATTGGAAGTATTTAAAAATTAACCATTAATTAATATATGTCTCAAATTCTCAATACTGAGAATATACAAAAATCATCTTTGTTAATTTCTAGATAAATCATGGACACATAAATATGATTAGAATAAAAAAAATCTTTTATTGATAATAAAAATATTACAAATATAAGATTAAATCTTAGGATTATAAAATGCGTCAGCCAATAATTGGCTTCTAGGACACAAATCTAACAAACTCCCACTTGACCTAAAGCCAATTGGTATATACCTAAGACCCATCCTCTCAAAGTGAGCTTCGATCTTCTACTGGCTGAGAGGCTTGATCAGCGGATCTGCCATGTTTAGCGTGGAGTCGACTCTCTGTACCTCGATGAACTTCTTCTCATGATATTTCTGTATGATGTGAAACCATCACTTTATATGCTTAGACTTCTGATGAGACCTGGATTCTTTAATGAGTGCTATGGTGCCATTGTTGTTGCAGTGTAATGTAATAGCATTTGATGGCATCACACCTAGTTTCATAATGGACTTCTTGAACCAAAAGGCTTCCTTAGCAGCTTCAGATGCGGCGATGTACTCGACTTTCATGGTCAAATCTATAATGAGCGGCTGTTTGAAACTCTTCAAGCTAACTGCACCACTATTACACAAGAAGATATATTCCAATATAGACTTTCTATCATTGACATCAGTCATGAAGTCTGAATTAGCGCATCCCTCAACTTTTAGCTCCGATCCTCTGTCAAAGATCAACAATAAATTCTTAGTCCTTCTCAAGTACTTAAGGATATTTTTAACAGCAATCCAGTATTCTTCATCTGGATTCACTTGATATCTGCTCGTTATACTCACGACAAGGGCTATATCAGGGCGTATACATAACATGGCATACATAAGATTCTCTATTGTTGAAACATAAGAGATCTTGCTCATGCACTGGATCTTTTTAGATGTGTCGGGATACATCTTCTTGGAGAGATGAATGCCATGTCTAAGGGGTAAGAGACCCCTCTTGGAGTTTTTATGCTGAACCTCTTCAACACCTCCTCTATGTATATTCACTGTGAGAGTCCTATCATCCTCTTAGATCTATCCCTATAGATCTTTATACCAAGAATGTAAGAAGCTTCTCCTAGATCTTTCATGACAAACTCTTTTGACAATCATGCTTTGACTGATGTCAGTATGGGAATATCATTTTCAATCAGAAGGATATCATCCATAATAATAGGGGAAATATGACAGTACTCCTACTGACCTTTTTGTATACATATGGCTCCTTCTCATTTTTGATGAAATCAAATATTTTGATTACATCATTAAAGCGAGTGTTCCAACTCTGAGATGCTTGCTTGAGTCCATATATGGATTTTTGCAGCTTACAGATCTTGCGATCACTATCACTGGATGTGAAATCTAAAAGGTACTCCATATAGATATCTTCCTCAAGATATCTATTTAGGAAGGTAGTTTTTACATCCATTTGTCAAATTTCATAATCATAAAAGGCTGCTATGGCAAGCAGAGTATAGATGGATTTCAGCATGGCCATAGATGAAAAAATTTCATGATAGTCAATGCTTTTGTGTTGACTATAATCTTTTGCAACTAGCATTGCCTTATAGGTCTCTACCTTACCATTCGACCCAATTTTTTGTTTATAAATTTATTTACACCCAATAGGTACAATACTTTCAGATGGATCTACTAAAGACCAAACTTGATTGGAATGTATAGAGTTAATTTCTGACTTCATCACTTTCATCCATTTCTCAAAGTCTATATTTAATATTACCTCATCGTAGGTCTTGGGATCATTCATAATGTCTCTATATTCCACAAGGAATGCTTCCTCTAAATCCTCTGTAAGATACCTAAGTACCTTTTAGGAGGATGGGAGACCCTACTTGATCTATGAGGTAGAGGAGGTATCACATCTACTGGCTCATTATTGGATTTAGATTATTGGATTCGATGCTCTTCGGAGACTTTCTCTTCAAGCTCAATCTTCCTCCCACTGCCTTCATCTTGGATAAACTTCTTTTCCAAGAAGATGACATGACGGCTTATAATTATGTTGTGATCCTCAAGAAGATAGAAGTTGTATCCCATAATTTTTTTAGGATACCCTATAAAGCAAGCCCTAAAGGACCTAGTCTCTAACTTGTTCGTCTACTGTCGCTTGACATGGACCAAACATCTCTAAATCTTAAGATACCCAAGAGTTGGTTTCTTATATATGCCATAACTCATGTGGTGTGGTAGGAACAGATTTAAAGAGAATCTGATTCAAAAGATGAATCGCAAAAAGTAATGTATATCCTTAGAAAAAGATAGAAAAGTCTGTGAAGCTCATCATAGATCGGACTATATTTAATAAGATCCGATTCCTCCTTTCGGATATCTCATTGAGCTGAGACATCTCTGGAGGTATCCACTACGAGACTATACTATTATCCTTGAGATAGGATCGAAATTCTCCATTGAGATATTCTCCTCCTCAATCTGATCGAAGAACCTTTATGAGTTTTTTGATCTATTTTTTTCCTTCATGTCTGAACTTTATGAACTTCTCAAAGACTTCATACTTTCAGTGCATCAGACACACAAATCTATATCATGAATAATCATCAGTAAAAATTATGAAGTAGATATAGCCACTCCTAGCTTGTACATCAAATAGACTACACACATTAGTGTGTACTAGGGCTAGTATCTCAGTGGCCCTTTCTCTTTATCCCATAAAGGACAGCTTGACCTTTTTTTCTTAAAAATATGATTCACAAATTGGATAAGATTCGGAAGTCAATAGTTCGAGAAGACTATCTTTTTTCAATTTGTTGAGTCTGTCCTCTCCAATATGGCCTAGCCTAAGGTGCCATAGATACTTTTGGCTAATCCTATCTCTAAGTTTCTTAGACCCTATGGCATTTATAATTTGCTCGTTAATATTTACACTCACATCCACATGCAAATAATAAAGACCATCAATCAAGAATAGGAGGAGAACCTCATCCAAACATGAGCAAAGTCGAAGGCCCGATTATTTAAAGACCGGATGGGGGGAGTGATACGATCAAGATGCTGTCGTTAAGACACCGTGATTATCAATCAAATTCTAATTTCAATAAAAATTAAAAATATGTAGAAAGTAGTGAGTTGGATCGAATCCACAGAGAAAGCAGGATTTTGATTTGAAATCTTTGATTTTACAAAAAGAAAATAAAATTTTGGAGAAAGCAATTTAAGTCGGAAATAAAAATTAATAGTGCAAAAAATAAATCGGATACTAAGATCTACTAACTAGATCCTAGCATCTACTTGCAATAAAAATAAATAATAAAAATTTAAAAAGTATAAAAATAAATTGATACTAAGATCTACTAATTAGATTCTAGCATCTACGTGCAAAAAAAATAAAAGACAGAAATTTAAAGTACAGGAAAATAAATTTTGCATTAATTAAAGTTGAAATTCAAGTACAAGGAATTTAAAAGGAATAATAAAATAAAATAAAAATAAAACTGTAACAAGAATCTGAAGTTGATCAGCCAAGCCTCATCGAAAAGATAGTTGATGACCTCTCTGTCTTCCTTCATACTTCGTAGAGCGAACCGGCTTTTCTCCTTCTTTTTTTTGGGTCCCTAAAGCTATTTTATTTTTTTTTATTTTTTTCTATACTCTCTACTCAATTTTTCTGCTTCCAAAGCTTATTCCCGGACCTCCTATTTATAGATGAATTTTTTATGATTTTTTGGTAGGAAAAGGAGTCCTAAAACCCTTAGAAATCATATAAATCTCCTTAAGAATATTCCTGGCTATCGGATCAGCTTCGGACCGCCCAGATCTGCTAAAAAATCAGAGTTATAATCCTTATCAGGGTCGGATCAAATGTCAGCCATCCGATCTGGGTTCTGATGAAGTTCTGACCGTCGGATCATGCAAAAGAATCCTTAACACAGTCGGGAGTGATAACAGCCATTGGATCGCGTGATGGATTGTTTCTGGCCCGTCGGATCGTGCAAAAGAGTCCTATTCAAAGTCGGCAACGAGTCTAAACCGTCGGATCTGGGTCGGATTGAATCTCAACCATTGGATCGTGCCCAAGATCTTATTCTCGTTGTGAACTGCGCCTGTGGATCGGGTAACTATTCCTATGGACCGCACCCTGGCTCTGTGGACCGACCAACCGGTTCACCATACACCGGAGGCTATTTTCTTTATTTTTTAGGATATTTTAGCTCCATTTTTGCTCCAATTTTCTCTTGAAAAATTGAAAAAAATATGCATTAAATTTCTCAAAAATTTATCTTTATTTTGATGCTTAAATTACTTAATTAAATTAACATCTATTTTTTTATAAATATATCTAATTTCATATTTTTTTTAAAATCACTTTATTTTTTAAAAAAATTCAATAAATTCATGAAATTAAGATTTTTAAAAAGATGTTAGCATCATAAATTACCAAAAATACCTCCAATAAATATAAAAATATACTACTTATCACACTCTCCAACTTGAACTTTGCTCGTCCTCGAGTAAAGAAAGAATTTAGAATTAAGTACTGTTTAACTTAAAGTTTCGAATTTCACCAAATAATTTTCAAAAGATGATTGATATTCAGTAGAGTGTAAATGAGATATATAATTAGGATATTAATACTAGTCAATATGAGAGTTAAACTAAGAACACTAAACTTTTTCTGAACTTTTCTAAATTATCTCTACCTTTATCTCCAAATTATTAACTTTCATATGGACAAGTATATTGTTACTTCTGTCCTTCATTTATTGATTATATTTATTATTATTATTATTATTATTTTTAACGTTATATCACTATTGAGTGTCTTAATCCCTTAAGCTTTCTGTTTGACCCATGTAGCAAGTTTTCAGTCAATGACTCTCAAACTAGATGGCTTTAGGGCACTAGGTATAAAATATCCCTCGAACCTACTTGCTCGAATCAAATAGGCTACGAGTTAAAACTAGCTTTACAACAAAGTTTCTTTGCCCTTCATACCTTTTGACGCGAAACTCAATGCTTGCTTAGGCAAAGAGGCCCGGTTACTCAACATGAAGTACTTGAAAACTTTTTTTTTTAAATATATGAAGAAACATATAGTTACTCTACACAAATTCATAGAAAGTAAACTCTTCTTTGATGCTGGTAAAAAAAAATTTAGAAATACTCAAAGAAAACTGTTTAAGTTCTAAACTTAACTCTTTATTGAGTTTTCTTAATACTTGATCCCTCAATATCTCACAAACTCTCTGATCTATACATTAATTTTTTTTTTTAAATGCTTGGTTTAACTCAATTCTTAAGTATAATCAGATGCTTAAATACTAAATACTAACTTACTTTAGGACTTTAAAAATTTAAAAATTTTTATTATCCCCCCCAACTTAATCGACATTGTCCTCAATAGAGTAGGAAAAATGAACGGTGCATGTAAAGAGAAAGAAAAAGAGAGATATCACCTGATTCATAAGTCTTTTCAAAACTGATTCTCTCTCCAACTTAGCCAATATTATTTTCAGATCCCTACAAAAGACACAAAGCAAGACTCGATTATCCTAAATAAAATACAAAAGAAAGCAAAGGTAAAAGCAGAAATTGAAAACTGGGTTGCCTCCCAGGAAGTGCTAAGTTTACCGTCTTCAGCCAGACCATATGAAGATTCTCTCACCTATCCCGTGTCGAATATTGGATTGACAAATTCCAATGGTTTTGGATTGCCAATCTCAGAAAGATGGCCTATAATAAATTTCAGTAGTTTGTTGCCAATCTTAAGAAAGTATTTCACATCTCTATTTTTAATTTTAGAAAGATAATTCACAAACCCATTCATAGACCCTTGTTTATTGAGAATTTCTCCTATTTATTCTTCTAAAATACTCATGAATTGAGTTTTTAGGTTAGGAGTTAAGTTTGAAGTAATGGGTGCTGAAAGGGTGTTTTTTGATTTCAAACATGTGTACTCAGATATGACCAAGGGTAATTTTAGTTCAGGAGGAGGTAATTTTAAAGTGGAAGAACCGATTTCTGGGGCTGAAGGGAATGAAACTTTTGGTGAATATAGCTTGGGTAACTCATCCACTCTCTTCTTTTCTTCACTTAGATCAGCATCAGTACTAAACTCAAGTTCTTCTATTGGGTTAGCTTCAGTACTAACATTTTCTTCTAAATTCACATTTTGGCTAGCATCAATACTAGCCTCGCTCACCTGGTCTTGGTATAGGTCATTAAGAATCTTTTCACTTTTAAGCTCAGAAATTGCATTGTCACTTTCAAATTGGAGATTCTTAGGTGGGACATTGGATTGATGACTTGGTCCAGGTAGTTGGTGGATGGGTGGGTCATTTCCAAAATTCGATATTGATTCATTTGGTAATTGACCTAGTTCTCTCCTCATGGTAGATTCAGTTAATTGATCTATTTGTGCTTCTAGCCTAGCGAGAGATTGCTGTTGGGTCATGATCATTTGTTGAAGTTGGTTCAATCTATCATCGGCTAGATTGGTCTGTTGAGGAGGTGGGTATAACGGCTGATTGTAATAGGATGGCTGGATAGGTTGACTAGGCTGACCACTATTATAGGCATAGTTTTGGTATTGAGGCCTACTCTGAAAGTTTTGCAAAGAAAAAATTTGGGTCTGAGCCTGAGTCTGTTGGGATCTCCAAGAAAAATTAGGATGATTCCTCCAATCTTGGTTATATGTATTTAAGAATCGATCATTGACAGGATTGGAGTAACCTTGAGCAGTTTGAACTTGTTCTTGAATGAAAGGTGAAAACTGTGCAGCGTGGGACATTCGCTCACATGATGGGTCGGACTAGCACAGATAGAATAAATCTCCTGATAATTAGGTGGTGGTGTGTATTGTGTAAGAGATTGTTGACCTAATGCTAGAAACTGATCAAATTTCTAGGCAAGAAGGTCGACTTTATCTAATCTTTGGACTATTAGGTTCAGATCGGCCTTAGGACTAGAGTCTGAATATTTGATCCCATAGAATGATGGAAACATTGATGGATTATAGGTGGAAGGAATAAAATATTCTTTCATCTGCCTAGGTGGTTCTTAGAATTTCTAGCTATTTGATTATCATGTTTAGCATGGATCAATCGTTCAATTTCAGAATTAGGTTCAACTAGATCAGAAAAAATTATACCGTGCATGTATTAGTGCAAACCCTATTATGTGTATTGTTGAGAATTTTTTTTTTTTTAAGAAGAAGGAGGAGAAAAAGAAGAGAAAAGAAAAAAAGAGAAATGTTTTAAAGATGAGATCCTTAAGAAAAATCTTAGACCTAAAGACGTAAGATGAGAAGAATTAGTTGTGGTTAAGTGTTAATTGCAATCAAGTTAGCTAATAGTTAAACCTAGACACCTACGGGTTTCTTAGACCTAACAGTTTGATGTAGAGTGGCTTAGTCTAGATATAAATTGGATTTGTTCTCATTTTTTTCAACTAGCCAGATAAGAGGTGAGATCGTGGGGGTCCTCCCGTTGCTTGCCTTAGACACCAATTGAATTGGCCAGGTAAGCTAACAGAACCAATTAAATAACCACGAGTCCACTTAGGCAGAGCCTTTGTAACCTCTAGCCTTAGACACCAGTTTCAGGGGTGAGTTCGAACTTACTTTGCACTTGACTTCACCATAATACTCAAAACTGAACTCGATTAATACTAGGGGCCAATGTCTACTTGATTTTAGTTAGATTTGGGTTAATGTGGGATGCTGGTTGGTTGTCTTTGGATTAAGGAAGGATGATGAAATCTCCATCTTATCTTGTTATGGGTATTGCCCTTAAATTGATTTGAGATGAATATGCACAACCAATTTCAAACAAGGGGTTCTATGCAACTAAATTAGATGCATGAAACTAATAAAACTTAAAAGCTTACCTTGTCTCCAGCGATCATCAAAAATAAATCTACAATGATGAATGCTCCTAAAATTAAGTTTCTACTCTTCTCATGCAATTTTTATTAGGTTTATGTGGATGAATTTGAAGTTAATTAAAAAAAATAGTAATTAATACTAAAAAAATTAGTTAAAGCTAGGGTTAGGATTGATCTCACCAAGCAAAATTGAAAGCTGTCTATCTCTTTTTTGAATTTTTTTGAATTTTTTTCTGCACAAACATAAAAAAATAGAAAAGTTAGTAAGTTAAATTTACAAAAAAATCAAAGAAATCAAACATTAAAATTATTGCCTTCTCCAACAATGGCGCCAAAAATTGATACGATCAAGATGCTGTCGTTAAGACACCATGATTATCAATCAAATTTTGACTTCAATAAAAATTAAAAATATATAGAAAGTAGTGAGTCAGGTTGAATCCATAGAGAAAGCAGGATTTTGATTTGAAATCTTTGATTTTATAAAAAGAAAATAAAATTTTGGAGAAAGCAATTTAAGTCGAAAATAAAAATTAAAAGTGCGAAAAATAAATCGGATACTAAGATCTACTAACTAGATCTTAGCATTTACTTGCAATAAAAATAAATAATAAAAATTTAAAAAATATAAAAATAAATTGGTACTAAGATCTACTAATTAGATCCTAGCATCTACGTGCAAAAAAAATAAAAGATAGGAATTCAAAGTGCAGAAAAATAAATTTTGCATTAATTGAAGTTGAAATTCAAGTACAAGGAATTTAAAAGGAATAATAAAATAAAATAAAAATAAAACTGTAATAAAAATCTGAAGTTGATCAGCCAAGCCTCATCGGAAAGATGGTTGATGACCTCTCCATCTTCCGTCGTACTCCGTAGACGAACCAGCTTTTCTCCTTCTTTTTCTTGAGTCTCTAAAGCTATTTTATTTTATTTTTTTATTTTTTTCTACACTCTCTACTCAATTTTTCTACTCTCAAAGCTTATTCTCGGACTTCCTATTTATAGATAAATTTTTTATGATTTTTTGGTAGGAAAAGGAGTCCTAAAACCCTTAGAAATCATATAAATCTCCTTAAGAATATTCCTGGCCGTCGGATCAGCTTCGGACCGCCCAGATCTGCTAAAAAATTAGAGTTATAATCATTATCAGGGTCGGATCAAATGTCAGCTATCCGATCTGGGTTCTGATGAAGTTCTGGCCGTCGGATCGTGCAAAAGAATCCTTAACACAGTCGGGAGCGATAACAGCCGTTGGATCGTGTGATGGATTGCTTCTGGGCCGTCGGATCGCGCAAAAGAGTCCTATTCAAAGTCGGCAATGAGTCTGAACCGTCGGATCTGGGTCGGATTGAATCTCAGCCATTGGATCGCACCCAAGATCTTATTCTCGCTGTGAACCGCGCCTGTGGATCGCGTAACTATTCCTGTGGACCGTGCCCTGGCTCTGTGAACCGACCGACCGATCCACCGTACATCGGAGGCTATTTTCTTTATTTTTTAGGATATTTTAGCTCCATTTTTGCTCCGATTTTCTCCTGAAAAATTGAAAAAAATATGCATTAAATTTTTCAATTTTTTTTTTCATTTTGGTGCTTAAATTACTCAATTAAATTAACATCTATTTTTTTATAAATATATCTAATTTTATATTTTTTTAAAATCACTTTATTTTTTAGAAAAATTCAATAAATTCATGAAATTAGGATTTTTAAGAAGATGTTAGCACCATAAATTATCAAAAATACCTCCAATAAATACAAAAATATACTACTTATCAGGAAGAGACCCTTACAACGGTCCTTATGTGCCCCCACAGCCATGTTAGGAACAGGAGGAGAACCTCATCCTAACATGAGCAAAGTCGAAGGCCCGATTATCTAGAGACCAGATGAGGAGAGAGGCCCTTACAACGGTCCTTACGTGCCCCCACAGTCCTGTTAGAAATAGGAGGAGAACCTCGTCCTAACATGAGCTGAAATTGACTGCGTCAGGAACAGGAGGAGAACCTCATCCTGACACAAATGAAGATCCGATCGATCAAGATCGGACGAGGAAAGCCTCCTCAATGACTCCTCTACACTCCCACGACCCCGTTAAGAGCAGAGGAAAAACCCTCACCCAAATGTAAAGGAAAAAAAAAGGGAGGGAGATGAAAAGGGAAATGACGAACTACACCGATGATAAGTGAAAAATAAACTACATCAAAGACATAAGGGACCTCGTCTCAACGAGGAAGGAGACTCTTATCGAAAACCCTCAGTCTCTAAGAGCGAACTCAACACAGGTCGAGAAAAAATTGACTTCCTCAAGGTAACGAGAAGTCCGGGCCCCCAAGCTCGAGCACCGGGAGGAAGTGCCAAACTCAAATGGCTCCGAAAAGATCTACGGTCATGAACAAAAAGGGCAAATCAACACGATGACGATCAGAAACCTTCAAACAACGTCGACATCGAACAAGACGGAAGATAAAAGAAGTTCGATAAATGACAACTTAATACAAGAAGGGACAAGGTAACAGAAAATTTTTTTTTCATTTCATTAGTAAAGTGTACATTACAAAGCCTTTGAAGGCAAAAAAAAAGAAAATGGCAACAAGAAAGGAAAAGAATACATAGAATAAAAGGTAAAAAAGCTCCAAGGAAGCTCGGTATCATCAGACTTCGAACTCTCGATTCCAGCCATCATTGAGGATTGCTTTAAGTACCTGACTTCTTCTTCCAGTCCCCCTTCTGCATCTCTCTTCCACGAGATCGAAAAGTACTCACGGTCAAAGATGTACCACAAGTGCGGGCTCTGGGCGATCAAGACGAAGCACGACCGGATCTGTCTCTTCTACCCTCACCTTCTTCGTCGACCCGAAAGTCGCAGCGCCTTCTCTCTTATGGGCCTTGAGACTCTTGGCCAACATCCGAGCTGCATCCATGCCCATATCTGCAATGAAGGAAGATCGACCTAGTTTAGAAACAGAGCCATGAAAAAAGGGAGAGTTCTGGAGCTAACCTAGGCTGGTCTGAAGAATGCAGAGATGCAGAGATGGGGATGACTCGAAGAATGCCTAAGATCGAGAAGGATGCTGAGGAAGAACGAAACTCTCAGAAAGAAGGAGGGACCGAAGAAACTCTCGTGCAAAGTGAGATCCCTGAAGGAGGGAGGTGGGTTTAAATAGGTGATGGGGTCCGGTGCAATAATGACTGTAGGTCTCCTCTGACCGATCTATAACTGCCGCATGGCTCACTCACTATGACAGGCAGTTGAAAGTGGCCGACAACTGACAAAATCATTAACGCACCACACCTAGAGCAACACTCCAGTGGGAATTCTGAAAAAATCTTTTCGGATCGTCTTGATTTGAAAAGGCTCTGGCACCAACGCGCCAAATGCCAAAATATTTGGAAACCATCGAGTGCAAAAATTAAGGGAGGCAACTTCGACTGTGAAAATTTCTCTGTACTTCCTTCATTCGGAATCCGAACTTGAAAGTAGAGGGACTGGTGTTGGATATAAAATATGTCGGGAATAGTGTCCCAAAGCCAATCGTCAGCCTGTTGACGGTTGTGCTCATTTTTGTATATGTACATGAATTATGAATTAATAAAAATTATTTTGATATTTTTCATCACAAAATATTTCATCTTCTAATGAACTCCTATGTTGTGGTGAAGTCCTTAGGACTATATAGACTCGACAAAGGAGAATTTGTCGTTTAGTCCTTAAATCTATTCGCGACCAAATGATACGTTGTTACCAAGGACGACAACGTTTATCAAGCATAGGTCGTTGTGTGTCATATCTGTTGGTTGTCCTCTTAACCAATGAGTGTGGAGACACTGGTATGGCATACAGGTGAGATGTAAGGGTACATCTGCACTGAATGTGACTGACTCCGGAGCTATTTCTGCTGTCAAGATTTGCTCCGATGGAATATGGGTATAAATATCTCTCCTACCTAAGACCGCCACAGTGACTTGCAAGCAACTCACTGCACTTAGGCACTGGACTACCTGAATTTCTAATTCAGTGACGGAAAGCTGCTGGGTGTAGTCAAGTACTTAACTTATCGGTGCGTGTGTCAAGATGGGATTGACCACTCCAGTTTAGGAGTTGTGTACAATCGTGTTCCAATTTAGCAAAATCTTGGCTAGGGTAGTCTTTGTGAGGAGTCACAGAACTGTTTGAGTTGAGCACGATTCGGATGATCTAATCAGAGTTGACAGTTTAATCCTGAGTCATCCTAAACACAAAGGTCAAAAAGATGAATTATATAGTAACCATATTCACGTAGGTTTTGAGTGTTGCGATTGCGATCATTCGACCTATCCGATCGTCGGGTACCATTGCTAGATGGTCACTTCGATTAGTACAGAAATTGATTCCTGTGCTACCGGCTAAGGTTCGAACCTGCGGGGTCACACACATTAGAGGTTTCTATCTAATCTGATCGCTGGTGAAGAGTCCTTCATGTCTAAAATTCTGTGATCGAGAATCAAGATTCTCTGATCATGAATTCCACACATTTTGGGTACCGGGGTCAAGAGTCCCACTGGTTTAGGACTCTTCGATCAGGGTTATGTATTGATGAATTCTGATGCCCGATTACCCATCAAATTTGGACTCAATATTTATGAGAGATTTAATTAGTGATTTGATCGCTAATTAACTCAATTTGATTGAGTAATTAATTTTGGATCAAATCCAATTGAATTGGATTCAGTTGGGTTTGACCCGATTAGGTTAAGAATTGACCTAATCGTCGAGATGGTTTGGTCCCTGATATGATCAGGGGTTGGGCTTAATCAATTTTTGATTTGATTATGATTTTATTGATCCTAATTAAGCCTAATTAAGTTGGGTTTAAATTAGTCTAATTGGGCCTAACTTATTTGGTTCAATTAGGTTGGTTTAAATAATGAAACCACCTTGACCCATTCTCCCTGCGCCACCTCACTTCCACTGCGCCCATTTGAATTCATGAGAAGGAAGTTCTCATGAATTTTTTCTCACGCAAAGCCCTCCTCACGCCCTACTTTAATGCACCAAATGAGTGGATAAGGATGATTGGTTGGCCATTCAAATTCAAAATAAAGTTTGAATTTGAATGAGCAACCAATCTTAGCGCCTTGACCTTATCCTCTTTTAGCATCCCATTTATTACACGAGAAAATGTTTCTCATGAAATCACTCATGCACAAATTAAGCCACGCCCTCCTCTTCTCACGCCCTTAGTGGATAGGGATAAATTGATTTCCATTTGAATTCAAAATTTGATTTGAATTCAAATGTGCAATCACTCATCTTTATCCTCTCACGTGGATAAGACGTTTGACATTGTTTTAAAAGGAGGAGAAGAGTGGGGCGTGTGAAAAAAAAATTTGGAGAGAAAATCTGGGTGTGAGAAATCCTTGTGTGTAAGGTGAAGGTCTATATCCTTCCGAGAGAAAAAGAAAGAAAAGAAAGAAAAAGTGTGTGCAGGGTTTCAGTGAGTTCTTCAGGGTTTCAGTCTGGAGTTTGGGAAGTGAGAAGGTGAGCTACGAGTATCGTGAGCCCACCAAATTTCAAAGAGATCTTCAACATCCTCTCAAACACATTTGCTGATGATCTGGAGCATCCAAAGAATCGACAGACATCGACGAAGGAGTTCGATCAGCATCGACCATCGAAAGGGCTCTACAACGAGCTAGCACTCGTGAGGAGTCGATCAGACCGGGAGCTTCATGTGGACGATCCGCAGAGACCAGATATACTGTGTAGCTGCATCGCGATGATCAGACTCTCCCGACGGTGATCAGATTGCGGTAATCTACTATCCGCACAAAGGTATTGTGTTCTGAACACATTACGGTAAAGTGTTTACTTTTCAAATTAGAATTTTAAATTTAAATGCATGCATGCTATATATCACATTTAGATCCTAGTACAGGATAAATTTTTATTAATTAATTAGATTAATTAATAATTTTTACTGTAAAATAGTGATTTTGAAAAAGTTTTAAAATTATCATTTTACCCCTGTACTGAATTTTCCCCACAAATGGTATCAGAGCCAGGTTCTTAGATATGATATATATATTTGCATGCATAGATTAAGTTGTAATCTAAAAGTTTAAATTTGAAATTTGAAATTTAAAATTTAAAATTTGAATTTTGAAAGTTTTTCAAAATTCAAAATTCAAAAATTTAAAATTTAAATTTTGAAATTCAAAATTTAAAATTTAAAATTCAAAATTTAAAATTTTAAAATTCAAAAATTTGAAATTTGAAATTTAAAATTTGGCTGAAATTTCAAATTTAAAATTTAAAATTTGAAATTCAAAATTTGAAATTCAAAAATTTGAAATCTGAAATTTGTTTGAAATTTGAAATTCAAAATTTAAAATTTAAAATTTGAAATTTAAAATTAGAAATTTAAATTTTGAAATTGGTATATTTAGATATACTTGATCCAAGTAGTAAGTAATCGAATTGGGTTGGTTGCCATGGCCATTCGGTCATAGGAGAAAAGTAGGGTTTAAAGGCCCTCTCTTCCCATTCGATGGGGTCTCCTATGGCGGTAGGGGTGCCGATACAATTATTACCCATGCAGATGAAGTAGCGAAAGAAATATTCATGATTTATTTTGATTGAATTATTTTTTGTTATGTAATTAGCAATAGGATTGCTATTTATGAAATGTGCTGATCTATTTGTGTAATGAGTCAACATATTTGGTGAATAGAAAATAAAACCTTTCAAATTTGAAAATTATTTTTGAAATGCCAAACCCTGAGCCATCAGCCCAAATACTTAATTAAAAGAATTAAGTGTTGTCTAGTAGGTCTAGAATTGTGAATTAAGACCTAAAATAATTGCATAAACTTGTGGGGCAATGGGTTAGATGGATTAGGTCCATAATTAGGTTAGACCTAAGGTTAGCTTAAAGAAATGGACTAAATTAGAGTAATTGATCAAATCTAATCAAAAGTTGAATTAGATTAGGTCAAGGATACTCTAGACTCAACTCCAATAGTTGTAGTTGAATGGGTCTATGTCTTTAACTAGATCAAGATGGACTTAATTCATGGCTACGTGGTGGAACCCTATTTATTAAGTTGATCAAATTAAAACTAATGAACCAGTTGGTGTCTAAGGTAAGTTTGGCAGTTTGATCGGTGGTTTTTAAGTGGGAGCTACTCACAGTGATTCGATCTCTGACGAGTTAATGGCTTATCCCCACCACTGATCTCACTTACCTGGCCAACCTGGTGAATTAGGTTTTGATTAGATCACTTGGTGATTAGGGCTCACCCATATCATTAGGTAAATCAGTTTGACTGATTTAGGTGCTCCTAATGCCAGCTTTAAGTAAATCTTTTTTAATCTGGTTTGGTGAAGTCAGTGGGAGGATTGAAATTGGCTGGATATTTTCTTCTCATCTATTCTTTAATAAAATCCTCAAAAATTATTAGGTCCTAAAAATGATTATGTTATATTGATAACTAAGTCATAGCCTCCCATTAAGTGAGTGATAATGAGTCCATTAGTTTAATAATCATTGGAGGCGCAAAGGCCTGGTGCTTATTGACTAATGGAATTATCATTCATAGTATGATAATTTGGTTTGAGTCTTTCTTATGGTGGTTAGGTTGGCCGACCAAAATCGGGCTTGATCATTTATTGGTCCGATTCACCAAATCAAATCATGTTAATGGTTGGACCTAACCAGATTTTTTCAGTGAAGGCCAAAGCCTACTGATTAGGTTCTGGGGTAAAATTAATTATTAAAAGTTGTTTAGATAAACAACTGGTTATGAACCTACCCATAAATGCACATGGGTTGACCAACCAAAGTTGGGCTGGTGTGTAGTCTGTGTGGATTCTAGTATCCACTAAGAAATTAAAGTAATTCCTCGAATTGGAGGTTGAGGCTACCAATTCATAAAAATACTGGGAGAAACTTTAGACTAAAGTCCAAGTCTTTAGTATTAATAATTTATGTACTAATATAGGTCTGATTTTCCTTTAAGCAGCTATGGCCACTACCCTGTCGCTTCGATCATTATTAGATAATGACAAGCTCATGGGACTTAATTTCGATAGCTGGTATCGAAAATTAAAAATCATCCTTGAGCATGAGCAGATCCTTTATGTAGTAACGGATCCGGCACCTGAGGAGCCAGCCCTGAATGCTAGAGGGACGGTCCGAGACACTTACCAGAAGTGGCTCAATGACCGCACCACCGTCCGATGCATAATGCTGGCGGCAATGAATGATGAGTTCAGCCACAGGTTCGAGAACGCCCAGCCACAGGAGATGCTTCAAATGTTGAACGACTCTTTTGGCATGCCTGACGACGTTGAAAGGCACAAAACTAGTTGTGCTATTTTCAATGCTCGGATGAGGGATGGAGCCTCAGTCACTGATCATGTACTGTACATGATCGAAATGATTGAGCACCTAAGTAAACTGGGTTTTCTCCTGCACGAGAAGCTCGGTAAGGATGCAATCCTTAATTCTCTGCCCAAGTCCTTCCTTCCCTTCCTTACTCATTTTCGAATGACAAAGCCTACAGTGAACTACCACGGCTTGTTGGGGTTGCTGCAGAACTTTGAGAAGGATCACCAGCTCCATAAGGAGTCGGTGAATGTTGTGGGAGGGTCTTCTTCTGGTCGTCGACCCTTTAAGAAAGGGAAGAAGAACAAGAAGAAGAAGAATAAGAAGGTGCAGCTGCATGCTGGGATGTCTGCACAGGGTCAGACCAAGAAGTGCAAGCCCGATCAGAGCCAGACGGAGTGCTTCTTTTGTAAGAAGCAGGAGTACTGGAAGAGGAACTGTCCTCTATAAATTGCCTCACTGGACCCGAACAGGCCAAAGAAGAAGCAAGGTACTTATATGATAACACCTTGCAACTTTTCCATTTGTGATACTACTGCCTGGGATACCGGAAGCCCTTATCATATTTGCAATTCGATGCAGGGTCTGCAGGTCAGTAGGAGATTTGATGAAGGTGAGAGGTTCCTGAGCGTTGGAGATGGAAGCAAAGTTTCAGTTCTAGCATTAGAAATCATGAACCTTGTAATCAATTTTCAAAATATAATTCTGAGTGAATGTCACTATTGTCCAAGCTTTTTATTAAATATTATTTCTGTAGGCCTTTTGGCCATGAACGGTTATCAATTTTTAATAAAAAAAAATATTTGCAATATCATTTTGAATGGTGTTACAATGTTTATTGGACAACTTTATAATGAAATTTATTTTCTATCACAACCCGTTAATGTGGTTCATACCTTCGGTAAATGCTCCAGAATAGATAATGTGTCAGAAGTCTACCTTTGGCACTGTAGGTTAGGTCATATCAATAAGTACAGGATAAACAGGTTAGCTCAAGAAGGAATTCTTGAAGTAGGTGATTGTGAATCACTTCCAACTTGTGAGTCCTGTCTTCTTGGTAAAATGACCAAGTCACCTTTTACTGAAAAAGGTGAGTGAGCTAGTAAACTTTTGGGTCTGGTTCATTCTGATGTATGTGGACCCATGAGCTCAAGTGTAAAAGATAGATATTTCTACTTCATAACCTTCACAGACGACCTATCGAGGTATGGGTATGTCTATTTAATGAAGCATAAGTCGGACTCGTTTGAAATGTTCAAACTATTCTGAAATGAGGTAGAAAAATAAATTGAAAAGTGTATTAAAACTCTTCGATTTGATCAAGGAGGTGAATACCTTTTCAATGAGTTTCTGACATATCTTGGAGAGAATGGGATTCTCTCTCAATGGACTCCTCCTGGAACACCACAGCATAATGGTGTATCTGAAAGGAGGAATCGGACCTTGTTGGATATGGTTCGATCCATGATGGAGTTTGCTAGTCTGCCGATCTCCTTCTGGGGATATGCGCTCGAATCGGCTTGTTACCTTCTAAATAGAGTTTCGAGTAAGTCTGTAACCAAAATGCCATATGAGATATGGATAGGACGTAAGCCAGTACTCTCGCACCTTAGGGTTTGGGGGTGTCCGGCTTATGTTAAATGTTTAATTACGGACAAGTTAGGACCTAGGTCTAACAAGTGTAATTTTATAGAATACCCAAAGGAGACCAAAGGATATTATTTCTACCTGGTTGATGAGCAAAAGGTGTTTGTCAGACTTAAGATAATCTTTTTGAAAAAAGAGTTCCTTGATGAAGGGACTGTTGCCTCTAAAGTCGAACTTGACGAAGTTCGATAGGTGAAAAAATCGACACAAATTGCTGAACCTGAACCGGATTTGATTAGATCAGATCCGGAGCCCATTGTCCAAGCACCCTTAAGGCGATCTAGTAGAGTACCACGTCAACCGGACAGATACTATGATTTCTTGATCCGAGATGATGATCCTATTGAACTTGATGAAAATGATGAGGATCCGATAACCTACATGGATGCAATACAGAGATCTGACTCTGAGAAATGGCTAGAGACCATGAAATCCGAAATGGAGTCCATGAAGGTCAACGATGTGTGGACATTGGTTGACCCACCCGAAAGAGTAAAACTCATAGGGTGTAAGTGGATCTTCAAGAGGAAGAGGGGCACAGACGGAAAGGTGGAAACCTATAAAGCCCGTCTGGTTGCCAAGGGATATCGTCAACATTATGGTATAGACTATGACGAGATGTTTTCTCCTGTGGCAATGCTCAAATCCATTCGGATTATATTTGCGATAGCTGCCCATCTGGACTATGAAATCTGATAGATGGATGTGAAGACAGCTTTCCTAAATGGAGAGCTGGATGAAGAGGTGTATATGATACAACCTGAAGGATTCATATCCACTGATGAGTCTAAGGTATGCAGACTACAGAGGTCTATTTATGGACTTAAGCAGGCATCCCGGAGTTGGAACATACATTTTGATAGGACGATAAAGACGTATGGCTTCGTTAAGAACGGAGAAGAGCCCTGCATTTATAAGTGGGCTAATGGTCCAGTAGTGATATTTCTTGTATTGTATGTGGATGATATTCTCTTAATCAGGAATGATGTCCCTGTATTACAGGGAATAAAGATTTGGCTGTCGTCACATTCTCCATGAAGGATTTGGGAGAAGCTTCCTACATCCTAGGGATGAGGATCTATAGGGATAGATCTAAAAGGTTGCTTGGTTTATCCCAGTCTACGTACATAGATACTATGCTGAAGAGGTTCAGCATGGAGAATTTCAAGAAAGGCTATCTACCGATAGGCCATGGAATTTCTCTCTTGAAGAGGGATTATCCGACAACACCTCAAGAGAGAGAGCGTATGGATAGGATTCCATATTCTTCGACAGTGAGATCTATCATGTACGCCATGACATGTACACGACCAGATGTGGCATACTCACTAGGGGTAGTGAGTAGATACCAATCTGATCCAGAGAAAAATCACTGGAAGGTTGTTAAAACCATCCTGAAGTATTTAAGAAATACTAAGGACCAGTGGCTTGTTTATGGTGAATCAGACTTGAGACTTATAGGGTTTACAGACTCTAATTTTCAGTCTGATCACGATGACAGCAAAAGTGTGTCAGGATTTATTTTTATCCTTAATGATGGGGCTATCTGCTGAAAGAGTTCCAAGCAACACACAGTGGCTGATTCAGTTTGTGAGGCGGAGTATGTCGCTGCATCAGATGCTGCCAAAGAAGCGGTGTGACTGAAAAAATTCATCATCGAGCTCGGAGTAGCACCCTCCCTTGTTGGTCTAGTTCTGCTCTACTGTGACAGCTCTGGAGCCATTGCTCAAGCAAAGGAACCCAAGGCACACCAGCGGACGAAGCATATTCTGCACCGCTACCATCTCATCCGAAAAATTATGGATCGAGGTGACGTCGACCTTCAGAAGATCGATGGAAAGGAGAACCTGACTGACCCATTCACTAAAGTCATTGCGGTGAAGGAGTTCGACGACTACAAGTCGAAGATGGGTATTAGATACTGCACCGATTGGCTTTAGGCTAAGTGGGAGATTGTTGGGAATAGTATTCTAAAGCCAATCGTCAGTCTGTTGATGGTTGTGCTCATTTTTGTATATGTACATGAATTATGAATTAATAAAAATTATTTTGATATTTTTCATCACAAAATGTTTCATCTTCTAATGAACTCCTATGTTGTGGTGAAGTCCTTAGGACTATTTAGACTCAACAAAGGAGGATTTGTCGTTTAGTTCTTAAATCTGTTCGCGATCAAATGATACATTGTTACCAAAGACGACAACGTTTATCAAGCATAGGTCGTTGTGTGCCATATAGGTTGGTTGTCCTCTTAACCAATGAGTGTGGAGACATTGGTATGGCATACAGGTGAGATGTAAGGGTACATCTACACTAAACGTGACCGACTCTGGAGCTATTTCTGCTGTCAAGATTTGCTTCGATGAAATATGGGTATAAATATCCCTCCGACCTGAGACCGCCACGATGACTTGCAAGCAACTCACTGCACTTAGGCACTGGACTATCTGAATTTCTAATTCAGTGACGGAAGGCTGCTGGGTGTAGTCAAGTACTTGACTTGTCGGTGCATGTGTCAAGATGAGATTGACCACTCCAGTTTAGAAACTGTGTATAGTCATATTTCAATTTAACAAAACCTTGACCAGGGTAGTCTTTGTGAGGAGTCACAGGACTGTTTGAGTTGAGCATGATTTGGATGATCTAATCAGAGTTGACGGTTTAATCCTGAGTCGTCCTAAACACAGAGGTCAAAAGGATGAATTATACAGTAATCATATTCACGTAGGTTCTGAGTATTGCGATTACGACCATTCGACCTATCCAATCGTCGGGTACCATTGCTAGATGGACACTTCGATTAGTACAGGAATTGGTCCTGTGCTACCGGCTTAGGTTCAAACTTGCGGGGTCACACACATTAGAGGTTCCTATCTAATCTGATAGCTGGTGAAGAGTCCTTCATGTCTGGGATTCTATGATCGAGAATCAGGATTCTCTGATCATGAATTCCATACATTTTGGGTACCGGGGTCAAGAGTCCCACTGGTTTAGGACTCTTCGATCAGGGTTACATATCGATGAATTCTGATGCTCGATTACCCATCGAATTTGGACTCAATATTTATGAGAAGTTTAATTAGTGATTTGATCACTAATTAACTCAATTTGATTGAGTAATTAATTTTGGATCAAGTCCAATTGAATTGGATTCAGTTGGGTTTGACCCGATTAGGTTAAGAATTGACCTAATCGTCGAGATGGTTTGGTCCCTGATATGATCAGGGTTTGGGCTTAATTAATTTTTGATTTGATTAAGATTTTATTGAGTCTAATTAAGTCTAATTAATTTGGATTTAAATTAGTCTAATTGGGCCTAACTTATTTGGTTCAATTAGGTTGGTTTAAATAATGAAACCACCTTGACCCATTCTCCCTGTGCCACCTCATTTCCACTGCACCCATTTGAATTCACGAGAAGGAAGTTCTCATTAATTTTTTGTCACGCAAAGCCCTCTTCATGCCCTACTTTAATACACCAAATGAGTGGATAAGGATGATTGGTTGGCCATTCAAATTCAAAACAAAGTTTGATTTTGAATGAGCAACCAATCTTAGCGCCTTGACCTTATCCTCTTTTAGCGCCCCATTTATTACATGAGAAAATATTTCTCATGAAATCACTCATGCACAAATTAAGCCACACCCTCCTCTTCTCACGCCCTTAGTGGATAGGGATAAATTGATTTCCATTTGAATTCAAAATTTGATTTGAATTCAAATGTGCAATTACTCATCTTTATCCTCTCACGTGGATAAGACGTTTGACATTGTTTTAAAAGGAGGAGAAGAGTGGGGAATGTGAAAGAAAAATTTTGAGAGAAAATTTGGATGTGAGGAATCCTTGTGTGTAAGGTGAAGGTCTATATCCTTCTGAGATAAAAAGAAAGAAAAGAAAGAAAAAGTGTGCGCAGGGTTTCAGTGAGTTTTTCAGGGTTTCAGCCTGGAGTTTGGGAAGTGAGAAGGTGAGCTACGAGTGTCGTGAGCCCACCAAATTTTAGAAAGATCTTCAACATCCTCTCAAGCATGTTTATTGATGATCTGGAGCATCCAAAGAATCAGCAGACATCGATCGAAGGAGTTCGATCAGCATCGACCGTCGAAAGGGCTCTACAACGAGCTAGCACTCGTGAGGAGTCGATCAGATCGGGAGCTTTGTGTGGACGATCTACAGATGCCAGATATGCTATATGGCTGCATCACGATGATCAGATTCTTTCGATGGTGATCAGATTACGGTGATCTACTACCCGCACAAAAGTTTTGTGTTCTGAACACATTACAGTAAAGTGTTTACTGTTCAAATTCGAATTTCAAATTTAAATGCACGCATGCTATATATCACATTTAGATCCTAGTGTAGGATAAATTTTTATTAATTAATTAGATTAATTAATAATTTTTACTGTAAAATAATAATTTTGAAAAAATTTTAAAATTACCATTTTACCCCTGCACTGAATTTTCCCCACAAAATACCCCCAACCGAAGTTTGTAAAAGGCCGACCCTTCCAGGGCTTTTCCGGCTTCCGACCTTGTGTGTCATCTTTCTGAACTCCCTCGACCGTCCGAGCTTCCATAATACCATCCGGACTTCTCCGATAATGAGCTTCTCCATTCATCTACCAGACTGCTCCAAATGCTCTCTGGCCTTCACTATCAGCCGATTTTCTACAGTGATCAACTATTCTCCGAATCCCTTCCAGATTTCTTCTGGCCACGGACGACTCTACTCCGAACTTCTTTCGAACTTCGTTAATATCCGAGCTTCTCCGACAATGAGATTTCTACAGTAACCAGACTCCACCCAAGTTTCTACGATGGTCGACCACCTTTCGGATTCCATCCAAGCTCCTACGAGAATTAGATTTCAGCCGAACTCCTACAGCGGATGGATTCCAGATGAATTTCGACAACGGAAGAGCTCCACCAGCTGGATCTCTACTTTGAATTTCTACCACAAGCAGTCACTCCGAACTCCTACTACAGGCGGTCTACTCAAGATCTTTACTGTAAGCGAATTCCATCCGAGCCTCTATTGTAAATAAATTTCTTCCGAACTTCTATTACAGGCAGACTTCAGTCGAGCTCCTACAGTGGATGGATCCCAGATAAGCTTCTACAACGAGACAGGCTCCACCGACCAGGTCACTACTCCGAGCTTCCACGACAATCGATCTTCGATCGAGCTTCTACAATAAGTGGCCTCTTTTTAGCCTTCTACAAGAATCGGACTCCGTCTGAACTTCCATAACGGATGGATTCCGGATGAACTTCTACAACAGACGGACTCCAGCAGGTGGATTTCTACAACGATCGATCATCTCTGGTGTCTGCTGTACCACCCCAGCCATCAACCTTCAATAGCGTCAATCAAACTTCAACAACGCCAATCGGACTTCCACAAGATCCTCCAGACCCCTCCAGCGGACGAACCTCCCCAACACCATCCGAAGTCCACTGCCGATCGATCCTATGCCAGATTCCTCATGAAACCAGACTTCCCCAATAGAAAGTCTCCATCCGAGCTTCTACAACAGATGACTCCCGCCTGCAGCGTCAGTGCTCTAGGCTCTCAACAACAGTAGACCCGTCAGCAATCTCGAAAACATCCGAGCTTCTCCTGGATCGATGAGACAGAGAGTCATTCCACTCCATCAGACATCCCAGCCGAGCTTCGACCGACAGATCCAAACTCTCTGGCAAGTCGCGACAACGGACACCACTCCACTCTCCGTAACAAACTCCACGTGACCCTGAACGGCCTCCTGATGCCACTACTCTCCGTAACAAACTCTGCAAGATCCTGAACGACCCACTACCAGGCGGTTACAGACGTCGCTGTCAATCAGTTACGCTCTCCGTCTATAAAACGGGATCCCCAGATATGTTCTTCTCTAAGCTCAAAGCTCTATCTCGAAACTCTGCCAAAATCTCATTTGAGCACTCCATTTCTGTTGAAGCAGAGTACTGACTTGAGCGTCGGAGGATCTTGCCGGAGCACCCCCAACTCTGGTTTAGACTTCCTTTGTAGGTCCCGACGGCGGCCGCGGTCATCTCAACTCCAGCTTCTCCGGCGTCGGTGGAATTCTGCACCAACAAGTACAAAATTATGTTCTAGATTAATTATAATGTGTCAGTTATATTGGCTTCTAGGACATACATCTAACAGCAACAAGTACGAGGATCCTGCATACCGAGTATAACTATTATATATAATAAAAATATAAATTATTGAATTGATGTGGTATAATATGTTCACTAATATCTTGAATGCATTTGCTTATTAGGTCTTTTGTGAAAAGAATGCATAGAACCAATCGAGGCTCATGGTGATGCATTGTGGCGGATCGAAGTCATCTGTACAGTATCAGTATGAGTTGGTAAGTACCCATACATACATCTCTAATAATTTTTTAAAAATGTATGTGTCTGTGTACTTACATTTATAAATTTTAGAGGGACATCGAGACAGGATAGCTATCCGGATGGATTAAAGTCTACCAGAGGATCCATCACCAGGTGATGGGGGAGTGATTTCCTGAGACTAAGGAGAGGTATGTAAGTATTAATTGATTAAGTTCTATATTTTAATTTCATTATGAAGTTTAGACTTTTGATTATATTTATTTTTTTCTTTAATTAAGAGCGGATGATGGAGATACAATCCTAGCCCACCACTTGTTGGGTTTCAACCACATAGCAAAAAATAATTTTTAAAATTTTAAAATTTTAAAAGTATACAAATCAATAACTTTATCAAATAAAACTATCGAACCGGAATCCAAACCCAAGAATCACCTTGCCAATATCGATCAAAGCAAAATCAAGCATGCAAAGAGATAGAATTTTATACTTTCACAAAAATAAAAAAGTAGCACATTGGTGTTCTCCACAAGGCTCCAAGATAGAAGTCCTCCAATAGTGATCCATATGGAAGTAGGCCAAGATCCTTCCCAACCGATGTGCTGTCGCAGCTTTATCTTCTCAAGAACACTACCAGCTTTGAACTTGCATCATGATTACTTTTGATCTTACCACTAGAATGACACCAAGAAGATATTCTTCAGATGTCACACAGCCTAAGATTTGATTTTTGGCTCCAACATATAGAAAAACCAAATCCTAGAGTACACTAGCAACACTTGCTGAAAATCTCACCACCCTCCTTGCAACTTTTGCCACTCAAATTTCTCTTTCTTTTTTCTTAAAATTTTTTCAAAATTTTTTTTATGTTTACCATATCCCTCCTCTCTGATCTCAAACCAAAATCTCAGTAATCAGCCATTTGGGGCATCCCCTATAAATAGGAGACCAAGGGATGTCACATGGGACGAAGGGACGCCAACCTTTGGTGCTTCAACTTCACATGCAGTGAATAAATTTACCAAGTGAATTTTTTTACATTCCAGATACTTGCAGTAGAAGCACTCTTCTTCTTTTATGTGTCATAAAAAATTCAATAAATTTTGATGACAAAGCATAGGATTTCTGGTTGGAAAATAAAAGCAACGCGTAAAAATTAAGAGCCTTCATTAAGAAGGACTCTTCATTTCACATGCCAAAAATAAGGGGGCAGCATTTATTTTTGTTAGATGTATATCCTAGAAGTCAATATCGCTAACATATTGTAATTAAATTTTTTCTTAGAATCCTTCTTTGCCTTCTTCTTGCTAATCTTATCAACATGAAGGACTTGAGCCTTTTCACCCTTGAAATGGCTCTTTACTGTTTTTAACATATTCAGCAACTCAGGCAGGCTAATGTTCAATTTATTCATATGATAATTTATAACAAACTGAGAAAAAGAGTCAGAGAGAGACTGTAGGATCAAATCCTGGCTTAGTTCACCATCTATGGCAAAACTTAATTATCCCAGATGAGTGATCAAATCAATCATCTTTAGGACATGAGTTTGCACGGAGGTGCCTTCAATCATACGGACATGGAACAACTGCTTCGATATTTCATATCAAGCAGTTCGACTTTGTTCTCCATATAACTCCTTAAGATTAAAGAGAATAGAGGGAACGTTTATGTCCTCATGCTATCTCTGGAGCTCGTTGCTCATGGAGGCAAGCATGATGCATTTGACAGTCACACTGTCATTTTTTCACATTTTATATGCAGCCCTATCCTCCTCAAAAGTATCTTCTCCAAGAGAATCTGGAACAGATGTATCCAAAATATAGGAGACTTTCTCTTGAGTGAGAACAATTCTCAAGTTCCTTAACTAGTCGACATAGTTAGGTCCAGTCAACTTGTTTACATCTAGGATACCTCTAAGTGAAAGTGAGGATGCCATGTGTATAGTTAATCTACAACAATAAGAACATAATATAAGTGAATAACTCATGATGACATGCACAACTAGACTAGGATTTTTATCTAATTATGTCTCCCACTATTTTATCGAACTTCATAGTCCTTGTTGGGTATAAAATACCCCCAGTCGAAGTTCATAAGAGGCCAACTCTCTCGAGATCCCTCTGACTTTGTGCGGCATCTTTTTCGGATTTCTCCGGTAGCCAAATTTCCATAATGACGATCGAACTCCTCCGACGGGCAAGCTCCTATTGAACCCTCCATACTTCTCCAATGGCAAGTTCCTTCGACCGTCCATCGGACTACTTCAAGTGCCCTCCGAGCTCCATTATCAGCCGACCTCTCGCGGCGATCGACTGATCTCTGAATCTCTTCAGACTTCTCTCGACCACGATCGACCCTAGTCCGAACTTCCTCCAGACTTCGTCAATGGCCGAACTTCCCCAATGGCAGATCCCCATAAAGATTGGGCTTTATCTACATTTCTACAGCGGCTGACCGCCTTCTGGATTTCGCCCGGGCTCCTGAGAGAGCTGGGTTTCTACCCCGAACTTTTATTGCAGGTGGGTTTCGTCCGAACTTCTACAACGAACAGGCTCTGCTAGCAGGATCTCTACTTCAAACTCCTACCACAAATGGTCTACTCCGAGCTTCTATTACAAGCGACTTACTCCGAATTTCTACTACGAACGGTCTACTCCAAATTTCTACAACGGGCTGTCTACCCCAAACGTCTACTGTAAGCAAATTCCATTCGAGCCTCTACTATGAACAAAATTTTTCCGAACTTCTGTTACAGGTAGACCTTAGCCGAGCTACTCCGTGGCAAAGGAATTTCAGATGAACTTCTACAATAGGACACTACTCCGATTTTCCATGACGACTGGTCCTCGCCAGAGCTCCCACAACAAACGGCCCCCTTTCGACCACTCGCGAGAATCGGATTCTGTCCGAACTCCTTCAGTGGATAGATTCTGGACAAGCTTCTACGACGGACGAGCTCCAACAGCTGGGTCCCTGCGATGGTCGATCACCCTCGATGTCTGCCGAGCCTCCCCAGCGTTATCCGAAGTCCATCGCCGACCGACCTCCTATCGGGGTCCCCGTAAAATCGGGCTTCCCCAGCGGACGATCTTCGGATGAGCCTCCACATCAGATAAATCCCAGATGGACTCTCCTAGCGATCAGACTTCCCTGGACTCCACCAACAGAAAATCTCCATCCGAGCTCCTGTGACAGGCGACCCCCGCCTGAAACGTCGGCGACCTCGGGACATCCGAGCCTCTCCCAAAACGATGATGTGAAGAGCCCTTCTGCTCCATCAGGCATCCCAGCCGAGCTTCAACCGATGGATCCGAACTCTCTGACAAGCCACGACAAGAGCCGCCACCCTGCTCCACTCTCTGCAATAGATTCCACGCAGCTCCACCACTCTCTGGCAAGTCACGACAACGGACACCACTTCACTCTCCGCAGCGAGCTCCACGTGGCCCTGGGCGACCTCTGATGCCACTACTCTTTGTAACAAACTCCACACGTCTCTGAACGGCCCACTTCCAGATGGTTACATACGCCGCTATCGGCCAGTTACGCTCTCAGTCTATAAATAAGGACCCTCCTCCGGATACATTTTTCTCTAAGCTCTAATCTCTATCTCAAAACTCTGCTAAAATTCTCATTCGAGCACTCTATTTCTGTTGAAGTAGAGTACTGACTTGAGCGTCGGAGGGTCTTGTTGGAGCACCTCCAACTCTGGTTTAGACTTTCTTTACAGGTCCCGACGGCGACCGTGACTCCCTCAACTCCAGCTTCTCCGATGCCGGTGGATTTTTGCACCAACAGAATTGGCGCTAGAGGAAGGGCTGGGTCTTTGCAGTACCCTTGTTCTTAAAGGAGTGCTCAACGGGACTGACTCCGATCATTTTCTCCGACATTCTCTTCTCCTTCTTCTACTAAATCCTTACCTGATGCCTCCCCGTAGAGCATCCACCAGGCGATCCACGGCCTCCACGGCCAGATCTGAGGCTCCGACCTCACCTCCAGTTTTTCAGGCTCCTCCTCCTCCTCCGACAATGACGATCGGAGTGGAGCAATTCGATCTACTGGTTCAGCAGGTCAGGGGCCTCACTGAAGCGGTGCAGGCCATGCAACAGCAACAACAGCCGTAGGTGTCGGTGCGGTTGGAGAGAACGTTGCTGGAATTCCAAAATCTGATGGTAGGGCAGGCCACTTGGGCCAGCCGCCCCGTCTTTCCTGGAAAGACGAACCCGAGGGTGGAGAGCCCTCAGTCCGATCATGATTTTACTCCCAGAGGATCTCTACCTCCATTTCGCCCGAAGACCCTCGAGACCCGCAGTCGCGAGGACTTCCTAGATCGAAGGCTCCAGGAGATGAATCGATGGATTGAAGAACTCCGCCACGCTCCCGCTGCTTATGGTGAGGACATTTGTACTGACCCTCTTTTTTCTCAAATGATCATGCAGGAACCGATCCCGACAAACTTCAAGCTCCCCCAATTCGAAAGCTATGACGGGACCTCGAACCCGATCGACCACCTGGAAGCTTTTCGGATAATGATGCTGCTCCATGGCGCACCGGACGCCATCCTGTTCCGAGCTTTTCCATCCATCCTGAAGGGAGCAGCAAGGAACTGGTACTCGACATTGAAGTTGGGTACCATCTTTTCCTTTGATCAGATGAGCCACCAGTTTATGGCTCATTTTGTTAGCAGCCGGCATCCCCGAAGGGGTTCGGAGTCCCTCATCAACATCAACCAGAGGGAGAGGGAGTCTATCCAGGCTTACGTCAACCGTTTCAATGTCGCCATGTTGGAGGTCCGAAACTTGGACCAATCGATCGCGATGGCCGCTCTGAAAGGCGGCCTTCAAAAGAATGACCTTCTGTTCTCCCTGAAAAAGAAGTATCCCAGGGATTTTGCCGATTTGCTGGCTCGGGCTGAAGGATATGCCCGAGAAGAAGAAGCTTTCAAGATGAAGGATGAGGAGACTGCGAGAGAGCGGCAGACGGGGGACTCAAGCAAGCCCGCAGTCAAAAAAGGACTGAGTGAAGCTCGGCCACATTCTCGAACTCCTCCCGAACATAGTCACGTCCGGACTCCTCTCCAAACTCGTAAACAGAGAAGCCCGGACCGTCGAGTTCGGCGAGGCTCTCCTCTCAGAAGATTCCACAGCTACATCCCTCTCAACACATCGAAAACTCAAGTACTGATGGAGGTTAGGGAGCAGCTCCCAAGGCCAGAGAGGATGCACTCACACCTCAAAAAGTGCAACCCGAACAAATTCTGCCTCTGTCATCGTGACCACGGCCATGATACGAAGAAATGTATTCAGCTCCGAGATGAGATCGAGGAGCTCATCAGACGAGGTCAGCTCGACAGGTTCATTTGACGCCGACCTGAAGGAAGAGAAGATCGGCCTAGGGCCCTGCCACAGCCGGAACCGCCAAGGAGGGAGGAGCAGTCAGAAGATCGACCTCCAATTAGGATTATCAACTCCGTCTCAGGGGGACCCCCGACGGGGAGCAGAGCTTTCGCGACCATGGAACTAGAAAAATCTATGGATGTATTACCAATAACTATGCCTTAAATAAAAGTTTCATACTTGCATTTTTTTCTTTTAGCATGAGTTTATAACGACAGAAAATAATTCTCCCATGCAATTGAAATTAAGCTTGTTAGGAACAAGAGGAGAACCTCGTCCTAACATGAGCAAAGTCGAAGGCCCGATTTCTTAAAGACCAGATGGGGGAAGAGGCTCTTACAACGGCCCTTATGTGCCCCCACAGCCTTATTAAGAACAGGAGGAGAACCTCATCCTAACATGAGCAAAGTCGAAGGCCCAATTTCTTAAAGACCGGATGGGGGGAGAGGCCCTTACAACGGCCCTTATGTGCCCCCACAGTCTTGTTAGGAACAGGAGGAGAACCTCATCCTAACATGAGCAAAGTTGAAGGCCCAATTTCTTAAAGATCGGATGGAGAGAGAGGCCCTTACAACGGTCCTTATGTGCCCCCACAGTCTTATTAGGAACAGGAGGAGAACCTCATCCTAACATGAGCAAAGTCGAAGGCCCGATTTCTTAAAGATCGGATGGGGGGAGAGGCCCTTACAATGGCCCTTATGTGCCCCCACAGTCTTGTTAGAAACAGGAGGAGAACCTCATCCTAACATGAGCAAAGTCGAAGGCCTGGTTTCTTAAAGACCGGATGGAGGGAGAGACCCTTACAACGGCCCTTATGTGCCCCCACAGTCTTGTTAGGAACAGGAGGAGAACCTTATTCTAACATGAGCAAAGTCAAAGATTCGATTTCTTAAAGATCGGATGGAGGGAGAGGCGCTTACAATGATCCTTATGTGCCCCCACAGTCTTGTTAGGAACAGGAGGAGAACCTCATCCTAACATGAGCAAAGTCGAAGGCCCGATTTCTTAAAGATCGGATGGGGGGAGAGGCTCTTACAACGGCTCTTATGTGCCCCCATAGCCTTGTTAGGAACAGGAGGAGAACCTCATCCTAACACGAGCTAAAGTCGGCTGTCGGGAACAAGGTGAGGACCTCATCCCGATGCAAGCAAAGACTCAGTTGATCGACAAGGAGGAAAGCTTCCCCAATGATTCCTCTACACTCTCATGACCCCATCAAGAGCGGAGGGAAGACCCCCACCCAAACACAGAAGGAAGGGGGAAGCGAAAAGAAAAGCGACGAACTACACCAGCGATAAATGAAAAACGAGCTACAGGGAACCTCGTCTCAACGAGGAAGGAGATTCCTACCAAAAACCCCCAGTCTCTAAGAGGGAAGTCAACACAAGTCAAAGATAAACCAACCTCCTCGAGATAATAGAAAGTTCAGACTCCTGAGCTCGAACCTAAGGTGACAAATAAAAAGGACAAATCGACACGGCGACAATCAGGAACCACTAAACAACAACGACATCGAACAAGACAAAAGGCAAGAGGAATTCGGCAAACGACAACTTAATGCAAAAATGAACAAGGTAACGGAGAATCTCCTTTTCATTTCATTATCAAAGTATACATTATCAAGTCGCGGAGGCCAAAAAAGAAAAACTACAAGAAAGGAAAGAGAATATATAGAAGGACAAAAGTTAAGAAGAGCTCTAAAGGAGCTCGGCTTCTTCCGACTTCGAGCTCTCGGTCGCAGGTCCTTGTTGGAGACTACTTCAAGTCTTCGACTTTCCCTTCTAGCTCCATATTTCTCAGCAATATCTCTCGATACATCCGGTGAAACCGTCGACTTTCGCTCTTCACCCCGTTCCGCTCCATTTCCAAACTTTCGCTCTTCGACCCGTTCAGCTCCGTTTCCAAACTTTCGCTCTTCGCCCCGTTCTGCTCCGTTTCCAAAATCCTAACCTTAAGAAGAAGAATGCAGGATAAATCCCGACTCCTCCCACGGACCTTTGGTGTAGCAGAACCAGCAACGAATAGATCTGGAGACTTCTGGACACGATCCAAGGCCCTTGACGAAATCAGTCTGGTTGCTGTCTTCTTTGTCAGCCTTTTGTTCCAGATGAAGAACACCTTTGAAACCACCTCTAAAAAATCCAAGATCTGGTACCCAATCAGATCAGACCTGGACTGAGGTCTTCCAATTTATAGATCTTCAATCGGGATATTCTAAATGGAGAAGAAGATAGATGGAGACAGACCTCGCAGATCTGTCCTGCTGCAGCCTTTTTGTAGATCTGTTGATGGAGATCTCACCCGCACCTCAAACAACCTCAGATCAACTCTAGATCTAAGAGAGACTTGTACCAACCTCTTCTCAAGAGATTCTAGATCCTGGACCTGGTGTTTGGGCACCTGCAAGAGAGGGGAGAGAAGAAATGGCTGGCGGCTGCAAAGGGGGGAACGGGCTAGCGCCTCCTTTCCTTTCTTTCCTTTTATGGACTGGCGGCAAGAAACCCTAGGGTTTTTTGCTCCTGGTACATGGAAGATTATTGGAGAGAGAGGGAGAAGAGAGAGAGAGACTTGAGAGAAAGAGTTGCCTATTTTCTTGGCTTAATCAAACCTTTACAAGTACATGTATATATAAACACCGGGTCAAGTGACCCAAACCCAAAACTCCCTTGACCAACTCTATGGGAGATTAGGTTAACCCAAGCCCATGTACACCCATGACTCAACCTAATCTTACCTCTCCTGGGCTCAGACCTGGCCCATAAAGAGTTGGTCCCTTGAGGCTCACATAACTTAGACCTCAAGAACCCGAAAGGCCCACAGCCTTTCAACCTAGGGCCCAATTAGCCCTAGAGTCTCCATGAAGCCCTCATGAATGATGGACCTTGGCCTTAGCATTGGTCCCCTGGGCCTTGGGCACACCACCTGGACCACAACAATCTCCACCTTGGTGTCCCAAGGCCTCAACCAGCTCCACTCTGTCCTTACGACTGTAGACCCATTTACAGCCAATGGGCCTCTTTCCCTGTGGCAACTGCACCAATCGCTACGTCTGGTTCTTATGGAGAGACTGCATCTCCTCGGACATCGCCTGGACCCACCGTTCTCTGTCCTGGCTCTCAATAGCCTCCTGATATGTATATGGGTCTCCATTCACTGTCACCAGGGCATATGACAGCGTCTCCTCGAAGCCATATCGGTCCGGTTGCCTGATGGTCCTCTTGGGCTTGTGTAGGGCAACATCGATATCAGTCCTCGATCCAGCTCGCTCCTGCTGGACCTCTCCACCTCGATCATCTGCCCGAGTCCTCTCCACCTGTGGAGACACCTTAGGTAGGTTCTCCACCTGAATGTCATGTCCTCCCGTAGTACCTGCAAGAGGCAAAATCAAAGAGGTAAGCTGTCCAGCAGCACCCTGCTGGACCTCCTCCTACTCCTGCTGCTCCTCCATGCCTGTTCGCCTCCGTAGGACTGACTCTTCATCAAAAGTCACATCCCGACTAATGATGACCTTCTTTTTCAAGGGATCCCACAGCCTGTATCCCTTGACTCCTCGCGGATAGCTTAGAAACACTGTCTTGCGTGATCTGACGTCTAGCTTGCTCCGCTCACCAGCTCCAATGTGCACATAGACCGTGCACCCAAATACCCGTAGATGGCCCAGCCCAACTGGCCTCCCAGACCACACCTCCTCTGGAAGCCTGCCATCCAACCTGGTGTGAGGTGATCGATTGACAAAGTAACCCGCTGCGTCAACTGTGTCAACCCAGAACTCCTTTGGAAGCCCTGCCTGCAGCCTCATACATCGTGCCTTTTCCAAAAGTATTCTGTTCATCCTCTCGGCCACCCCATTCTGCTGTGGAGTCTCCCTAACTGAGAAGTATCTCCTGATCCCACACTCCTCACAGTAGTCCTGGAATTCTCTGCTGGTGTACTCTCCGCCATTGTCTGACCTGAGACACTTCACGCTCCTCCCCTGCTCCTTCTCCACCTCAGCTCTCCAGATCTTGAACTTGGTGAAGACCTCTGACTTCTCTCTCATGAAGTAAATTCAGAGCTTTCTTGAGAAATCATCAATCAGGGTCATGAAGTATCTGGCCCCATTCCTAGCTAAAACTGGGGCTGGTCCCCACACATCCATGTGTACTAACTTCAGAGGGGCTGCACTCCGGGCTGTACTGATGGTGAACTGAACTCTTCTCTACTTTTCCATCTGGCAAGGCTCACAGATCTTCCCTGTAGCACCATTCTCCAGATCAGAGATAAGTTCTCTCCTGCTCAACTCCCTCAGTCCTCTGTCACCCATATGGCCTAGGCGATAGTGCCACATCCTGTAAGCCCCCTGCTGATCCTGTGCTGCAGCTGCTGCATCAGACTCTCCGATCACCACAGATCCCTCCATGCGATAGAGGTTATTGTCCAACCTCCTGCCTCTCATCACCACCATAGCTCCATTGGAGATGTTCAGTACTCTGCTTCTAGCCCTACTGCTGAAGCTGTATCCACTGCGCTCCAAGTAGCCTAGTGACACCAGATTCTTTTCCAGCTCCGGGACGTGCTTTACATTTGTCAATGTCCTCACAATCCCATCAAACATCCTCACCCTGACTGTCCCTATCCCAGCCACCTCGCAAGGATGATTGTCGCCTAGAGTCACTGATCCCTCATCTGTCTTGGTGTATGTCGCAAACCAAGACCTGTGTGGTGTGTAGTGATGTGAGCATGCAGAGTCTAGTGTCCACTCCTCTGTGTAATGCCTGTGACCATCTGATACCACAAGTAGATCATCCTCCACCTGCTGCCCAGCAACTGCACTCACTGATTCTGAGCCACTTCTTTCTCCCTTCTTGCTCTTCCATAGTGGACATTCTCGCTTGAAGTGCCCAAACTCGTTGCACTTGAAGCATTTCACCTCTTTCTTTCCCTTCCTGGACTTGGACCGCCCCTTGGACTTGCTTCTACCTCTGCCTCTACTTGTCCTCTCCCTTACTGCCAAACCCTCCTGGGGAGCCCGATCTCTGGTCAACTTTTTCCTTTGCTCATTTGACCTCAGCACCGAGATCATGTCCTCATACTCCAGAGTCACCTTGCCGTAGAGCAGTGTAGTCACCAAAGAATTATATGATCCGAGCAGTGAACATAGAAGCAATAGAGACTTGTCCTCCTCATCCAGCTTCACCCCGATATTCACCAACTCCGTGCACAACTGGTCGAACCTCTGAATGTGGCCAATCACATCAGATCCCTCCTGCATTCGAAGATTGTACAACCTCTTCTTCAGCATCAGCTTGTTGCACATATTCTTCCCCATGTACATGGTGTGCAACTTCGACCAAAGGCCCTTCGGGGTCTTTTCTTCTAGCACCGAATACAACGCCGCATCCGCCAAATATCCTCTGATCATCGAGCATGCTTTCTTCTCCAACGATGCCCACTGTCTATCTGTCATTCCCTCTGACTTCTCATCCAAAGCCTGATCCAGATCTGCTTGCACCAGAAGATCCTCCACCCAAATTTTTTACATGTAAAAAATTTTTTTGCCATCAAAATTCTCGAACTCGACCTTCATATTGCTTCCCATGATTGGATCCAAGCCAAACAAGCAATATAAAATCAAGAAGTGTAGAATATACCTTGATGGTATCTTGTTGAAAATTTTTAGCACTTGGGATCTTCAACTTCTCGCACTTGAAACCACTTCCTCACCACCGTAGCTCTGATACCAACTATTGGAGCAAGATCTCAGCTCCTCCCATAGACTTTTGGTGCAGCAAAACCAGCAACGAATAGATCTGGAGACTTCTGGACACGATCCAAGGCCCTTGACAAAATCAGCCTGGTTGTTGTCTTCTTCGTCAGCCTTTCGTTCCAGATGAAGAACGCCTTTGAAACCACCTCTAAAAAATTCAAGATCTGGTACCCAACCAGATCAGACCTGGACCGAGGTCTTTCAATTTGTAGATCTCAAATTAGGATATTCTAGATAGAAAAGAAGATAGATGGAGACAGACCTCGCAGATCTGTCCTGCTGCAACCTTTTTGTAGATCTGTTGATGGAGATCTCACCCGTGCCTCAAACAACCTCAGATCAACTCTAGATCTGAGAGGGACTTATACCAACCTCTTCTCAAGAGATTCCAAGTCCTGGACCTGATGTTTGGGTTCCTGCAAGAGAGGGGAGAGAAGAAATGGCTGGCAGCTGCAAAGAGGGGAAGGGGCTAGTGCCTCCCTTCCTTTCTTTCCTTTTATGGACTGGCAGCAAGAAACCCTAGGGTTTTTTGCTCTTGGTGCATGGAAGATTGCTGGAGAGAGAGGCAGAAGAGAGAGAGAGACTTGGGAGAAAGAGTTATCTATTTTTTTGGCTTAATCAAACCTATACAAGTACATGTATATATAAATACCGGGTCAAGTGACCCAAACCCAAAACTCCCTTGACCAACTCTATGGGAGATTAGGTTAATCCAAGCCCATGTACACCCATGACTCGACCTAATCTCACCTCTCCTGGGCTCAGACCTGGCCCATAAAGAGTTGGTCCCTTGAGGCCCACATAACCTAGACCTCAAGAACCCAAAAGGCCCACAGCCTTTCAACCTAGGGCCCAACTAGACCTAGAGTCTCCATGAAGCCCTCATGAATGATGGACCTTGGCCTTAGCCTTGGTCCCCTGGGCCTTGGGCACACCACCTGGACCACAACACGGGGAACGACAGCGGCGGCGATGACAACCCGCTTCAAGAAGAACCGGAAGCACCTCGGTGGCCGCGGTAACGCCGGAGGCATGCACCACCACTGCATCCTCTCTGACAAGTACCATCTCGGGTACTTTGGCAAGGTCGGCATGCGCTACTTCCACCGCCTCCGCAACAAGTTCTACCATCTCACCGTCAACGTCGACCGCCTCCGATCCCTCATCCCCGACGACGTCAAGAAGTCCACCATTGCTCGTGGCGACAACTCCACTCCCTCGATCAGTGTCGCCCAATTCGGCTACTTCAAGATCCTCGGGCGAGACGCACCTACCTACCAGCTTCTTTATTAAATCCCTGTTGTTGAAGGAATCCTTCCTTGAGCCCTCTTCGAAGCTGAAGGAGTCTTCAATGGCAGCTCGACGGTCACTGAACTTTCTCCTCTTTTCGACCCCTGGCACCCCCTCGAGACGGACCTCTAGAACGGGAACCTCTGCGAGAGAATTCCATGAAAAGACTCGAGGAACTGAAGGCTCGGCATCCAAAGGGACGTCAGCAGTAAGGGCAGTCTGGGCAGGTATGGCTGAGCTCGCCTCTCCCATTCTGGTCTTCTTTGTCGGCCCGATGGTTGCGACGCCTTTTCTCTTGTAGGCCTTGAGGCCCCTGGCCAGCAGTTGTACGCCTTCCGCGCCTTCCGCGTCCATGCCTACAACAAGAAGACAAGGGGGAGAGGTCAAAAAAAAAAAAAAAAAGAGAAAAGAAGAAAGAAGAGAAAAGGGGGATAGAGAGAGAAGGAGAAGAAAAATCTCGAAAAATCGGGGGAAGACTGTCGATAAACTCTCGAAAGCTACACAGATGGAGCAAGAAGAAGAAGAAACCACAAAATGATGAGAGAGCAAAGAAGTTTTGGGACCAACCTGGATTGGCCCGAGGGAAGCAAGAAGGTGGCAAAAATGGTGGGAGTTGACTCAAAGAAGACCTAAGGCCGAAAAGGATGATGGAGAGGAGCGGAGCTCTCAGGAAGAAGAAGAGCACCAACTGGACTTTCAGGCGAAGTGAAGTCCCTGGAGGAGAGGAGTGGGCTTAAATAGACAACAGGGCCCGGTGCAGTAATGATGGCGGATGTCCCCAGGCCGACCATCGCTCGCCACGTGTCCCACTCACCATGGCGAGTGGTTGACTGCTGATGGGGCCATTATTAGGAGGTACATAGGGGGGCACTCCAGCGGAGATTCCGAAAAGTCTCTTCGGATCACCTAGGGCAGTGCTCCAACGGAGGTTTTCGAAAAGTCTTCAGATCGCCCTGGGCAACGTGCCAGCGGAGATTCCAAAAATTCCCTTTGGATCGCTTCGATCCAAAAAGACTCCATCACATGCATGCAAAATGCCAAAATATCTGAGAACGATCGTGCACAAAAATTGAGGGAGCAACTTCGGCTACGAAAATTTTTCTGTACTTTCTTCATTCGAAACTCGAACTCGAAAGTAGGGGGACTGGTGTTGGATATATAGTACCCCCAGCCGAAGTTCATAAGAGGCCAACTCTCCCAAGATCCCTCCAACTTTGTGTGGCATCTTTTCCGGATTTCTCCGACAGTCGAATTTCCACAATGATGACCGAACTCCTCCGACGGGCGAGCTCCTATTGAACCCTCCGAACTTCTCCAATGGCAAGCTCCTTCGACCGTCCATCGGACTGCTTCAAGTGCCCTCTGGGCTCCATTATCAGCCGACCTCTCATGGCGATCGACTGATCTCTGAATCTTTTCAGACTTCTCCCGACCACGATCGACCCTAGTCCAAACTTCCTCCGAACTTCGTCAATGGCCGAACTTCCCCAATGGCAGATCCCCATAATGATCGGGCTTCATCTATGTTTCTACAGCGGCCGACCACCTTCTGGATTTTGTCCGAGCTCCTGAGAGAGTCAGGTTTCTGCGCCGAACTTTCATTGCAGATGGGTTTTGTCCAAACTTCTACAACGAACAGGCTCCGCTAGCGGGATCTCTACTTCGAACTCCTACCACAAATGGTCTACTCCGAGTTTCTATTACAAGCGACCTACTCCGAATTTCTACTACGAACGATGTACTCTGAACTCCTACAGCGGGCTGTCTACCCCAAACGTCTACTGTAAGCAAATTCCATTCGAGCCTCTACTATGAATAAAATTTTTTCGAACTTCTGTTACAGGTAGACCTTAGCCGAGCTACTCTATGGCAAGGGGATTTCGGATGAATTTCTACAACGGGATACTACTTCGATTTTCCATGATGACTGGTCCTCGCCCGAGCTCCTACAACAAACGGCCCCCTTTTGACCACTCGTGAGAATCGGATTCCGTCCGAACTCCTCCAGCGGATAGATTTCAGACGAGCTTCTACGACGGACGAGCTCCAGCAGCTGGGTCCCTGCGATGGCCGATCACCCTCGATGTCTGTCGAGCCTCCCCAGTGCTATCCGAAGTCCATCACCGACCGACCTCCTACTGGGCTCCCCGTAAAATCAGACTTTCTCAGTGGACGATCTTCGGATGAGCCTCCACATCAGATAAATCCCAGACGGACTCCCCTAGCGATCGGACTTCCCTGGACTCCGCCAACAGAAAATCTCCATCCGAGCTCCTGTGACAGGCGACCCCCGCCTAAAACGCCGGCGACCTCGGGACATCCGAGCCTCTCCCAAAATGATGATGTGAAGAGCCTTTCTGCTCCATCAGGCATCCCAGCCGAGCTTCAACTGATGGATCCAAACTCTTTGACAAGCCACGACAAGAGCCGCCACCCTGCTCCACTCTCTGCAATGGATTCCATGCAGCTCCACCACTCTCTGGCAAGTCACGACAACGGACACCACTTCACTCTCCGCAGTGAGCTCCACGTGGCCCTGAGCGACCTCTGACGCCACTACTCTCCGTAACAAACTCCGCACGTCTCTGAATGGCCCACTTTCAGATGGTTACATACGTCGCTATCGGTCAGTTACGCTCTCGATCTATAAATAAGGACCCCCCGCAGATACATTTTTCTCTAAGCTCTAATCTCTATCTCAAAACTCTGCTAAAATTCTCATTCGAGCACTCCATTTCTATTGAAGCAGAGTACTGACTTGAGCATCGGAGGATCTTGCCGGAGCACCCCCAACTTCGATTTAGACTTTCTTTGCAGGTCCCGACGGCGACCGCGACTCCCTCAACTCCAGCTTCTCCGACACCAGCAGATTTTTGCACCAACAGTCCTCAAATATGAAAATTGAGAAATATTCTCATGTTTCTTAGTAGGGTTAAGATCTCTATTCTTCACAAACATCTTGTGGATAGTATAACAAGTATTCTTGAGTTCAAGAATAGGTAATTCTTTACCAATTGTAACTTTACAATTCTCAACATCTTTCATTCTAGTCTCTAGATCACATATAGTCTTGTAGATAACACAACAAACTATAGTGTTCTAGTTAAGTTGATCCTTCAATCCAATATGGTCATACTTAAACAATACTGTCCTTATAGATAGTATAATAAAATAATACTATTCAAATATGCTATAAGTATCAATATGCACTTGATCAACATCATGTCAATTTCTATAGTAAGCCTTGTGGATAGCACAACAAGCTCACTAAGATCTTGACATACTCTATCGATCATGTTTGAAAGAAGGCCCTTGTAATATCTATATCATTAATAAATCTAAGTTCAAAATTCAACAAGATCAAATTGATCAAAAAAGTAGGTGGGAGGCTCCCCATAGCTTTTCTAGACACTAACAGAGTTGGCCAGACCAGCATACAGATCTAATTAGAAAATCATCTTTCACACTTTTCTCAACACCAATTGATCTTAAGAATTTGACTTTTGATTAAAAGTGAATCTCAACATTACAACTTAATATAATTAAATGAGAGATTTTAAATTGGTCTCGGCACATCCTAACAATAAGTGCATAATATGTATACTACAAATTATGCAAATTTATATGTTTCTACTATTCAAAATAGCAATCACATTATCATGCCAAAAATCATATAACGGTACAATCGAAGTCATAACATATGACTAACAAATTCATATAATATAACAAACCCTAATTTAATTAGGAATGTATAACACCCTTATTTTCTATACATCGATTTAAGCATCATGCTACCATGATAATAAAATTTTAAATTATCATAAATTTATAATTTTAATAATTAAAATTTAAAATCATGATTCACTAAAAGTCAAAAATAATTTTTGAGTTTGAAGAATCGATGCTAAAAATAATGCTACATTTTTGGTAGGATATGAACAAGAATGATTCTATGCTACTATATTGTACTTGTTTGATTGAATCAGATAAGGATGTCTCTGATACCACTATTGAATTCCAGTCATACAGTGAAAAGTAATTTTTAAAATTTTAAAAATATATAAATCAATAGCTTCATCAAATAAAACTATCGAGCTGGAATCCAAATCCAAGAATCACCTTGTCGATATCGATCAAAGCAAAATCAAGCATGCAAAGAGATAGAATTTTATACTTTCATAAAAATAAAAAAATGATATGTTGGTATTCTCCATGAGACTCCAAGATAGAAATCCTCCAATGGTGATCCACACGAAAGTTGATTAAGGTCTTTCCCAACTGGTGCACTGCCACAGTCTTATCTTTTCAAGAACAGTACCGGCTTCGAACTTGCATCATGATCATGTCAAAGTTCAGTTACTTTCGATCTTACCATAAGAATGACACCAAGAAGACACTCTTTAGATATTATACAATCTAGAATTTGATTTTTGGCTCTAAAATATGAAAAAACCAAATCCTAGGGCACATTAGCAACACTTGCTAAAAATCTTACCACCCTTCTTGTAACTTTTGCTACTCAAATTTCTCTTTCTTTTTTCTTGAATTTTTTTTAAAAATCTCCTTATGTTTACCACATTTCTCTTCTCTAATCTCAATCCAAAATCTCAGCAATCAGCCATTTGGGGCATCTTCTATAAATAGGGGACCAAGGGACGTCACATGGGATGAAGGGGCGCCAACCTTCGGCGCTTCAACTTCCCATGCAGTGAATAAATTCACCAAGTAAATTTTTTGGCATTCCAGATACTTGTAGTAGAAGCACTCTCCTTCTTTTGTGTGCCATAAAAAATTCAATAAATTTTGGTGACAAATCATAGGATTTTTGGTTAGAAAATAAAGGCAACACATAAAAATTAAGAGCCTTCATTAAGAAGGATTCTTCATTTCACACACCAAAAATAAGGGGTGGCATTTATTTTTGTTAGATGTATATCCTAGAAGTCAATATCACTGACACATTGTAATTAATCTAGGATATAATTTTATACTTAATATATTGATATGATCAATAAAAAGATAAATTCTTTTCATTCAAGTATAATGTATCCTTGAATCATCCATAGAATTAATTTCGATACATATTCTCAAGGTGTTGAAAATTAGAGACATGTATTTAATTTTTAAAGGCTCTCGATCATAGGATCATCATGAGGACAGAGATAGATCTAGAAAGACTGACACAAAAATCACTTTCTTCAGGATAGATGGGTCTCTAATCTACTGTATAGAGATACAAGATGATAAGTATAGGTGGTTGTTAGAGAACAACTAGTACTAAACGTGACTATATGAGAGATCACTTGGATTTCTATTCAATCATCAGTGATTGTCTTGATGCTGTAATTGTGTGACTGATCGTTTGACTTGAGATGGTACTACTGCTCACAGTGAGGCTGCTGGAGTTTGATTGACACATAAATATAGGTCTCAATGAGTCCTTATGGTGGATATTGGCGATAGTTGATCCACTGTAGGAGTAGGGTATGCATCAAGATAGGATCTATCAACCTTGATAGAGAAGAGTAGTCCTATGAAATTTGAGAAGCTGAGTCTATGAATCTATGGCCACAGTAGAGTGATTGATGAAAAAAAAATTTTATAGACATCACATCTGGACTTGAGCTAATCGAATCTATCATATGACTGATGTTGAGGTTTAATGATTTATTCATGACCTGCCATCTAGTCGGGACTCACGATAGAAAAATTGAATCACACGTTAACTACATCTAGAGGTTCATTTCAGTTCTACTGGATTGCCACTATATACTGTTAGGTGTCACTGATGGATTGTGAGAGCTCACTAGGGTTATTTTGGATCAACAATCTTTGATTGAGTTAGAGTGAAATTGTTTCGACTCATTGAAAAGAGTTTTAATAATATAATGATAGAGATCATTGTATATCTCACTACCAGATAGAATTGGACCTATGAGGTCACACAACAAAGAGATTAGGTCTGAAATTAGTAATTGAGCTGATGAAGTGTCAATTGAATCTAGAGAAATTTATTAGGTTTATGGTAACCTTGCTAGCACATGGTTGAACCCAATTCTTCTTTTCATTGGGATTACTTATTTGATAATTCTAACTTAATTACCTGCTAATTATCTATATGAATAAGATTCATGAGACTTCAATTATTGGGTGTCTAAAGTTACGGTCACATAAATTAAGGGTGCGAGTCACTTATGAATCTTCTTGATAGTTCTTATGGGACGCCACTTTGAATTGTTCAATTTGGGTATGTCCATTGATTAGAAAGTCTTTAGTTTTTATATGAGGTATCTCTTGGGTGCAAAATAGGGTGTCTAATTATGAGTGCAAGGACTCCAATAGTTGGCACCTAATGGGCTTCCTAATGTAAGTTGGATAACTTAAGTTAATAGGAATCCTAATGCAAGTAGGACTTGTATTATATGATTGAATAGGATTCAATATTTGTGCCTATAAAAGAGGACCTCTCCTAAGGTCTCAAAACAATCAAAGCTAGCCCCTCTCCATGCCCAAAGGAGCTCCCACACCCTCTCTTCCTCCCTCTTTCTCTTCTCCTTAGGCATCCCCACGCCATACAACTTAGGATGCGGGTCCCAAGCTGTCTCACACCCAAGTTGTTGGCGTCCCACTTTTTGACTGGTTGCTGATATTTTGTAGCAGCAAAGAGAAAGAAGAAAGAGCCTAGAGAAGAGGGAAGAAGAAGATTAAGGAGAAAGATTAAACGTTGATCGCGATTCAGGTTTTGTTCAGATTCAGCAAGCTAAATTTTGGAAAATCAAAATTCAGATCTTAGAGGACTGTTTCAGGTTGATCCTGAGTAGATACTCGTAGAGATTGAATACTTGTGTGGCTAACAGAGAATCTCATCTCTTTCAGATCTAGATTTGAAGAAAGAGATTGCGAAAAAGTTATGTGATTTAATCACAATTTAAATTTCAGCATATATCAATTTCAGCATATGAAATAAATTCATATGGTTTTATATTTTTATGCATGTAAAATTTAGATTAAAATTATTTTAATCTTATTCTTCACTGTGATGTTTAGAAAGTTAAGTTTTAAAATACATATGCATGCTTCAAACCCCAAATTCCAACAGTGGTATCAGAGCCACGGATTTTTATATGCTGAATTTTGATATACATATTTTTGAAAAGATTTTAAAATCAATTTTTTCTCAATACATGAGATGTATGGATGGATCTTCAAATTTTAAATTTAATTTTAAATTTAATTTTAAAATATATAGTTGATATGTTGATGCATGCATAGATCTGAAAATTAATCTAGAAAGAGTTCTAGTTCATGTGAAATAGTTATATGCATGAAACTTGAATTTTTTGATGATCTAAATTTCGATTCATATATATGATATATGATTGCATATTTAGATCATAAATTTGACTTTAATCTGATCTATGATTAGTATATGAGATATATGATATCATGTTTAGATATAAAATTTTGTTTAGATCTGATTTTACATGCATATATGTAATATATGTTTGTATATTAGAACTTGAAAATTATTTTTATATTTTAAATACTTACTTTTATACAAAGAATTTAGATCTAAAATATAATTTTAGAATCTGAAATTTGTGTTTGTACATGAGAATTTTGGTCATAGAAAAATCAAAAAAAATAAGTCATGTAATAGGATTACATCTAAGGTTTTTGATTTGAGTCATATGGGTCTAACTCGATTAAGTAATTGATCAAACCAAATCAAGTGTTGATAAGGGTCAGATCAATTAAGTTAATAATCATATAATTATTGTTGATCAAATTGAATGAATCTCATATATAAAATCGATTAACTTAAGGACCTAATTTGGCTCACTGGTTTGAGTCCAATTCATTTGAGCTAACCAATTCTGATCAATCGACCTATTGGTGTCTAAGGCAAGTTAATGAGATACGGTTATTTAATTAGTTTCATAAACCAATCTGTCCAAATTAATTGGTGTCTAAGAAAGGCAACGGGGGGACCCCTACTATTCTCTACTTACCTGGCCAACTTGGAAGATTAGGTCTAGAATTAGGTTGCTTAGTGGTTTGGTTCAACCCATGCCAATTAGATCGGTCATATGATGACTGATTAGATGAGACCTAAAATCAAACCTCCCTACTAATATTAAGTCTATAAGTCTTCCACCATTGTAGATGTGCGGGCGTGTTACCGATGTTGATTGTTCTTGACTGGTCACAGTGGTTCAATTACATCAGAAATACGCAACCACTCTATTAGCAAAGAGTTGCTTCAAGGTATGGATGGGGTTGGGCCCAATAACTGTTAGGTGAGGGATCCAATAACAGTTTTGCACATATTTGTGAATAGTGGGTCGGGCTTAACTAAGAAGTGTGGGCAAGAACTGTTAGGTGAGCCCACATGACTTAGAGATCAAGTTGCTGCAACATGCTTAGTGAAGCATCTGGATAAGAAGTTGCCTACGCATCTGTGTGCATGTTGCCAATAACTGTTAGGTGAGGTGCATGTCATCGGTGGAACCGTAGCACCTACTAGAAATTCTTTGTCACATCAAGATTTTTGTTTTCTTTCTAGAGAGTAGAGAGATCCAAAAAATTAGTGAAAATCATTATTTGCATCTTAAAATTTTTAGAAGTAAATTAAAATATTAAGTATAAAAGTCTAACTTGAATCTTTACTCTCGCAGTTAAACCATCATGTCAGCCTCAAATCCTCTAGCTTATATCCTTGAAACCAATCGTTTGATCGATAATAATTTCAAAGACTGGCTCAAAAACTTCAAGATTGTCCTGACTTCAGAAAAGTTAAGTCATATTCTCGATCAGGATCCCGTTGTGTTGCTAAACCATTCTACTGTTGAGCAAAGAGCTGCTTTTGAGAAGTGAATAGATGAAGATAGTCGAGTTAAGTGCTATGTGTTGGCGTCTATGTCAAACGAGTTGCAAAGTCAGTATGAGCATAGGCCCACTGTCCGAACCATGATTACTCACCTACAAGAGTTGTATGGTGAGCAAAGCCATACTGCGTGCTTTGAAGTATCCAAGAGACTCTTCAACCTGAAGATGTGCGAAGGGCAGTCTGTCCATGAGTATTGTATGATAGTGATCAAGGATATTGAGAAGCTTGGGAAGCTCAGGCTGGATATGCAAAAGGAATTGCAGATGGATTTGATCCTTCAATTCCTTACCAGTTCATATAGTCAATTCATTATGAATTTTCATATGAACAAACTTGACTGCACTATTTTCAAACTTGTCAATATGTTGGTCACAATGGAGGGTACCTTGAAGAGTTCAAGGGGCTCTGTTCTTGCTGTGGAGTGGACTTCTTCTTTCAAGAAAAAATCTATTGGAAGGAAAAAGGCTAAATCCGCAAAGAAGCAGAAGAAAGAGAGCAAGCCGAAAAAAGATGGTCCAAAAAAAGCTGAGGCAAAGGAAAAGTATTTCCACTGTCATATTGAAGGCCACTGGAGGAGGAACTGTCCAAAATACCTGGAGAGCCTAAAGACCAAAAAGGATGATAAACCTTTCGAAGATATGCTCGTAATTGAATCTAACCTTATGGTTTCTTCTACTTCTAGTTGGGTATTGGACTCTGGCTCGAGTGCTCATATATGTACCTCAATGTAGGGTTTGATAGAAAGTAGGAAGTTGAGGAAAGGTGACATGATCTTTCAAGTCGGTAATGGAGTAAAGGTTGCTGTAGAGATCGTTGGTACTTATCCTCTTCGATTACCGTCTGACGTTAGATTAGAGTTGAAAGACTGTTATTATATTTTTATAGCTAGTCAGAATTTAATTTTTATGTCTGCGCTAGTATAGAAAGATTTTAAAATTTATTTTAATAAAAATTTTTATTTTATTTATTTATAAAATAAATTAATTGTACGAGATCTTTTAATTGACAGTCTTTATCACTTACATATTGATGTGAATGTGAATCTAAATGAGCAAATAATGAGTGCCGTAGGTTAAAAAAGATCCAGAGATGAAATTAACCAGAAGTACTTGTGGCATCATAGACTAGACCATATTGGAGAGGATAGGATAAACAAACTAGAAAAAGATGAGATCCTTAACTTTCTTTGCCCAGAGCCATATCTAGCTTGTGAATCTTGCCTTCGAAGAAAGATGGCTAAGTTATCTTTTATAGGACATAGGGAAAGGGCCACAGAGTTACTTACCCTAGTACACACCGATGTATGTGGGCCATTTGATGTGCAGGTCAGGGATGGTTACACCTACTTCATTATCTTTATCGATGATTTGTGTAGGTACGGATATGTGTATCTAATGAAACATAAGTTTGAGGCCTTTGAAAAGTTCAAAAAATTCAGGCATGAAGTAGAAAAGCAAGCAGGCAAGTCCATTAAGGTTCTTCGATCTGATTGAGGAGGTGAATACCTTAGTCGAAAATTTTTGAGATATCTTAAAGACAATGGCATAGTCTCTCAGTGGACCTCTCTTGGAACACCTCAGCTCAATGGGATATCCGAAAGGAGGAATAGAACTCTATTGATATGGTTCAGTCCATGATGAGCTTCACTGATTTATCCTTATTTCTTTGGGGATATGCCTTGTTAACTGCCATTCACTTGTTGAATAGGGTTCCTTCAAAATCCGTTCCTACCACACCATATGAGATATGGTTCGGTAAGAAGTTGAGTCTAGATTATCTTAAGATTTAGGGATGTCCGACCTATATCAAGAGACAAATGGCAAAAAAATTGAAGGATAGATCTATTATAGCTCGTTTTATAGGGTATCCAAAAGAATTTATGGGATACTACTTTTACTTTCCACAAGATCATAATATGATTATGAGTCGAAATGTCGTATTCCTAGAAAAATAGTTTATCCAGGATGACGGTAGTGAGAGGTTAGTAGAGCTTGAAGAAAAGATCTCTGAAGAGCCCAGAGCTATAGATCCTCAAGAACCTGCAATTTATGAGCCAGTAGTTGATGTTCCTCTACCACTTTATAGATCTAGTAGGGTCTCCTAACCTCCAAAAGTACATGAATATGCTTACGAAGGAAGTAAAGAAAATATTCCTTATAAGAGATAGGGGTCATGGTGATGATCTCAATATCTTTGACGAGGCGATGTCTGACATCGATTTTGAGAAATGGTTAAATGCTATGAAGTCAGAAATTGACTCAATGCTCTCGAACCAAGTTTGAACTTTAGTAAATCTACCTAAAGGTATTGTATCTATTGGATGTGAAAACTACCTTCCTGAATAGATATCTTGAGGAAGATATCTATATGGAGCAACCTATGGGTTTCATATCCGGTGATGGTGATCACAGAGTCTGCAAGCTGTAAAGGTCTATATACAGATTAAAGCAGACTTCTCGGAGTTGGAACCATTATTTTGATGAGGCAATCAAATCGTTTGATTTTATAAAAAATGAAAAGAACCTTTATGTATACAAGAGAGTTAGTGGGAGTGCAATCACCTTTCTCGTATTGTACGTGAATGATATTCTCCTCTTTGAAAATGATATTCTCATGCTGACCACGGTCAAAAGATGGTTGTCCAAGAAATTCTCCATGAAAGATCTAGGAGAAGCATCTTATATTTTTGGAATAAAGGTCTATATGGATAGATCTAAACGGATGCTTGATCTGTCACAAAAGCTGTACATAGAGAAGGTACTGAAGAGGTTCAGTATGAAAACTCCAAGAGAAATTTTTTATCTCTTAGGTATGGTATTCATCTCTCCAAGATGATGTGTCCGATCACATCTGAGGAGATTCGGTGCTTGAGTAGGATTCTTTATGCTTCAGTAATAGGAAGCCTTATGTATGCCATACTATGTACTCAAGCTGATATTACCTTTGCTGTGAGTGTCACGAGTAGGTATCAGTCGAATCCAGATAAAGAGTACTGGATAGCTGTGAAGAACATCCTTAAGTACTTAAGAAGGACTAAGGATCTGTTCTTGATCTTTGGAGGTGATTCTAAGTTGTGATTCCAAGGTGTATTCTTGTTCGATTTACTAGAAGGGTTCTGAGTAATCGATCAATGGAGGCTGAGTGTGCTATAGATGTATAGGATGAATTTTGATTTTAATATTAGTTATAAAACTGGATGTCATGCCATGACACAGTACTGTAAAGATAATAGCACCATAATCCTTATTAAAGAACCAAGATCTCACTAGAAGTTCAAACACATAGAGCACCGATATACGTGACTACCTCATATCGAGGTGCGAAGAGTAAACTCTGTAGATAATGTGGCAGACCCACTGACTAAGCAACTGAGCCAATCGAAAATGGAAGTCCACTTTGAAAAGATGGACTTAGATTTATGGCCAATTGACTTTAGTCCAAATAGGAGATTGTTAGATGTATGTCCTAAAAGCCAATATCGCTGACACATTGTAATTAATCTAGGACATAATTTTATACTTAATATATTGATATAATCAATAAAAGAATAAATTCTTTTTCATTCAAGTGTAATGTGTCCTTGAATCATCTATGAAATTAGTTTCGATATATACTCTCAAGGTGTTGAGAATTAGAGATATGTATTTAATTCCTAAAGGCTCCCAATCATAGGATCATCATGAGAACGGTGATAGATTCAGATAGACTGACATAAAAATTATTTCTTTTGTGATAGATGGGTCTCTAATCTACTGTATAGAGACATAAGGCGATGAGTGCGGATGGTTGTTAGAGAAAAACTAACACTGAGCGTGACCATACGAGAGATCACTTGAATTTCTATTCAATCGTCAGTAATTATCTCGATGCTATAGTTGTGTGACTGGTTCTTTGACTTGAGATGGTACTACTACTCGCAGTGAGACTGTTGGAGTTTGATTGACACATAAACATAGATCTCAATGAGTCCTTGTAGTGGATATTGACGACAGTTGGTCCACTGTAGGAGTAGAGTGCGCATCAAGATAGGATCTATCAACCTTAATAGAGAAGAATAGTTCTATGAGATTTGAGAAGCTAAGTTTATGAATCTGTGACCACAATAGAGTGATTGATGGAAAAGAATTTTCATAGACATCACATCTAGACTTGAGCTAATCGAATCTATCATATGACTGATGTTGAGGTTTGATGATTTATCCATGACCTGTCATTTAGTCGAAATTCATGATAGAGAGACTAAATCACACGTTAACTATACCTAGAGGTTCATTTTAATTCTACTGGATTGTCACTATATACTGCTAGGTGTCACTGGTGGATTGTGAGAGCTCACTAGGATTGTTTTAGATCAACAATCTTTGATTGAGTTAGAGTGGAATTATTTTGACCTATTGAAAAGAGTTTCAATGATACAATGATAGAGATCATTGTATATCCACTACCAGATAAAATTGAACCTATGAGGTCACACAACAAAAAGATTAGACCTGAAATTAGTAATTGAGCTTATGAAGTGTCAATTGGATTTAGAGAAATCCATTGGGCTCATGGTAACCTTGCTAGCACATGGTTGGACCCAATTCTTCTTTCTGTTGGGATTACTTATTTGATAAGTTAATTCTAACTTAATTACCTGCTAATTACCTATATGAACAAGATTCATAAGACTCCAATTGTTGGGTGTCTAAGGTTATGGATCATATAAATTAAGGGTGCAAGTCCCTTATGAATCTTCTTGATAGTTATTATGGGGTGCCACTTTGAATTGTTCAATTTAGACGTGTCCATTGATTAGAGGGCCTTTAGTTTTCATATGAGATGTCTCTTGGGTACAAAATAGGGTGTCTAATTATGGATGTAAGGGCTCCAATAGTTGATGCCTGATGGGCTTTCTAATATAAGTTGGATAACCTAAGTTAGTAGGAATCCTAATACAAGTAGGACTTGTATTATATGATTGAATAAGATTTAATATTTGTGCCTATAAAAGAGGACCTTCCCTAAGGTTCCAAAACAATCAAAGCCAGCCCCTCTCCATGCCCTCTCTTCCTCCCTCTTTCTTTTCTCTTTAGGCATCCCCATGCCATACAACTTGGGATGCAGGTCTTAAGGTATTGGCATCCCACTTTTTGGCTAATTGCTGGTGTTTTGTAGCACCAAAGAGCAAGGAGAAAGAGCCTAGAGAAGAGGAGAAGAAAAAGATCAAGGAGAAAGATCAAACGTTGATCGCGATCCAGACTTCATTCAGATTCAGTAGGCTGAATTTTGAAGAATCAAAATTCAGATCTTAGAGGGCTATTTCAGGCTGATCCCGAGGGGATACTCGCAGAGATCAGATACTTGTGCGGCTAACAGAGAGCCTCGTCTCTTTCAGATCCAGATTTGAAGAAAGAAGTTACGAAAAAGGTATGTGATTTGATTATAATTTAAATTTCAGCATATATTAATTTCAGCATATGAAATAGATCTATGTGGTTTTATATTTTTATGCATGCAAAATTTAGATTAAAATTATTTTAATCTTATTCTCCGCTGCGGTGTTTAGAAAGTTAAGTTTTGAAACACATATGTATACTTTAAACCCCAAATTTCAATAATTTTTTGCCGTGACTTCTGATGGGCATAGAGGAGTCCTTCTCTACTTTAAATTGATTCAAGTTGGATAAGGATCCAATCCAAATTGACCCAATCCCATTAGGTTAAAGGCAACTGGTCTATGTTAGCTCAAACACTTTGATCTAAACCAATTTAAGAACTTGGGTTAATACAATGTGTGCTAGCATATCAAATTAACCCATAAAATTTATATTAAGATTTAATTAGATTAGATCAAAACCAAATCTCAAAGTGTGTGACCTACTGAGTTTTAAATCTAGCGAGCAGTAGATCCAGACTTTTGACGTAACCTTAACTCGATAAGATTAGGTCATTCGAAGAGTCTCAATCAACTTAGATTCTTCCAAATTGATTTCAGAATCAAATTCTTTCAATTTTGATGAGCCCATAACTCAAGATTAACGTCTAGCAATATGTCATGACTACTCGAAAGATTTAAAATTTTGATAAAAAATTATTAAAATATCCTTCAGTAGCATGTTCCTGTGTAATTCAATCTTTCAGTCAAATAACATCCCAGATGAGCTATAGGCATAAAAATATATCAAACTCAATTACTTATCTATATGTATCTCAATCTGAAAGTGATGATTCAGTTGATGATACATTAAAATTTTTTTTTTAATTATCATCCTGCTTTGGCCAAAGACTTTCGAATCACCGACCTATAAGATCACATAAGATGTTCGCTCCCCTTATTAGGAGTGATTGATCTCTTATTGATCACTCACAATCTTCAAGCATACTTCACCATATCCAGAATATCCCACACAAGGATTAAAGAATCAAATTAGGTAGTGAATCAAAATATAGATTCATATACACACGGTACCATGGTAACCTCAGGTCAGAGGATCACTTACACAACTCTCACTAGAGAATCATCAGTTGAAATGCAAATAAGACTTCATCTGATATTCTCTCGTAGGTCAATTCAGTAAACTCATTCTCTAATGAGCACCCATATCCTTGTATTAGTGTCACCACACAAGTGATTGTGAGATCAACCATCCTCATTTCTGAGCATACATAAGACATGCCAGTCTTACCAGTATCATTGATCTCCAACTCAATATACCAACGACTAAAAATATTTTAGATCAGGACTATCGAAGAATTAGGTCTCACTGGCGTGATCTCATCATGGCCCTAAAATCATTGTCCAGACCTATGGAGTTCATTATAATCTTAAAAAAATTAGGATGCAGCATATAATGAATCAAAAATATCTATTTTATTAATATAAATATCAATTTATATGAGTTTGAAAGATAAATTATAATAAATATCCTATCACATCCCATATGCGATGGGCTTGTAGGACATTATTCTTTCACCGCTGAGGGTTCCACCCCATCCACAAATGATGATATCTGTGATGAAGTGCTTGATAAGAGACTTAGTTATATTATGGGATTGAGATATGTGGTTGCGGCCCCTAGCTCCTCTAGAGCATTATATGTTTCTTGTGATGCTTATCTCTGTGAGGCGGAGAGAAGACATGAGGAGGAGATGCATCGAGTTAAGGAGTGCCGTAGATCTCAGGAGGACATAGCGGCCCTACAGCATGACAATGTTGAGCTTAGATCCCAGCTTGCAGTATTTGAAGCGAAGCTCGATAAGTTAGTTTGCCGCATGCCTCCCCCACCATCTCCCGATGTCCCTGCTGATGCTTATGATGATGACTCCATCGATGATGATGTTGGATATCTTCCTATGATTGATATTATTTTATATTATTTTTAATCTATATATTTTTATCGTTTAGTAAATAATTAGTTTGCTAACTTAATTTTTTAATCTATTGTAGGTCTATGATTTGGCTTAGCATGCAGAGTTTTATTTTGTATGGATGTATATATTTTTATATGATATTTTATACGATTGTATATACACTTGTTTTGTTACATGTGTGATTGTAAAAATGAACACAATATTTTGATATATATATATATATATATATATATATATATATATATTGTGTTATTATTAAAGTGAAATGAATTTCATTCTAGTATATGTGTGAATGAAGAAGGTAGTGTACATTATATATGTTTGTTTGTGTATAAGTTTACAGAAAAAATTATAAAAAATTATCATGAAAGTAATTATTTTTTTTGTAAAAAGGATAATTAGTGATGCAAGAGAAGCATAGGTAAAAATCTTTAGTAATGTTAATTAGCATCGATAAATAAAATGTAGCATCATCAAAGGGGGTGTCGGGGTGCCAGACATGCCACCATTAGTAACATTATAAAATATTTATCGATGCTAATTAGCATCGCTAAATGACGACATAAAATAAATGTAGGTAAAGATCTTTGGTGATGCTAATAATTGTCAGTAGATATCTATTTGCATTGTCAAAGACTGTGCTGGGATGTCGGGCATGCCACCATTAGTGACGCTACTTATAATTACCGATGTTAATTAGCATCGCTATTTTGCCTATGCTTAATTTGCATTGCTAAATATAATATTAGCGATAGAAAATAAGCATAGGTAAAATAAGCATCGCTAAATGATGATATTAGCTCTCCGGTTCTAGCACACTCTTTAACGATGCTACTTAATATTTTTCAATGCTAAAGTGGCATCGCTAATCATATTTGATGACATAAAATTAGTATTACAAAAATACATTTGGTAACACTTGATAAGCATAGGTAAACTAAAACTATTTCCAACAAAATTTTTGTATCGCTAAATATATATTTGTCAATATTTTTTAAGCATAGCTAAATTGACTATTGCCGATGTCTTTTTTTTGCATAGGTAAATGTAACTAACTATGCTTTAGCTAAGTATCAGTGAAATCAAATATTTGCCAACATTAAAAAATAAGCATCAGCAAATGGAATCAATGACCTCCCTATTGCCAACGCTTATTTGCTGATGCTTTTTACGTCGATAGTTATTTTTTACGATATTTTTTTTAGATTTAGCTATATTTTTTTTTGCGTAGCTAATTATCTTATCTCTTGTAGTGTAGGACTCTATTTAGATAGAGTTTGGTGGGTGTCCAATTCTTGGATGCCTCCCCAATTAGGGCTTCATGCGAACACCAAGAGAGAAAGAGGGTGTGTGGGCATCTTTCTAGCATGAGATTTCTCACACAAAGATAACATGATGGGGTAGTGTGATATGGGTTGGGGTGTGTCTTATAAGGGCACAAGGGGAGAGGAAGAGTCCTAGTCAAATTGGGACCTCTCTTAAGCTTTGGTCAAAACCTAATCAAATCCTTAACCGAATAGGAAATGGTTGCACCCAAATAGAGAGAAATCTTAGTCTAACTAGGAACTCAATTAAATCCTAATCAGCTTAGGAATTGGAAAGATGCACTCGAGTCCTAATCAAATAGAAAATTGATCTCCCTTATAATTGAGTTATCTCATAATCCAATTAGACTTGATTTAATCAAGTCCAAACTAAACCAAATTGAAACTAATTTAATTAGACTTGATTTTAGCTCCATTGCTCAATCAAATTAAGCTAATTAGCAATCCAATTGCTAATTAATCCTCCTATAATTCACTAACTCTGAGTGAATTTTTTTATTGCAAGTTTTGTATTGAATTAATCATCAATCACATTGATAATTAGATCTATGCATGATCCATAATCATGAATAAACCATCTGATCAGTCAAGAACCTCTTTTGTATGTGATCTCGTAAATTATATTCTATCTGATAGTGAAATATGTTGTGATCCCCATCACAATATCATTGAAACTTCTTTCAATGGACTGAAATGATTCCAACTCTGTCCATCAAGGATCATAGATCATCAAGATGATACTTGTGAGTCTTACAATCAACTAGTGATACCTAGTAGTATGTAGTGGTAATCCAGCAGAATGAAAGAGATAAACCTTTAGGTACAGTTATCGTGTGATATAGTCCTTCTATTGTAAGTTTCAACTAGACGGAGGTCATGAAGAACTCATTAAACCCTTGTGTCAATCATATGTTAGATTTATTCAACTCTAGTTTATCCTATGATTTTTTGTGAAAACTTCTTTTTACTAATCACACTATCTTGGTTAAGGATTTCTAAACTCAGTCTCATATATCGTATAGGACTACTCCTTATCTATCAAGATCGATAGATTCTATTTAGGTGCCTACTCCTACAGTGAACCTACTACAGCCAACATATTCCTCAAGGCTCTATATGACTAGAAGATCGAGTTATGGTGTAGTCAAACTACAACAACTTTATCGTGAATAGCCAAAGCACCATAGGTCAAGGACCAATCATACTATTGCAGCATCGAGCAAGTCACTGATGAGTGAGTAGACATCCAAGTGACTTCTCATATGATCATACTCAGTACCGTTGTTCTCTAACAACCATCTATACTCTCATCCAATGTCTCCATACTATAGACTCAAGACTCATCTATCCTGAAAGAAGCGATCCGTGCATCAATTTCATCGAGTCAGCCACCTTCTTCATAATGATCCATCATCAGGAGCAATTAAGAAATTAACCATCAATGACATATGTCTTAAATTCTCAACTTTTGAGAATATGTATCATCATTCGTGTTGGGTATAAAATACCCTCAGCCGAAGTTCTCAACGGGATTAACCCTCGCGAGTCCCCTCTGACTCCGGCTGCAGACAGACCTCGCCCAGACTCCTACGGGAGCCGGACTCCGCCCACAACTCCGACCGCAAGTAGACTATGCCCGGACTCCTACGGGAGCCGGACTCCGCCCACAACTCCAACTGCCAGTAGACTCCGCCCGGACTCCTACGGGAGTCGGGCTCTGTCACCAACTTCAACTACAGGTAGACTTTGACCGGACTCCTATGAGAGCTTGATCTCGCCAGCTACAGGGAGACTTCATCCGAACTCCTACGGGAGCCGAACTTCGTTCCCAACCTCAACTGCTGAAAGGCTCCACCTGGACTCCTACGGGAGCCAAGCTCCACCAACAACACCAACTGCCAGTAGACTCCGCCCAGACTCCTACGGGAGCCGGGCTCCGTCACCAACTTCAACTACTGGTAGACTTTGATCGGACTCCTACGGGAGCCTGATCTTGCCAGCTACAGGGAGACTTCGTCCGAACTCCTACGGGAGCCGAACTTCGTTCCCAACCTCAGCTGCTGAAAGGCTCCACCCGGACTCCTACGGGAGCTGAGCTCCGCCCACGGCTTCACTTACAGGTAAATTCCGTCCGGACTCCTACGGGAGCCGGACTCCGCCCCCGACTTCGCTTGCAGGTGAACTTCATCTGGGCTCCTACGAGAGCCGAACCTCGCCTCTGACTTTAATTGCAGGTAGATCTCGTTCGGACTCCCATGAGAGCTGGACTCTGCCTTCTACCCCGACTGCAGGAAGGTCTCGTCCGAGCTCCTACAGGTGCCGGACCTCACTTCCGACTCCAACCGAACTTCGACCGACAAGTCTGGATCCCCTGGCAGGCCACAGTAACAGACAACACTGCTCCACTCCCTGCGGCAGACCCTACGTAGCTCCATTACTCCCTGACAGGCCGTACTAACGACCACGATTCTGCTCCACCCCCTGCAGCAGATCCTGTGCGATTCCACCACTCTCTGACGAGTCACGACAACGGATGTTGCTCCACTCCCCATAACTGATTCCACATGGCGAGCTACGGTGATAGCCACGATTCCACTCCACTACCCTTCGTAATAAATTTCTCCTGACTATGGACGGCCCACTACCAGATGGTTACGAACGTCGCTATCAGTCTGTTGCACCCTCTACCTATAAAAAGAGGGACCCCAGATATGTTATTCTCTAAGCTCTTATTTTTACTTAGAAACTCTGCTAAAATTTTTGTTCGAGCACTCCATTCCCGTTGAGGCAGAGAACTGACTTAAGCATCGGAGGGTCTTGCCGGAGCAACCCCACCTCCGGTTTAGACTTCTTTTGCAGGTCCCGACGGCGACCGTGACTCCAGCTTCTCCGGCGTAAGCGAATTTTTGCACCAACAGGATTGGTGCTAGAAGGAGGGGCCTTGAACCTTCGCAGTACCCTTATTCTTAAAGGAGCACTCAACGGAACCGCCTCTGGTTATCTTCTCCGACATCTGCTCCTCCTTCCCCCCACTGGATCTGCGCCCGATGTCTTCTCGCGTAGCGTCCACATGGTGACCCACGGCCCCCGTAGCCATGTCTCGGGCCCCGATCTCGCCTCTAGTTTCCCAGGCCCCACATCCTCCGGCAATGGTCGCCGGCATGGAGCGGTCGGACGATCAGCCTCCGACGGATTTTGCCAACACCATCTCAGGAGGATCCCGGCAAGAAGCAACCGACGTACTGGCCGTACCCCCCAAGCGACAAAAGATTGAGGAGCCCATAACCTTTACTGAAGAAGACGCTCAGGGAGTTCAATTCCCTCACAACGACGCGGTTGTAGTTTCCTTGAATATAGCAAATTACGACGTCCGCTGCATCCTTGTCGACATGGAAGTTCGATCGATATTTTGTTCTACGATGCTTTTTCAAGAATGTCCATCCTTGATGGCCATTTGAGGCCGATTAGCTGACCTCTGGTAGGGTTTACTGGTGACGCTGTTCCGACGGAGGGAATAATAACTTTGGCTATAGCCGCAGGTCGATATCCAAGGCAATCTAGGGCTCTGGTGAATTTCTTAGTGGTGAAGGCACCGTCAGCCTACAACGCAATCCTCGACCGACCCGACCTCAATGCTCTCCGAGCCATCGTATCAACCTACCATTTGAAGTTGAAATTTTCCACCGGCCAGGGGATCGGAGAGGTCCAAGGAGACCAAGCCCTGGCCAGACACTGCTACAACATAGCCTTGCAAAGAAGCGACCAGTCCGACCCCTGTCCAGTTGACGGGTTGGATGCCCGCGACGACCTCACTGAAGAGAGGGGCGGCCCAATCGAAGATCTGGTGCCGATCCCTTTGAACGACGGGAACGCGGAGCATGTGGCGATGATCAGCTCCAACCTGGGGGAGGAGATGCGGATGCATCTCATCGATTTTCTACGAAAGAATGCGGACGTTTTTGCTTGGGTTCCAGCAGATATGCCGGGGATTGACACGGAAGTCATGGAGCACCGTCTGGCCGTCGATCCAAAGCATCGACCGATGAAAGAGAAAATTCGAGGTCATGCACCAGAGTGGCAGAAGGCGAAAGCCGAAGAATTAGACAAACTCCTTAAGGCCGGATTCATTAGGGAAGTCAATTATCCTGATTAGATTTCCAACGTTGTCCTAGTCAAAAAGGCAAACGGCAAGTGGAGGATGTGCATAGACTTCAAAAAGCTGAATAAGGCCTGCCCGAAGAACAGCTACCCCATTCTCAGAATCGATCAACTGGTGGACGCGACCTCGAGCCATGAGCTCATTACCTTTATGGATGCCTTCTCCGGCTATAATCAAATCAGGATGGCGCCGGAAGACGAAGAAAAGATCACTTTCATTACTAACCGTGGCCTTTACTGTTACAGGTTCATGCCTTTCGGCCTCAAAAATGTAGGCGCAACCTACCAACGGTTGGTGAACAAAATCTTCAAGGAGCAGATCGGTCGCAACATGGAGGTCTACGTGAACGATATGCTCGTAAAAAGCAAATCTTTCATGGATCACGTCGCCGACCTCGAGGAGACCTTCGACGCTCTCCAAAAATATAGAATGAAGTTGAACCCGACTAAATGCACTTTTGGAGTAGCCTCGGAAAAGTTTCTGGGCTTCATGGTGTCGGGGCGCGGGATTGAGGCCAATCCAGAAAAAATTCGCGCTATCCAGGAGATGGCCGCCCCGAAGTCGATAAAGGAGGTTCAGCGCTTTACAGGGAGGGTAGCAGTCCTGAATCGCTTTATCGCAAGGTCGGCCGAACGGTGCTTACACTTCTTTCAAATCCTCAAGCAGCCGAAGAACTTCTGTTGGACCTCTGAGTGCCAACAGGCATTCGAAGAACTGAGGAGCTACCTCAGCTCACCCCCGCTGCTGGCAAGGCCGGAGCCTGGGGAGGAACTATTTTTGTACCTGGTGGTCTCTCCTATGGCTCTCGCGGTGGTCCTTGTCAAAGAAGAGGCAAAAGTCCAACGGCCAATCTACTACGTCAGTCGCGTGCTAAGAGATGCCGAGACCAGGTATACTAAATTAGAAAAACTGATTTACACCCTGTTGATTGCGGCCCGGAAGCTCCGACCCTACTTTCAAGGGCACATCATAACACTGCTCATTGACCAACCGATCAAGGCAATTCTACACCGGGCGGATGCCTCCGGGAGAACGACAAAATGGGCGATCGAGCTCACAGAATTCAACATCAACTATCGACCCAGACCGGCAGTGAAGGCCCAGATATTGGCGGATTTCATAGTGGAGTGTACTATCCCAGAGGAGGCCGAACCTGAACAAGGCAAAATTGACGGCCTGAAACCCCGGTCGAACTCCCCCAAAGAAAAAGCAGATCCCTCTGATTGCTTTTGGGCCCTCTACGTGGACGGTTCTTCCAACATGTCAAGTGCAGGTGCGGGCCTGATCTTGATCAGTCCGGAGGGAATTATCGCAGAGTACGCTCTGCGCTTCAAGTTCTCCGCAACGAACAACGGAGCAGAATATGAAGCTCTAATCGCAGGACTGAGGATCGCCAAAGAGCTGAAAATAGATCGGCTCCGGGTCCACAGCGACTCTCAACTAATAGTGGGACAAGTCAATGAAAACTACGAGGCACGGGAGGACAGCATGGCTAAATATCTTGAAAAGGTAAAAGAGCTCGTCCCCGCCTTCGGCAGCTTTGACATCAGGCAGATTTCGAGGTTGGAAAATACCAGGGCCGACCTTCTCTCCAAGCTGGCAATGCTGGCTCCGGCCGAATTACCCAAAGGTGTTCTCTTTGAAGTACTCAAGTGCCCGAGTACGGAAGAATCACGGCCCGTTATGGAAATTGACCACGAGCCCAGCTGGATCGACCCACTGATAACATATCTCAAAGACGGGGTTCTCCCCCAAGATGCGAAAGAAGCTCGGAAGCTTCGAAATCAAGCCTCCCGATACATCCTTTATGAGGGCAAATTGTACAAGAGATCATACTCTTTTCCCCTCTTAAAATATCTCCGATCTTCGGAAGCCGACTACGCCTTATGGGAAGTGCATGAAGGAATCTGCGGAAACCATTTGGGGGCTAGATCTTTATCCCACAAGTTGCTCCGTCAAGGATATTACTGGCCGACAATGCATCATGATTCGATTGAATATGTCAGAAAGTATGATCGATGCCAGAGATATGCCAACGTCCAGAGACAACCCGCCACCGAGCTCACACCCTTGAGTGCCCCATGGCCTTTTGCGTAGTGGGGGATGGACATCCTTGGCCCCTTTCCCATGGCGTCTGGGCAGAGGAAGTTCCTCCTTGTGGCGATCGACTACTTCACCAAATGGGTTGAAGCCGAACCACTAGCAAAAATCACAGAAGCAAAAGTGCAAGATTTTGTCTGGAAGTCGATCGTGTGCAGGTTCGGTCTGCCTAGGACCCTAATCACTGATAATGGACGGCAATTCACGGGAGCAAAATTCGTCGAATTCTGCGAAGATCTGAACATCTCCTACAACTTCACATCAGTAGCCCATCCTCAGACAAACGGCGAAGCTGAGGTAACTAACAGAATCCTTCTGCAGGGGATTAAGACAAGGCTCGAAAAGGCGAAGGAAACTTGGACAGACGAACTTTATCATGTGTTGTGGGTGTATCGAACTACCCAGAGGCTGCCCACAGGGGAGACCCCCTTTGCTTTAGCCTTCGGTACGGAGGCCATCATCCCAATTGAGCTTAAACTCCCGTCGGCACGAGTCGTGGCATTCGACGAACATCAAAATTTGCAAAGTCTTAAAGCCAACCTCGACCTGCTGGAAGAAAGGCGGGAGATAGCTCAGGTTTGAATGGCAGCCTATAGACAGAAAGTCGTTCGTTATTACAACTCCTGGGTCAGGAACAAAGTCTTTAGAGCAGGAGATCTAGTGCTTCGACGAGCCGCTGTCTCGCAACCTCAGCATCGAGGGAAACTCGCCCCAAGCTGGAAAGGCCCATATGAGGTCAAAGAAGTAGTCCGGCCCAGAACTTATTATCTTAAGGAGCTCGAAGAACTTACGGATGTACTACCAATAACTTCATTTTAATTAAAAGTTGTATATCTACATGTCTTTGGCACTATCCTACATCTACAGGACAATCCAAACAAATTGTATCAGAAGCAAGAGGGGAACCTCATCTCGACAAAGTCGAAGGCCCGGTTTCCTTTAGACCCGATGGGGGGAGAGGCCCTGCAACGCCCATATGCGCCCCCACAGCCCTGTTAGGGACAGGAGGAGAATCTCACCCTAACTTGAGCAAAGTCGAAGGCCCGGTTTCCTTTAGATCGGATGGGGGGAGAGGCCCTACAACGCCCATATGCGCCCCCATAGTCCTGTTAGGGATAGGAGGAGAACCTCGCCCTAACTTGAGCAAAGTCGAAGGCCCGGTTCTCTTTAGATCGGATGGGGGGAGAGGTCCTGCAACGCCCATATGCGCCCCCACAGTCCTGTTAGGGACAGGAGGAGAACCTCGCCCTAACTTGAGCAAAGTCGAAGGTCCGATTCTCTTTAGACCGGATGGGGGGAGGGGCCCAGTGACGCCCATGTGTGCCCCTACAGCCGTGTTAGGGACAAGAGGCGAACCTCGCCCTAACCAGAGCTGAACCTTGTTACGACAGAAATAGGGAAAGAACCTCGTCCCGACATCAATTAAGGTCTGGTCATTCAAGACCAGATGAGAAAAAGGCAGACCTTCCCCAGCGGTCCCTTCGTGATAAAACTCCGTCCGAACTCCTGCGGGAGTCAGACTTCGCCCTCCACTCTGATCATAAGAAGACTCCATCCGGACTCCTACGAGAACCGGACTCCATCTCCGACCTCAACTGCAGGCAAGCTCCGTTCGGGCTCTTACGGGAGCCGGACTCCTCCTCCAACTTCGGCTGTAGGCAAACTTCGTCCGGACTCCTACGGGAGCCGAGCTTCGTCCTCAACTTCAAACGCTGGTAAGTTCCGCCCGGACTCCCACGGGAGCCAAATTTCGCCTGACTTCAATTACAGGTAGACCCCGTTCGGACTCCCACGGGAGCCAGACCTCGCCCCGACTTCACCTACGGGAGCCGAACTCCCACAGCCCCACCAAGAGCGGAGGAAAAATCCCACTCAAAAAAGAAAAAGGAGAGAGAAGTTAAAAGGAAAAGCGATGAACTACGCCGGCGACGAATGGAAAACAAACAGCGTCTAGGATGCAGAGAACCCCGGCTTTCACGGGAGCTTTCAACGCAAACCCAAGATGAGATGACTTCCTCAAGGTGACGAAAGCTCAGACCTCCGTGCTCGAGCCCTGATGGGGACACCAAACCTGAGCGGCCCCAGGCGAATCTGCGGCCACGGGCGAAAAAGATGGGTCGATACGTTGACAATCGGGTACCTTCGAACAACACAAAGGTCGAAAAGAAGCTCGGCAAATGATAATTCAACACATGAGTAAAAGAGACGAGCCGGCGTTACAACCACCGGTAACTTACGACGACGTCAAAAAAAAAAAAAGGAGAAGGGAATACAATAATAACAACGGTAAAGGAAAAAGTTCGGCAGACAACGATTCGACACAAAGTACAGACGAGGTAACAAAATCACCTTCTCATTTTTCGACTAACAAGATGTACGTTACAAGACCCAGAGGGCCAGAAAAGAATACATTATTACAAGGCTCGAAAGCACGGCTCGGAAGGGATACACCGGAGGCCACTTCAAGCTGCAAACTTCTCTTCCCGTTTCTGTCCTTTCCAACCGCATTTTCCAGTGCGTGTGACAAGCCTCTCGGCTCTCGCCCCCCACCTCATTCCGCTCCACCTCCAAAATCCCAACCCTAGGAGGAAAAGGATGGGATAGATTCCAGGGGGCAGCAAGGGCAATGGCAGCGGTGACGACGACCTGTTTCAAGAAGAACCGAAGGTACCCCGGAGGCAGCAATGGCGCCGGAGATATGCGCCATCACCGAATGCTCCATGACAACCACCGTCCTAAGTGTTCCGGCAAGGTCGGCATGCGCTACTTCCACCGTCCCTGCAATAAGTTTTACTGCCCCACCGTCGGCGCCGACTGCTTCTGGTCCCTTGGCCCCGACGACATCAAGGATCCCGCCCAGCTTGTGACGACAGCTCTGCCCTCTTGACCGGTGTCGCCCCGTCCAGCTACTCCGAAATTCTCAGACAGAACGCCTTCACCGATTGTCCCCGTTATTAAACCCCTGTTGTTGAAGGAATTCTCCCTCGAGCCCCCTTTAAAGCGATGGAAACCCTCAGCGGCAGCTCGACAACCGGAGAACTCGCAGACTGCTGTTCTCCTCCTTGCACTCTTCCAAGTCCGTGGCATCCTCTTGAGGTTGGCCTCCGGGGCGGAGGCCCTGGCGGGGGAACCCCTTAGAGAGGAATCGGGGGACTGGAGGCGGCAGAGAGACGGCAAAGACCGGCGTGGAGAACGCTCAGAGTCGGAAGGGGCACCGATGGAGTGGCTGAGTGGCTAAGCTCTTAGGCGAAAGAAAGATGTCGTCCCTTAGGTGAAGTAAAGCCCCTGGAGGAAGGGTGGGGGGTTTAAATAGGCAACGGAGCCTGGCGCAATTATGGTGGTAGGTGTCCTTAGGCCAACCAGTGCCCACCACGTGTCTGGCGTATCCCACTCATCGCGACCTGGGGTTGACCATTCGCAAACTTTCATGGAACGATGCTTGGGATCACGTCCCAGTGGGAGTTTCGAAAAGGCTCTTCGGGTCGCCCTAATCAAAAAAAGGCTCCAGCATGCGTGCATTAAATGCCAACATATCTGAGGACGGTCGCGTGCGGACGTCAAGGGGAGAAATTCGGCTGCGACGATCTTTCTGTACTTCCTTCGTTCGAAATTCAAACTCGAAAGTAGGGGGACTGGTGTTGGGTATAAAATATCCTCAGCCGAAGTTCTCAACGGGATTAACCCTCGCGAGTCTCCTCCGACTCTGGCTGCAGACAGACCTCGCCCGGACTCCTACGGGAGCCGGACTCCGCCCACAACTCCGACCGCAAGCAGACTCCGCCCGGACTCCTACGGGAGCTGGACTCCGTCCACAACTCCAACTGCCAGTAGACTCCGTCCGGACTCCTACGGGAGCTGGGCTCCGTCACCAACTTCAACTGTAGGTAGACTTTGACTGGACTCCTATGGGAGCCTGATCTCACCAGCTACAGGGAGACTTCGTCTGAACTCCTACGGGAGCCGAACTTCGTTCCCAACCTCAGCTGCTGAAAGGCTCCACCCGAACTCCTACGGGAGCCGAGCTCCGCCGACAACTCCAACTGCCAGTAGACTCCGCCCGGACTCCTACGGGAGTCGGGCTCCGTCACCAACTTCAACTGCAGGTAGACTTTGACCGGACTCCTACGGGAGCCTGATCTCGCCAGCTACAGGGAGACTTCGTCCGAACTCCTACGGGAGCCGAACTTCGTTCCCAACCTCAGCTGCTGAAAGGCTCCACCCGGACTCCTACGGGAGCCGAGCTCCGCCCACGGCTTCACTTACAGGTAAATTCCGTCCGGACTCCTACGGGAGCCAGACTCCGCCCCCGACTTCGCTTGCAAGAGAACTTCATCCGGGCTCCTACGAGAGCCGGACCTCGCCTTTGACTTTAATTGCAGGTAGATCTCGTCCGGACTCCCACGAGAGCCAGACTCCGCCTTCTACCCCGACTGCAGGAAGGCCTCGTCCGAGCTCCTACAGGTGCCGGACCTCACTTCCGACTCCAACCGAACTTCGGCCGACAAGTCTGGACCCTCTGGCAGGCCACAGTAATGGACAACACTGCTCCACTCCCTGCGGCGGACCCTACGCAGCTCCATTACTCCCTGACAGGCCGTACTAACGGCCATGATTCTGCTCCACCCCCTGCAGCGGATCTTGTGCGATTCCACCACTCCCTGATGAGTCACGACAACGGACGCCGCTCCACTCCCTGCAATTGATTCCACGTGGCGAGCTACGGCGATAGCCATGATTTCACTCCACTACCCTTCGCAATAAATTTCTCATGACTATGGGCGGTCCACTACCAGACGGTTACGAACGTCGCTATCAGTCTGTTGCACCCTCCGCCTATAAAAAAGAGGATCCCAGATACGTTATTCTCTAAGCTCTCATTTTTACCTAGAAATTCTGCTAGAATTTTCGTTCGAGCACTCCATTCCTGTTAAGGCAGAGAACTGATTTGAGCGTCGGAGGGTCTTGCCGGAGCAACCCCACCTCCGGTTTAGACTTCTTTTGCAGGTTCCGACGGCGACTGCGACTCCAGCTTCTCCGGCGTAAGCGGATTTTTGCACCAACAATTCGTTAATCTCTTGAATGATTTATAGATACTAAAACACTAACATGAATGGAATAGTAATCCAATATTATTAGTTTAATAAGTCAAAATTACAAATCATGCCCTTAGAGTGTTTACTAATATCAACCAACTTGGCTTCTAGGGCATATATCTAACACCATGCTCATCTATGGAGGAGTAGAGACTGCCTAATCTGGTAGGAGAATAGGATTGTGGTCATGATCAAAATTTTGTAGGAGAAAAGATGTTAGAAGCAACATATACAAAATGAACAACCCTCGAAATTGGGAGGGTTGACATCGAAACCCATTTCAAATAAGGAAGGGGCATTTTTCTCTTTTGTAATGGCAAGCTAATGGTGTTAGCACTTATGTGGATGTCAGGGCCATATTTGTACATACACTCTATTAAATAAAAGGGTCTGTTTGACATATTTTAAAGTATAGAGGGTGTAAATAAAATCGAGCTAAAGTTGAGAGGATGTTTCTATATTTTTTTTCAAAAATATTTAAAATATTTATACTCAATAATAAATTTGAAAAGTATTTATACTATGCTAAAATAAAATTAAATGAGCAGTAAAAAATAAAAAGTAAAGATAGATACATAATCATAAATACAAACAGTTCCTAAATGAAACTAATCTAAACTTAATTATGCAATATGAGAATTAAATAAATATATACAGTAAGATAAGTAAAAGAACAATGCATAAGATAAGAGCAACTTCAAGTAATATAAATAATATAAATTTATAGTAATTTGGTGCCAAATCCTACATCTATGTCCACTCTTTAAGTCTCCCTACTTGAAAATTTCACTATAATCCTCTTGATTATAGCATAATTATTTTGTCGAGCTTACAATCAAATCTAATTGATTTTTTCAGACTTACCAATCAAAATTTTATAGCAATTATTTTCATGAATTCACAATCAACTCAATTTTTTCGAGCTCACCAACTAAAATTCTACACCATCTAATTTTGGGCTTGGATAAGTCTCAACCTCAAGTTTCTTTCTTCCAAAAAAAAGTATAAAGAATGTATAAATAATTGAGTACAGAAAAAATGAGCCAATGCTTAAAATAATAAAATTCATTAAAGCTTGAAGAAGTCATTGATTGATACTCTTTATAGACTTGACTTCCTTTTTGAATGGATGAGAGAGGCTCGAATAGATGTTTGAAGGATTTTTCTGTTGATTGTCCACACAATCAAATCTTTTAACTCCTCTTATCTTCCTTTCTTAAAAATATTAATGTACTTAATGAGTACAAAGTTTTTTCTTTTCAATCTTTTTTCTTACTTTTCAATTAAATTTCAACTCTTAAATAGCCTTAAAATTGGCTTGAGCAAGTGTACTAGTAATTGTGAAAGTCAAAATAGTCATTAGATATAATTTTTACCTATTGAAAATAGTTAGAAAAATCAACCGTTATGCTATTAGAAATATGTGAGTTGGCTCACGTAGGCTCTTATTGGCTAATCTAAAATGCCGAGTCAGCTAAGTGAAATTTTGAGATGGCTTAAGAGTATATACAAATTTTTCAACTTTTCTATTTATTTTGTCTGTCTAAGACTAGATCGACTTAAATATCTTCTTTATCTGTTAATATCATTACTTAGTTGTTTAACTAACTTTCTGAGTTAGCTCAGAGAACTTATGAATTTATATTACTTTCTATAATCTTCTGTCTTTAAGATTGAGTCGGCTATCTCATTCTTGTGAGTCGGTTAAGCTCTAGTCTTGATTAGCTATGTTATTTTTTAGATCATTTTAAGAGAATTTTTGAAATATTCAGCCTTTTGTCTCTATCCTGTCTGAGATTGAGCTGATTATTGACATATGTGTCAATTTAGATCCTGTATTGGTCAACTAAGAAAAAATCTTGATCAACTAAGATAGATTATCTGAATTTTATCTCTTTTTGTCTTTCTTTTTGATTTGAGACTGCATCGGCTAGACTCCTTTTTTGGTTGACTTAATAGCTTGCCAAACGTGCTAAAATTGATTTTAAGTAGTTTTTTTTGTTCAAATATATTTTAGGCTAGATTTTCATTCTCAAACTTAATTTATGAATAGCTGAATTTATTAAGAGGTCTTTTTAGACTAGATTTTCTTTTATCATAATCTTTTCAAATCGAACTTAATGACTTTGCTTTCAAGACTACTTAAATCTTTAATTTGTTAACATAGATTTACTTAAATCTGAGAAGACTTCTTCTTTGATAAAATCAACCATTAAGTATTATAAAAAATTTTATAATTATTCTTCAAAGCATCATCGGTAATCATAATTTATATTCAAACTCTTTTAATATCATCAAAATCAATTCTAGGACGAATATGAGGAGGTCCTTTAGCACTGATATAGCTTCCGTATGGGTCATTGGGAATAAGTCAGAGATAGTGCTTGGTCTTGGGGTTGGAGAGGTTAAGGTCGGATGGTTAATTCCCTTGATAACACCACTGAAAAAGATTTAGGCTCATAGATTGAACCGATACATATCATGTATCTTCAACACAATCAGGACAGCTTGAAGCCCATGCATCTTCTTCATATAAGACGTAATCTCCCATCGCCGTCAACCTACCTAGTTTGGATTCGCCACAGTTGAATACCCAGAGGAAGTCTGCGATCGTGAGAGAGGAGTGCGAGATGAAATATGTTCATTTGCATACTTGTCTTTTCTGTGACTAGTCTGGTGATGGAAATAAATAGCAGAGGTACTTGTGCACAAAAATATAGTAATATCTATGCAAAATATTTATGTATTATTTTTTATACCAAAAATATATAAATATATAAATTTTCTTTTAACATTTATTTATGAAATTTTGTACTCCACTGACTACGAGGCAACCCCAGTAGAAACCGAACATGACTAACTCTAGCACACTTCCACAAACCCGTACACCAAGTTTTTTACTTGCAAACCTTGGCTAAGCCTATTTAGCCCGGCCCATTAGCTACCTACCCAGGAAGCGTCGCAGTAAAGTGAAAACTAAATGCGAACAACCCGCCGTAGGTGCCCAAAAAAATAAATAAAATAATCAGCACCCAAAGGAGGATACCAAACAACTGCCCTCCACACCAGAGGAAAATCAATGCACGCAGCCGTGATGGGTGCGACAGCCAAGCCGCGTCTCAAAGGTATCAAAAGTCCCGAGGGCAATCCCCGACATTCAACTTCGGGCGGGACCCCTCCGTCGGTTGACCAACTTGCCGGTCCGCTCCGGTACGCTACGTGGGCCCATTCGAAAGTCCCTCTCTTTCTCTACCGGATCGGGGTTGTAACTTTTGTGAAGAAGAAGGATTCACCTTCCTCCGCGGGAATCAACCGTTCGATCACCCACCACACACCCAAAGCGACCATTGGATGATCCAACGGTGGATTCGCTAGAAGAAAGGTGACCTGCCCCACCTCGCTCTACCTGCCATTCCCTCCCTCTCTCTACCCCGCGGCCTTCCGAGAAGCAGCCCCTCCGTTCTCCATCACATCCCGTCCCACCCCATTAAACAAACCAACTCCCCATCGTATTATTTTTGCTTCCTTTCGTGGACTCTGTTCGGGTCAAACTTTCCCACCTCAATTAACAACGACCAAATAAAGGTCTCCATCACCTCCTCGATCTCTCTTTCTTCCATGTCTGCGCCCTTTTGAATTAAGTTCAGGCTCTTCTTTCGACCGAGCTCTCTCGTTCCCCCTTGCCGATGCCTGTTTTGCTTCTCTCTTAGATCTCTGTTTCGATGGAAGGGGAGTGGGAAGAGCGGGTGGAGCTGAGGGCGCTCAGGTCGCTGGGTCTGGGCTTCGACCTGACCTGCGATTTCCAGCTCCGGTTCGCCAAAGGGTATCCCCACCGCCGCCTCGTGGAGCTCGATGAAACTAATACCTGGGACATAGCCATCCCCGGGGGCCCTACAATTCGTGGCGTCTCCAAGGATATCGGCTTCGATAAAGGCGATCGCATGCGGTTCCGCTCCGATGTGCTCGAGTTTAATCAGGTGATGTTATTTATTAATAGCTACCATATATGACCTTTTTTTTTTATAATTTATTTTGCCTTTGTTGATTGATTGGAACTGGGATTCGTAGTTGTCGGAAATGAATTTTTATTATCTGCCAGCGAAAATTTGATGGGGGTTGTTCCAAGAATTTTGATAATTTCTGATAATTTTTTTAGTGTGATTCATTTATCGGTTGGTCGTCCTGGTCTACAGTTGTGGGAAGAGAAGTCTGTGAAAAGAGTTGGACAAAGTTGGGTAAAGGGCGGTGGCTCATGATAGAGCACCAGTTGTTTGACTAAAAGGGAATTGATACTGGTATCGCATATTGCGTTTGGAATGCCCTTCTAGTTGGGATACTTAGTTGACAGGAAGAGTTGCATGTATGTATGAGGTCACAGTGAGTGAATTAAAATTGGTCACGATGAGTCAATTAGAATTGATGATGGGTTTGGATTGGTTACGCTTCGCGTCACAATAAGTTTAGTTGTCAGCAAAATGGTGACATGTTGGAATTTTATAGATCAAGAAACTACTTGGAATTCTCTCGAAGTGAATGTCACCTGCTTCTTGGGGCTAGTTGGCCTGCTCAAGCATGCGTGTATTTGTGCGAATGCATAAATATGTGTTTGAAGGGTAAACTTCATGAAGTTTCCATTATATGAAACAGATGTATAGGGAAAAAAAACCATGCAGGTAGCACGATGAAGAAATGATTTATTGTCTTTGGAATTTGTTATTCATCTAGTTATTGTTAAGGATTGATTTTGTACTGTATATTTCCATTGGTGCATAATTTTGGAGGAAAACTATCAAAGAGTAAAGTATTGCTATAATGATTTTTGTAAACGTAGGCCTTTCCTATGTTTTTTGGTCCCTGATAGGTTATATGGAGATAGTTGAACTGTTCGTAGCCCGTCATATATGCCTTAAATGTAAGTCATGAGAAAGGACATGGCTTATGCACCCCAGACAAGTCTCTTCATGGATGTTCATTCCTCATCTTATGTGGACTTATCTGTGAGCTTCAAGGTGTTCTGGAGTTCCTTGCCATGGTGCATGTAGTCAAAAAACCCTTAGATATGCCTTTCACGAAAATGTTTCAAATTTGCAAATAAGAAAATAAAGAAAAAAAGAATCATTAAAAAGGATTCTAAGACATGAAGATAAAAAATAGATAATGAATTATAATAAATTCTGGTGCATTTTGTTTGGTTGGTTGTCCTTGAATTCCTAATTGTATAGTATATTCAAAACTGGTAAATGGTGTTCTTGAAATCTGAAAATTATATATAAGATTTTTTTGCATGTATACCCTCAACATTCAAATTTAGGTGAATATCCTTTCAAAATTGATATTTGCATATATTCCCTCATAAAATACTTATTTTGTATGTATATTCTTCTTTTTTTTTTTTTAATTTTTTTGCATATATACCTATATCATCTAACACCGTTAAAAAATTAATGGTTTAAAATTTAAATGACCAAAATATCCTTATAGGTATATGTGCAAAAAAAAAATTTTTAAGGATATATATGCAAATAACAATTTTACGAGGGTATTTATACAAATTTGAATGTTTAGAAGGATATACACACAAAAAATTTTAATTTAATTTTTATCTATTTCATTTAGATAGATTCGGACCCTCTTACTCTATAATGTAGTAACATATTAAATAATATAACAACATGACGATGATATTATATAATATTTTATATATTAGAATATTATATTATATTTTATTTTTAGACAAGATGGGATGACTATGTCCATCTTATAACAACATAATATACCTTATACATTTCATAAAGATATTTTTGATAACAATTTTAAAATAAAATATAATAAAATTATAAATTCTCATTGTTACGTAATGTCCAAAGTAACAATTATGTCCATTCTATGCAAATATATAAGCTATCCATCTCATATCAGATTTAAACACTTGTTTCAGAAGCATATGATTATACATTAGAAAAAATATAGATGGTTACGATTTGTCTATTTTCTAGATAAAATAATTTTGATCTGTCATTTGATAAAAAGATCATTTTATCTAAGTAAGTTTATAAATTAAGTATAAATTATTTTAATTGTGCATGTTAATTTTCTCCATTAGAATAAGGAAAGAATTAACAAACCAAGAGAGATGTATTACATGCAAAACTGTTGATTTATGGCGTACTAAATCATTCTGGGTTGCCAATTGGTTGCCTACCTCCCCACATTTTTTTTTAAAAATTTAATGATTGTCATCTTGTCCCAAACTGTTGATTTATGGCGTACTAAATCATTCTGGGTTGGAACCAAGATAATACGGTGTTTTGGTTCAGTATATGCCTTGAATTGTCCTGAACCAACCAATACCAGTCCATATTAGTCCATATCAGTCCGAATCGAGTGATATCGTCCTGTACTGATGTGTATTGTACTATACTGATTCATACCATCTAGTTTCAGATGGTATTATGATAAAGTTGAGAAAAAGCAATGTGATTTATCTTGATATGGTGTGCATAATTTACCATATCGATTGTACTATATTGAATGATAATGTACTAGCATAGTACCCAATATTGATCGAAAAATTACTTTTATATATTAATATGTAAAAAGATAAAAAATTACTACTATCTTGCATCCCTCCACTCCTCTCTTTTGTGTCTTGCCTTCTCGGCTTTCAAGTTAGCAATCTCCTCGGACCCAACCTATACCCTCCTTGGCTGGATGGACTCCAACCCAAACCTTTACGACTGGCTCGACATCACCTTCCTTGGTGGTTGGGTCACCATCCTCACCCTATCCAATTGCTCGCTCGAGGGCTGCCTTCCCTCTAGCTCTCCCTCTTCTTTGACCTCATCCTTCCACCATCACTACCCTACAGAGCCTCATCGCTCTCGTCCTCACTAATAATAACCTCTCTAGGCCACTCCACACTAGAATCAGCACTTTGGGCTCCCTCTTCCATCTTGGCTTCTCCTCCAGTTTGTTTAGTTGATCCCTTCCTCTTGTGATTGTTGCCCTCCTGCAGCTCTCTGGCATGCTCAATCTCTTTTATAATTTGTTCTCCGACTAAATTTCTGAGGGTTTGGTTGTAGTGATAAAGGAGCAGCAGTATGGATAGAGCAGGGGGATCTTCATGGCAGTAGATGAGTGGTTCAAGCTCAAGTTGGAGGAGCTCCTCAAGGCCTCCTGTTATATGATGGTGCACCATCTCGTCCAAGTTGACTAAGTGAGGTTGACAATGACGAATGAGTAGAGGATGCAGTGGAGGCTTGGTTGTGGTTGCAAGCAAAGGAGGGAGGAGGGTGTTGGTCGAGGTGGGGGGTTCTAAGCAAGTTGAGTGGAGGGGGATAGGGGGTTGTGGAGTTGGTTGTGGGCTTATCAGATGAAGGAAGAAGGGGCTGGTGGTTTGTTGATTAGGGAAGGGCATTGGTCAGGTTGTTGGTCCAAGAGTGAAGGAGAAAGGGTATCAATTATGACCCCTTCATTTCATCCAAACTATTGTGCTTGCCATTTGTACTTGGGCTATTTACAAGCTAGAGCTGGTGACCATAGAAAAGATCCGTGAGCTCAGGTGTGGCACTCCCAAGCCTTGAGAACACATAGAAAGAGGCCAAAGAAAGAAGGGAGCAAGCCAGCGGAAGCATCAGTTAGGATAGGAGCTGCATCAGCAACTTAGTTGACTCACCCTGAGATTGAGTCGACTAAGTTCAAGGTTAGTCGACCCAATCCAGAGGTGGGTTGACTATGTCTCAAGTGGAGGGTTGGACAGAAATGAGAAGTTTCAGTATTTCAGGCTGGCATGCTTTTTGAGTCGACTAAGTCATTAGTGAGTCACTCAGTGACAGGTGAGTCGACTCAGTCCAGACTGAGTTGACTATGTTACAGACAAACAGAGAGTGCAGTTTTCGGATGACTGAGACTGAGCCGACTAAGTTGGATGTTAGTTGTCTTAGTAACTGAAGTTAGTCGACTCAGTCCCAGCTGAGTCGACTAAGTGTCGCGGGTTTAGAACTATACGTGGGTCTGTTTGGGTTGGGAGTTTTTTTTAAGCTGGGGGCTTGATCTTATTGTATAGATACATATATATGTAATTAGGTCAAGGTTTTGTGTGCTGAATATAGATTGAAAGAAGCTCTGTCTCCTAAAACTCTCTCGTTCTCTTTTCTCTCGAATTCTCAATCTACTATTTTTTGCTTTTGCATCTAGACGATCTTCCTTTTGGTTGCTGGCCGATCATTAGATTCCCACGCACGGTCTAGCGTGAATCTCAACATTTGGTATCGAGCTTGATTGTGTGGAGGAGAAAAGAAAGGTGCTTAGAGTTCTTGCATCTAGGATCTGCTACACCAGGATTTTATCTTGAATCTTCCTATCTTCTTTGTGGTTATCTCCTGATTGAGGTGGAGAGGTGCTTCATGTGGGAGAGGTGATATAGAAGATTGGAAGGAAAATCTAAGGCATATAGATCTTCTTGAAAGGGTTTTGTTTGTTGATGTGTGATTGCAGAAGGGTGTTAGGGTTTGCTTATTGCTTAATTGTGATAATGGTGTCAAGCGGTTTCAAGGTAGATTTTGAGAAGTTCGATGGTAAGGAGAACTTTACCCTATGGCAACAAAAGGTAAAGGACTTATTGGTTCAGTAAAGGATCTATAAGATCTTGGTTAGAGAAAGATCAGAAAGGACCAGTGCTGAGGACTGGGAGGAGTTAGAGGAGATTGCTTTTAGCACAATCAAGATGTGCTTGGCCGATCAGGTGCTGTTCGAGGTTTGTGAAGAAACCACAACGAAGGGCTCTAGAGGAGATTGGAGAATACCTATATGGGGAAGAACATGACTAATAAGCTGTGGTTGAAGAGCTTTATAGTCTGAGGATGTCCGAAGGAGGAGATCTTGTTGCTCATATCCAGAAGTTCAATCAGGTCTGTTCTGAGGTGATGAGCTTGGATGTGAAGATAGAAGAGGAAGATAGGACATTGTTGCTGCTATGTTCTCTCCCGAATTCGCATGACGGTCTCATAACAACTCTAGTTTATGAGAAGGAGACCATAAACTATGGAGAAGTTGTTAGTGTGCTCAGGTCTAATGAGCAAAGGGAGAAGATTTGCAAAGGAGATCCTAATTTTGAGGTCTTAGTTGTGAATGAAAGACAGAAAAGATCAAAAGAGAAGGTTAGGAGTAAATCGAAAGGCAGGTCAAAATCTCGGGATCAAAAGAAGACTTTGAAGTGTTACAAGTATCATCAGCCTGGACATCTGAAGAGAAATTATCCTCTTTTGAAATCAAAAAAGGGAAAGGCTAGCAAAAGTGATGATACAGCTTCGGTGAGCAGTGGAGAAGACTTGTTAGTTGTATCAGACAGGTCCATAGAGTGTGATACGACGTGGACATTGGATTCAGCATACTCACACCATTATTCTTCACATCGGGAGTTGTTTGCTACCTACAAAAAGATCGATGGTGGGAGTGTTAGCCTTGGAGATGATCACCCTTGTAAGGTGGCTGGAGTTGATACTATTAGGATGAGGATGTACGATGGGGTTATCTGTACTTTGTCGAATGTCAAGCATGTACCAGAATTAAAGAAGAATTTGACCTCTTTGGGCTATTTGGAGGAGCAAAGTTATGCTTTTAGTAGCCAAGCTGGGAGTGGATGCTTGAAGATTTTTAAGAGAGCATTAGTGGTGATGAGGGGTAGAAGACGGAACAACAACCCTTACAGGATGGAAGGCTCAGTGGTGACTAATGGTGTGGAGGTACTAGCAGCGGCACAGGAGTAGCTTATGTATTGGCTGTGATACTATCGGATAGGTCACATGATTGATTGAGGGCTCACAGAATTAAGCAGAAGAGGGATGATCCCAGTCCTGAAGGAGGACAATGATTTATGTGAGCCATGCATCTTTGGCAAACAGCATAGGATGAAGTTTGCCAATAGTACCAAGCGCAGTGAAGGAGTGTTGAATCTAATGCACTCGGATGTATAGGGACTGGCACCTGTTTCAGCTTGAGGTGGAGCAAGATACTTTATTACCTTCATAGATGACTTCTCTAGGAGAGTATGGGTGTATCTGATCGAGGAGAAATTAGAGGTATTTGTTTGGTTCAAAATTTGAAAAGCTGAGGTCGAGAAGGAGACAGGAAGACAAGTGAAGTGCCTGAGGTCGGACAATGGAGAGGAGTATACGAGCCTGGAGTTCAGGAGCTACTGTGAGGAGAATGACATCAAACACCATTATACAAGGAAGATGACCCTTCAGTAGAATGATGTCGCGGAAAGAATGAACCGGATACTGATGGAGAAGGCACGGAGTTTGAGGTTGCAAACATGACTCCCAAAGTCTTTTTGGGGTGATGCTTTAACTTTTGCATGTTTTCTTGTCAAGAGGTCTTCTCATAGAAAGCTGAATGGAGGCATTCCAGAGGAGGTCTGAAGTGGAAAGTGGAGCTTGGCCACTTGAAGGTCTTCGGTTGCTCGGTCGATGCACATCGGGGGGCGATTGAAAGGAGCAAGCTGGATCCAAAATTTCAGAAGATGACTTTCATTGGGTATCCATAAGGAGTCAAGGGGTATCTGCTATGGGATTCTCTGGCACAGAGGTCAGTGATCAACAGAGATGTTATATTTGACGAGAAGAGCATTTTGGAGAGGTCTGAGAGTACAGATGGATCTGGGGGAGTGAAGGTGGATAGTGGTGGTCTGCCAGAGGTAGATGGCATGTAGTCTACATCCACTTACAGGAGTATACCTGTTGAGGTGGAGTTGGATAGGAGATGTCTTACTTAGATGGAGGACCAGTATGGGGAGCTAGCTATTCAAATGGAGGTGTAGGAGGAGCCACAGACATCAGGTGGGAGGAATGCACCAGTGGGAGTGGCACTGCACAAGCCTAGCATACTCTCAGAAGACCTATTAGATATGGCATTGACGAGGCTATCTCTTATGCTCTCATCATTGCAAATGGAGATCCGGAGAACTATACAGAGGCCATAGAGAGTGAAGATCAGGAGTCATGGATGCAGGCCATGATGGAGGAGATGGAATCACTGAAGAAAAATCAGACATGGTAGCTGGTAGATCTTTCAAGAGGTGCTCGATCGATTGGCTCAAAGTGGGTGTTCACTAGGAAAGAAGTACCTTCAGAATAAGGTGGAGTTAGATTCAAGGCAAGGTTGGTAGCAAAGGGATACTCATAGAGGGAAGAGATAGACTACACTGAGATTTTCTCTTTTGTGGTGTGTCACCCTTCAATTCGGATGTTGTTATCACTAGTGGCACAACAGAATATGGAGTTGGAGTAAATAGACATGAAGACGGCTTTCCTTCATGGGACTTTGGAGGAGAGGATATACATGAAGCAGTCGGATGGCTTCATGGAGGTTGGACAGGAGGAGGTGTCTTCTTAGGAGGTCATTGTATGGACTAAAGTAGTCATCTCATCAGTGGTATCACAGATTTGATAGCTTTGTACTGAATCTCGGATTTATAAGGTGTGACATGATTGCTGTGTCTACGTCAAGGATGTAGATGAGGAGGATATCCTGTATCTGTTGCTGTATGTAGATTATATGTTCTTAGCTAGTAGGAGTATGGAGGCTGTGAAAGGACTGAAAAGAACATTATCAGCAAAGTTTGAGATGAAGGATCTGGATCCAGCAAAGAAAATTTTTGGAATGGAGATTTACAGAGATAGAAGTAAAGGAGCACTCCATTTGTCACAAGGAGGATATGTCCTGAAGGTTCTGGAGAGATTTGGGATGGAGAAGACCAAACCTGTAGAGACACCATTGCCCAGCCATATATCTCTCTCCAAGCATCAAAGCCTCCAGTCAGAAGATGAGAGAGAGTATATGGATAGAGTTCCTTATGCAAATGCTGTAGGCAGTGTTATGTATATCATGGTGTGCTATAGACCAAATATAGCACATGCAGTGAGCTCGGTTAGCAGGTATATGGCTAACCTTGAGAAAGAGCACTGAAAGGCATTGAAGTGGATACTGAGATATCTGCAAGGAACAAGGGTTATGGTCTGGTATTTGGTGGGCAATTGGGAGGATATGAGAAGAACTCTAGAGAATCATATGGAGGTTCGGATCCTCTAGAAGGGGTTTGTGGATGCAAGCTATGCAGGCGATCTGGATACAAGGAGGTCTACCATGGGATACCTCTTCTGCATGTTTGGTGGATCAGTGTCTTGGAGATCAACCCTTTAGCCTATTACAGCCTCGTCTACCATAGAAGCTGAGTATATAGGTATTACAGAGGCTGCAAAGAAAGTTCTTTGGCTGAGGAGGCTTGTAGTTGAAATGGGGGTGGAGCAGAGCAAGGTTACATTGTACCATGACAGTCAGAGTATTCTGTAGCTGGCACAGAACCTGGTCTATCATGCTAAGACAAAGCATATAGACGTGCGATACCACAGGATCAGAGAGCTGGTAGAAGAAGGTGAAGTGGAGCTGGTGAAGATCCATACTAAGGAGAATCAGTTGGATGCACTCACGAAGGTACTTCCTCAAGATAGTTTTCAGATGTGTGTGACACGGATGAATCTGCAGGATAAAGCTGAGTTCACAAGGACTTGGGAGCATCAAGATGGAGAATGTGAGTTCAGGTGTGGCGCTCCTAAGCCTTGGGAACATAGGAAAAGGTCAAGGGAAGAAGGGAGCAAGCCAATGGAAGCATCAGTCAGGACAGGAGCTGCATCAGCAACTTAGTTGACTCATCCTGAGACTGGGTCGACTAAGTTCAAGGTTAGTCAACCCAGTCCAGAGGTGGGTTGACTATGTCTCAGGTGGAGGGCCAGATAGAAATGAAGAGTTTCAGTGTTTCAGGCTGGCACGCTTTTTGAGTCGACTAAATCATCAGTGAGTCAGCTCAGTGATAGGTGAGTCGACTCAGTCCGACTGTCATAGACAAACAGAGAGTGCAGTTTTTAGATGATTGAGATTGAACCGACTAAGTTGGATGTTAGTCAACTCAGTGATTGAAGTTAGTCGACTCAGTTTCAGCTGAGTCGACTAAGTGTCGCGGGTTCAGAACTATATGTGGGTTTATTTGGGTTGGAAGTTTTCTTTGAGCTTGGGGCTTGATCTTATTGTATAGATACATATACATGTAATTAGGTCAAGATTTTGTATGCTGAATACAGATTGAAAGAAGCTCTCTCTCAAAACTCTCTCGTTCTCTTTTCTCTCTCGAATTCTTAATCTACTGTTCTTTGCTTCCGCATCTAGGTGATCTCCCTTTTGGTTGCTGGCTGATCACCAGATTTCCATGCATGGTTTAGCGTGAATGGCAACAAGATCATGCACCATCCATTGTACAATGACAAAACAAAATTCAATACTTTATCTCATGTGGATTTTAGGAAGCACCATGGCAAACCCCTATATATATATCCACGTGCGTATGCATGCGCTTGTGCATGCATTCATATGTTAGTAAAAATAAAATATGTAGCTAACATTTAAGTACTATGTCATGTGGGATCACTTTTGGTGTACTTAACATGGAACAAGGATCTAAAAATAGTTTATATTTATGGTTATTTTAATCTTTTAGCAATTTCCACATTCATTTTATCAACTATATTTGGGGTTTGTTTGGAGTCCTATTAAGGACAGGATTGGTATTTTAAGGATCCTCTTCAGTTATTCACTAGCTAAGGAGAGTCCTCAAGTCACTAGGTCCATGCTTTGGAAAGCTTTAGGTGTCCTTTTTACACATTCCACAAGCCAGTTGCTTTTATTTTCTTTCTTATGTGTTGGTGAATCTCTTTATGAAAGGCCTAGATAGGATTGTTTTTGCCCTAATAAGAGCCCTTATTGTTCTCTTATGAGGAGGCAGTTATTCTTGTCTGATGTTGAGTTGGGATACTCTCCTATTCTTAGTTGAATTGGAGAGGTCCAGGGCCACATCATCCACTGTCCACCTATCAAGCAATAGCAGGTGTTTGTACAGGGCTGGGACATATGTCCGTTTTGTCCAATCACTAGCCTGTTGCACGCCATGCAGACAGCAGGTGACTGAACCAAAGGTCTCCATTTACTGGAGGGAATCAGAAATCCTTTTTCTTTTTGCATTCCTGGAGCTAGAAGGAACCCCTAAGGGCCTATAGAAGGCATAAGCCTCTTTTACAGATGACAATAAACGAAAATGCAACTTCTTCAATGATAGATGCAATGTTTGTGTATTTAGTGTGCTATGCCACTGAGTAATAATATCTTTTTTATGGTTTTTTAATGTTCAATACTTCAAGTAACTTAGTGAAACAAATAACTCTGTTAAATTGCAACTAATTAATATAGTTTGGAAATAAAAATAACTGATCATAATTTGCTGAAGCACCACACAGAGAGGGTATAGCCCACTGACCCAACCTGCCTTATATGTCAGCTATCCCAGCTGAGAAGATTGTCCAAACCCAACCAGGCTGGTGGCTTAGGTTCATGGTTGGTGGTCAAGCCCCATGAAGAATCCACCTAGGTAGTCAGTAAGGAAGTTCAGACACATTTTAGACTAGTTTGTCTGGGCGAGTTCTTGCGTTTTAAATTTTAGACATTATTTTTCTTGAATTTATTCAATCTGAAATTTTCTTGTCTATTATAAATCATGAAGATTATGATATAATCTGATTTGTATGAAGGTACAGCTTAAAACTCATATCTGATTCGTTGCTTTTCCTTCTTTCTCCTTTCTTAGATTGATTAAGGACAGAAAAGTACATCCTTATTCAGACATTGTATCAAACTAGACCTCATTATTGTTAATTCAGATTAAATTTAAATTTTGGTTTGTTTTTAGATGTCCTAAATATCCCTGCTGCCTGTTAGATTTACAATCTTGTTCACCACATCAACTTTTTTCCATGACAGATGTCTGAGTTACTCAATCAGAAGTCTTCAGTGCAAGGGAAAGTGCCTTCCGGTTATTTTAATGCACTTTTTGGATTAAGTGGAGTATGGTTGAATGACATCAAGGAGACTAAATATCTTGCTTTTGATGGTTACTTCATTTCCTTGTACAATCTGCACCTAAGGGCTTCTCCATTGGTTCTCCGAGATGAAGTGAAAAAGGCTGTTCCACCAAAGTGGGATCCTGTATCATTATCTAGGTAAGAACTACATTATTTCTAATCTTTCTTATATTTTTACATAATCAAGCTGCTTGATGCTGTGGAAGTTCAGCAATATCTGCTTCTTGCCTACACCTCAGCAATATAATTTCTGCTATTCAGTTTGCATCTTTGTTCGCTAAGAATGTGCAGCTGTCTGATCATAGTTTTCTGATCAATTTGAATCAAAATTTCATTAAACCAATAGCATGAAGTTGACACGGTGAAGCATAACCTATAGATCTATTCAGCAACTAATGAAGATTAGTTGCTCTATTTGTTTAATCATAAAGTTTTCTATCTTTCTGAGCTTCAGCCTAGCTTTGGTGGTCTGAGATTTTTTATCAAGATTTATTATTACTCCCAAGATATGGTGGTCTCGATATGAATGAACAAACTTCAGTGCATCATTATTCTGCATAGAGAAATGTAATAATATGCAGACATTACCTTTCCATAGGTTCATCCAGACGTTCGGGACTCATATAATTGTGGAAATAGCAATTGGAGGACAGGATGTAGTTCGCGTTAGGCAAAGTCCTTCTTCGATGATTTCTCCTGCTGAGCTTAAGGTGCATCTTGAAGATCTTGGAGATGTTTTATTTTCTGATGGAAGAAGCCTCTCTCCACTATGTCGGAAGGCCAGAGAAGGAAAGAACAAGGTCTAATTACTTATATTTACAGAGTAGGTCTTTTTTTTCTTTTCAATGCACAAGCACAGTTGATTGAGGTGGTTTTTTATATAGGTGCCTGATGTTTTCATCAGAATCTTGCAACCAACTTTGCAATTGCCTAGCCTTTCAGAAAGTTCAAGCAAGGATGTAAGACTCATAGAACTTGTCTTTAACATTCTCTTGATATTTTTAAAATTAAGCTTAATTTTTTGATATAAACAGGGCCTCACAGTCATCTGCTCAAAAAAGGGAGGAGAGATAGGTGTGTCTGGTCATTCCAGTTGGTTACAAACAGTACCAAATAATCCTGATGCTATATGCTTTAAATTTGTCCCCATCACTTCTCTTCTAACTGGCATCCCAGGCAGTGGATATCTTAGTCATGCAATCAATCTATATCTTCGCTGTAAGTTCTCTGCATAAGGAAACATTTCCATATGTTTAGTTGTTATTAGTACTTCTATATGAGATCTACACACATTTCTCTGACATCATTATTGGATAACCATACTAGTTATAAAAACTACCAAGGCATCCTCATATTTGAAGCGTAAAATTATGAAGGCCATGAGTTTCACTTCTCTTTACTTCTATCCATGAGGAGATTAACAAAATGGGTTGTTCTGATATACTGCTTCCTTGACAGACAAACCTGATCCTGATGATTTACAGTATTTCTTGGAATTCCAAGTCCCTCGTCAATGGGCACCGATGTTCAATGAGCTGGCTCTGGGACCACACAGAAGAAAAACATCTTACCCCACACTGCAATTTAGATTTTTGGGTCCCAGACTTCATGTGAACACTGCTCAGGTAAAACTGGTGCTTTTACCTTTGCATGGACTAACTCTTTTCTTCTTTGATCATGAATTTGTTGATAGTATGTGAACAATTCAAGCATTTTAAAAAAGATGGTCAGGGTTCTTTGTTTTTTTGTGTTAAACTTTCTATTACTGATTGTAACCACCTAGCATATGCAATCAGCTACCATTCTCAGTTAAAACAGGTTGACTGCAAAAGAATTGATAACTATACAACATTCATGGAGACTATGTGACTTCAATATTTTTATTTATCACTAGAATCATAGTCTAAACTGAAGTGTAAAACTATTGGTAAAAGAACAAGAAAATACAAACCTTAAAGCACTCACTAACTAAATTAATAGGAATGCAAAATGTGCAGGCCTAGGTAAAACAATTACTAGTAGCACATCAAAGACATGCATTTATTCATGAACAAAAGGACAATAAAAAAATGAAAAATTTCAATGATTACACAAAATGATAACCCTGCCTAAGGAAAATATAATGATTTTGGTCTTTGTACATGCATATTTCAACAATAGATGCCAATTTTCAAGATAAACAAGGCAAACCTTAATGCAATCTATTGGAGTCCAGGGCTTTTTTCTTGTCTAGTGCTTAAAGTCTTTTACCAATGTTGGTTTATGTAGAGAAGGAGATGCATGTAAGATGTGACATGTGAAACAAGCATAGATGCCTAGATGCAGAACAACAATGAACATTTTAATAAGTTCTAGGGGAGTTTAGGGGTCTTATCTATTGGTTTAATTATATGAAAAATCTGGAACTTCTTGGGGATTTCAATTTCATTATAAACTTTTATTTAGTTCAATCACGTGATTGAATTTTTAAATTGTTTAAATTTAGACCTTGGCTTTAATTTCTATTATCCTGCTATAACGGAGTTATCATGTGGCTTGCTTATATAGCACTAAGTTGCTTATATGACAAGAGATCATAAAAAAGAAAAGAAGAGATCAATAAAAAGAAGAAGGTAAAATCCTACAAATCTAATCCCCCTTGTAAGCTCTCAATCCACTTGAAGAATTCGAAGTCAACACCACCATTCTTCTGTGCCAAACAAACGCCACAACAACATAAATGGTGGGATAGACTATGGAGAAGAGGCTAACAGAGAATAGCTAAAAACTAAATTAAATAGGAAAAAACAAATAAAAGGAAGTGACCTTCCCATTCTAGCCATGGGAAGGTGGCTTAAGATGCCTTTAAAAAGGGAGACGTTGCTAACTAAAAGGGGAGGAAAGGGGTCTTGGGTGAGTGGAGAGGGTTTCTCCCATTGACGAGAGGTGAATGAAATGGTAAAGTTGGGGTGAAAGGGGGGTTAATTGGAGGAGATAGAGTTACATTAGATTTGATGTCTACCAATCCAAAAATAGAATCTCTCTTCTTTTTATTTCAAGGAGATGGAAAGGAGAGAGAATAGAGATCCTAAGTGAGACGAGTTTTTTAGTCTTCTCACTAGTAGAAACGTTAGATGGAAGAAGATAGGAGAAAAGGGGGGAGAAAGACTTTTGGAGAGAGAAAAACTTCTATAATCCTTTCCTATGTCCACATAAGTAGGTCACATGACATCACATGATAACTCTATCACGGTAAGCAGATGAAACTTAGAGCCAGGGTCCAAATCGAAACAATATGAAAGTTCGATGACCTGATTGCACTAAATAAAAGTTTAGAATGCAATTGGAAATCCCTAAAAAGTTCAGGAGTTTCCACATAATTAAGCTCTATCTATTAATCTACTCCTAAGAGTCTAAAGTCCTTTGCAAGTGTAGGTGTATATCAATAAGGAAGAAGTGTGGTCGGTGTGTATTAGACGTAACATGTGAAACGACATTACTGAATCCAAAGTCAATATCTATGTCCATAACTTTTGTCCATGATAGATCGTGATTTATAAATATGTTCCATAACTTGATGTGCACTGGTTTTCCATTAACTATTGTTGGTATTTAAAATATGATAAAATCAACCATTCTTGAGATCTCTCCTTAGCCCAGAACCACTTCAAATAAAATTCCTGACATTGGTCTCTATCTCTTTCAATGGGCTTCTCTTTCTTTTCTTACCCATCTCTTCATGAAAGAGACATCCCTTCCAGGTTTCTCTTCATCCCTTTTTGAGCAACCTTGAGAAGGGTGAATTCTTATGGATTGTGATATACATAATTTCAGTTCTTGTTGATTGCACTTGCTACTTTCTTCTTGTACATGCGAGTTGTGAGTTTCAAGGAGGGTTTTGTGGGTTCTTTCATACTGCTACTCTGCAAACTCTAATGCTTTGTCATATCTTGAAGGTGGATTGCTGGACTCCATCAGCAAACTTGTATACTGAATTAGGAGAATTAACACCTTCAGTAGTGCATTCACATGTGCTTCAAAGCCTAAATTGCCACCTTATCTACATCAACTTTCTAAAAATTTAACGTATTATTTCCCACTGATGGAGTTGGAAACAAGTGTAGCATTGCTGGAAGTTATGGATCAAATGTCTGGTGAACTAGACTTGTTTGACGGATGGAACTAAACCAGTTGGTGAGATAATATGATATTCTTTATCATGGCATTGAAGATTTCTGACTTTTCAGATCCTAATCTCAAGCCTCTTCTAGAACCCACTGACAAGGATACCAACTATTATCAGGTTCAAGCTATGTAATATGAGGATGCTAATATGATTTTAGTTTGTATTCTTCTTTCTTAGTTTGAGGTAACTTGCAATATTTAGGTCTAGGGTATGTTTATGTCCAAGGTTGGTTATAATTTATTTTAGAAACTTTACTCCATTTCTATATTTTGAAGGCTGTACAAATTTATAGAATTTATAACTGAAAGTATACAATAAAACACAATAACCCTCTAGCTAAGCAAGGTGCTATAGAAATGTAATCAACAAAGATAGGAAAATCTTAAACAATGCAAAAGGGAATTTTTACACAAAACTACATTCTCTTGAATCACTCTTGCAACAAACTAGTCACTTGTGTGGATTGACTTGTTATTAGGAAATTCAAAATTATATTTCTCATGCCATCGCCTGAAAAATTTAGTATTAATTTCCAGTATGGGACAAGGGCTAACACTAAAGACTCAATAGTTAATTCACAATGGAGTGCTCGCTGTTTAGGAATCTCATCCTCTTATTCACACAATGTTGTATTTATCAATCTTCCATTTTCATGAAGCAATGGTATAAGATGAATAGTCTCTTCATTTACTCAAAAAATTCTTGAAAGAATCTATTCAGCCACCTAATCTATCTCCAATAACCCCTGATTATAGTGCTTATATTACAATCAATCTGGTAAAGCATGGAAAAAAAAAATTGACACTTCTAAGCCAATTTCACCACAAAATCAAATCCATCTCATCCTCTTTGAGAGTGTCAAGGGTGATAAGAAGGGACAAGATAGGTAAATGAGTAGGATTTGCTATTATTGTAGGAAACCAGGTCATTTCATGTAGGGTGAAGCTTGTTCTGGCACAAGGTAATATAACTGTTGATGGTTTGCTGGATAGCAGAGCCAGTAGAAGGGGGTTTGGGGGGGGGTGGGTATCTATGAAGGTGGTGGAGGTAGTGATTGATCCAGCTTAAAGGTAGTTTAGGAGTATGCTTCATGCTGATTATGCATAATCTCAATGACGAGGCTGCTGCAGCTTCAGGAGAATGAATTCATGTTGCCAAAATCTTTGGAGATGGAAGAAATGGACTATTTCAAACAGGATGATTTCATAGCAAGTGCAGATTAATTCAAGTTCTAAAGGGATTGAAATTGATGAGCCAGAGCAGGCTGGTGGGGCTTATGCAGACTTGGATGGTTTTTGCAGTGCCTTGGGGTCCCACAAGGTTGAAGAGCTGACTAATTTTGAAGCAGCAAAGTGGATCAAAGAGTGGGAAGACACTATGAGTGAGAAGACATGAGCCTTGTTTAAGAACAAAATGTGGGGACTTGTCCTATTTCCAAGGGGAGTAAAGCTGGTTAAATAAGTGGTTCTACAAGGTGACAACGAAGTTGGATAGGTCTATTCACTGTTATAAAGTACACCTAGTGACTTGTCGGCCAAAAGTATAGGACTGATATTGATGAGATTTTTAATCCAGTAGCAACAATCACTGGCATACATCTGTTGGTTGCCATTGCATCAAGCATGGATTGGAGTCTCTGAAAGCTCGATATTAAGAACGCATTGCTATGTCAGGTAATTGCTTAAGACATCCACATAAAGCAGTGATGCAGCTTTCAAGGACCAATAAAGCAGGCTAGGTATGTAAGGTGCTTTATGGATTGAAACAGGGTCCAAGTGCAGGGTCTGGCAAGATTTCAGAATTCCTTGTGTTTGGTGGGTTTGTAATAGACATGGTTGATTCCAGTTTACTCTTTAAATGGAAGAACAAGTGGATTATTGTGGTACTAATCTGCATGGACGGTCTCATTTTTACTGGAGGTGATTTGGATGAAGTTACAACAGTCAAGGAGACCTCTCGATGAGGTTTTAGATTAAAGACCTAGGAGAATTCAATGACGTCCTTGGTCTGGAGGGGACTGTTGTGGTGGGATTATTTCTGTGCTGAAAAGAGTATGATACAGATTCGTAATGGAAGTTTGGGATTTAGAATTGCCAGCCAATCTTATGAGTGATAGAGGTAAACGGTGAGATCAGAAGTGATATATGGGAGCTGGCTGCTTCTTTAGACCTTTATGTCATGGTATCAATGAGTGATCCAGTTGGCTCGGTAACCTTTGCTTGTTGGATATCTTGGTGCATAACATAAATTTGGAAAGATATCTAACATCCTTTCGACAACTACCACTTCCTTTAAAGATGTTAAACAAAGCCGCCTCATGGTTTCAATTTGAAGAGAAGCGTGGTGGTTTTATGCATGTATTTTTAAAAATTTGCAGTGGAATATACATAGATTAAACAATTTAATCTACAATGCATGTATAGATCAAATCTAAAATCACCATACAGGATCTATGATAGGAACTAATATGCATGTATGTAAATCTGAAATCTAAGATTCAGCAAGTATAGATCATATCTGTATGCAATTAGATCATATCTAATTTATATTTAGATCATATCTAAATATGAATCAAAATCAAAATTTCATACCGGAGCGCAAGTAGCAGATCACCACATCCGAAGTCCGTGGTAGTTGGTTCTTCATGATGCTCGCCAGCCGCACACGTGTTCGGTCTCTACAGGTATCCACACAAAGCTCATGTGCTGATCGATGACCCCGAGAGTGCTAGCTCGCGAAGGCACCATGTTTTGGCTGATCTAAAAAGAATATGAAGAGGATGAAGAATAAGGAGACCCTCTCCTTTTATTCCTAGATCTACACATCAACTCTCTACAATAGAGATTAAGAGAAGAACCCTTTCTTCTCAATTCTTCCACGCATAAGAGAGAACTTTTCTCTCTTCCTTTCACATCTTTAAGAAGAACTTTTCTTCTCTGATTTTTCACAATGAAAATCAGATCTAATCTGATTTCTTAGTCTGAAAATCATATGAAATCTTGAGCTCTAAAAGAATCTAAAAGAAAGACCTAAGAGAAGAACCGTTCTTCTCTCTTCTTCTTCCTTTTTCTCTTTGATCTAGAACTCTAGGAAGCTCCAAACACCCAACCAGATTTTTCTGATAGTCTCTAAATTCTCATGTTAAAAATCAGATCTAATCTGACTTTAATCCTAGAGAAAAAAATCTGGAAGAAGAACTCTTTCTTCAAGGCTGCACACAAAAAAGAAGACCCTTTTTCTTCTCTTTCTCTTGTTGGGAAGAATTTTTTTTTTCCAATTTTCTATTATATAACCAGCAGAGGAGCCTCTCTTTGATGCCCAAGAACCAGCAAGCAAAACCTCACAAAATCACATCAAGATGGGGAGGAGAGGAGGGGGTAGGCATGTGGAGTTTGGGGCATCCAACTCTTGGAAACCCCCCTTTCTTTTTTTCTTTTGGGTGACCATAAAAGAGGGACGCCTCTTTTCTTTCACGAAAGGAAGAGAGGAGAGGGGCGCACATATGGGGCGTGGAGATTTCTTAATGTGAAGAAGAGTGGGCGTGGAGAATAAAATAGGCACATGGGTTGGTTTGGTTGAGTCCTATTCCAAATAGGATTCAAGCTCTTGATCAAACTCTAACTAATTTTTGGATCCAATCCTAACCAATTTAGAAATTAGTTATAACAAACTAACTCATTGGATCCTAGTCCAATTATGAAATCAATTAGGCCCCAATCCAATTGGAATTAGTTAGATTAAAACTCCATTGATCCAGGGATTGTTTTTAAATGGAGATCAGGAACTTCATTTGATATTAGGACTTGATCCAATCAAGCTTATTATCCAATAGAATTAGATCCAATCCAAGTCTATATAAAACTAATTGAATCATATTCAATTTAAAATTTTATTTGCATCTCTGAGATCAATTGGAACAAGTCCTGTTATTCAATAAGGATGCATCCAATCAATCCAAAGCCAATCTAATTGAATCCAATTCAATTAGATTTAATTCAATCATCATTGCTCAATCAAATTGAGCCAATTAACAATCATATTGTTAATTAATTATTTCTTTAATTTACCAACCATTAGTAAATAATTTATTGCAACCTTTTTAAAGGATTAATCATCAATCACATTGATAATTAAATCCTTCAATGATTCATAATCGTTGATCAGTCATTTGATCAGATGGTACTTCTATATGTGTGACTCCATAGGTTCGAAACTAAGTCGGTAGCATAAGAATAATTCTTGTACTCATCGATGTTACCATCTAACAATGATTTTCGACGTTCGGATAGGCCGAATGTATGCTCAGCAACACTCTAGAACCCATGTGGATATAGTTACCGTATAATTCATCCTTTTGATACTCGATGCTCAAGGACGACTTTGGGTTAAACTGTCAACCCAGGATGAGTGGTTCACATTGTGTCTCAACCTCAAAAATCCTGTGACTCCTCGTTGGGACTACTTTGATCAAAGTTTTACTAAATTGAAACACAGTGATGCATCGTCTTCAATTTTACTTGGAACAGTCAATCCCATCTTGACTCGCATTTAGACTTCACAAGTACTTGACTGTACCCAGAAACCTTCCGTCATCGAATTAAAAATTCGGGTAGTCTGGCACCAAAGCACAGTGAGTTGCTTGCAAGTTACTAAGATGGTCTCAGGTCAGAGAGACACATATATCCATATCCTATCAGAGCAACCTTTGACAGTAGAGTGCTCCGGAAGTGGTCACGTTCAGTGAAATGTACTCATACATATCACTCGTATGTCATATCCGTGTCATCACACGCCTTGGTTAAGAAGACAACCAACTAATATGGCACAACGACTTACAGTCAATACAATTATCGTCCTTGTAACAATTGTATTATTTGATCGCGAGCAGGATTTAAGAACCACACGATAAATCTTCCTTAATCGTTTTGGAAGTAGCTCTAAGAACTTCATAATATATGAGTTCTATTTAGGAAGATGTATTCCTTACGATGAATCTTGCCAGATAACATTTATCATTTTATAATTCATATATATGTATGGAGCACAATCATCTACAACCTAGATGATTGACTTTAAGAAATAATTTCCAACATAATTTTCTTTTTATATTGATTTAAACTCCCTCTTTATTTCTTCAATGTCTGCCTCGATATTTTTCCATGTCCTTTTAATAATGCCATTTGTCACTTTGTTACCTCACTTGTCAGTTACCCTCCTGATGAGACTTATTCATCCTTGACGCTTTTTCAGACCCTTCAACCATAAATCTGGAATTTTTAGAGTCCGCTACTTACAGGAAAGAAACCCCAACATACTTGATTGGTAGCTTTCTAGGAAAATAACTATAAGATCGGTACTCAGTTATGAACCATCCTTCATCAATAGAGCTTCAAACAAAGCACTCTTTACCCTGTTAACCATCAACCACAAAATCCACTCAGAAAATATGAGGATGAAGATATACTGATGAACACTTCTCAAGAGTACTCTCACAAAATGAATAGTGTTAGAGAATAGTCTAGATGACTAATCAGATCCCACCTTTATCTCACATGATACTTTAACCAAATCATCCTTCATCTTTCACAAATTTAATGTTATCACTATGCTAAATTGATGTTGAGAAAAGGCTCTCCTTGCCTTATTTGTTGCTAGAGCTGAAGGATGAGTGGTACTTTTATGTCTGTTACCTCATCCATTCCATCTGTCTATAATCCAAATCTTACCTAAAATATGTGATTTTTTATGCAGTAAATAGATGTGAAGTACAATACTTTGATCAGTAGAATATTAACATTTTAGGGCCTTATTCTAATTCTTGCTTGTTGATTACCTTGACCATCAAAATTATTGGTGCTGTGAGAACTTTGGTTCTGATTCATGACTATAAGTATATTGCAGTTATTGTTTGAGTAAATAGATGTGAAGCCCTTAATCATTCTTTTGTTCTTGATATAATTATTTTTGTTATTTTAATGTTAAAACAAATGTCCTTACTGATACAACTATACTTCCAATATTTTTTAGTTTACTATATTAGATTTTCTGAGAAGACATATATACTTAATCTGTGACCTGTTTTAGCCTTACTTTACATTGGATGTCACCATGCCATACACTAAGTGCTCCTATTTTTAAGCCTATTGATATTGATGATCACTTATGAGGCTAAAATTATCTTTTGTCCCTATGTGATTGCTTTAATTTATTGCAAGTTAAGTAAGGTCACATGGCCTGGACAGAATCCAGTTGGCTTCTCTTCTTTATTTATTTTTCTCCTCTAGTCCTTGAGCCACTGCGGGTTTTATTTATTTCTTGGCTGCTGTACTTCATTCTTGTGACATAAACTCATTGGCTTTTATAAAATGTAGGGTTTGTGATTTGTTGATATAGTGAAAACACTGAATGCAATCCTTTGGTTCTGAAATTTTTCTTCATCAATGAAAGGGTATCCTGGAATTTTGAGAACTCCTATAATTTCTATATATTAATATAGATCTATGAAGTATAGATATTAATATATGAATCGCATTAAATACTAGACTAAATTTTAATGAAAGAGTGGTACTTTTTGCTGAAAGCTTGGTGCATGTTATATCACATGATAAATGTAACAAAAAGTAGAAAAGAAAGTGATGCTACTAGAAGTGTCAAAACACACTTTGGATGATACATGCCAGCTGTCAAAATAGATGATAATCTGAGTGCTGCATTCAACTGTTCCAGAAAGCCATTCGGAGTGTTGATGCCTTAGTCAATTTGAGTAGAATTTTCCATTTTTAAAAGTAAAAGAGTGCCATGCAGATGCCTATGAGTGTCATGTTGTGCAATGTGTCCATGATAAAAATGAGAGTCCAAACTTCCTAAAAGCTGAGGCCTATTTGGTACTGCTTATGCTTTCTGTTATCGTTTTCAAAAAACCAAGAAATAAAATGAACCAAACTGAACAGCATGTATGATGAAACCCTTTTGTTTTTTTTTTTTTCCTAATTTCTTTTAAAATCTTCAGAACTTTTGGAAGCAAAGATTTATTGCTTCAAAACAGAGTGACAATAGAAGGCAGTAATAGCAAAACCTTCATGCAAATGCTATCTCCCACATCAATCTCCATGTGATATTTTACTAAATTGTAGTGGAACAAGAACACAAAGTTGCAGCAATACCAAACAGGCCCTGAAGTTTCCATGAACCTTGGATTTCCGTAAACTCCCACATTCCACATGTTTTGCTATTTCAAAATTGCCTCATTTTCCAAAATTTAATGTTTTTTCCTGATTTGAGTCCCTTGCATACATTGGAAGTCAATGTGCAACTCATACCCCTGAACCCTAAACCATGCTGCCACATCCCGACCATTGGAGGTTTATGGTCGAGAAGATCATATTTAAACGAGTAGCAATCATTGACAGGCACAGCAACATTTACTCTAGGCTGGAGTATTTACTTTTGTTGTGATAGAACATTACTCTCTATCAAGACAGTCATAAACAGAAACATGATGACAGATACTTCTTATCATCAATGCGCCAGTTGTCGGATAGATTAGTCTGCAGTAAAGGGTCTGAATGACAAGAACAATCTAGTCTATAGAACTGGAGCATCTGCTGGCTTCTACTTTTTCTAAATAAAAGAAATAATTGAGTTCATAATTTGACATTTGTTGACTTTGGAATTTATTGTCAGGCACAACCTTGCCAATTCTGGGAAGCTGGGGTTTGACTTTTCTGAATGAAACTCTCTCGTATACTTTTCAGGTGTCCAGTGGCCTGAAGCCAGTAGTTGGCCTACGATTATACTTGGAGGGTAGGAAATGCAATCGATTAGCTATACATGTGCAGCACCTTTCAAGTCTCCCCAGCATGCTCAGCACCTCGTCTGGGATGTCTCAGTGGCAAGGATCTGAAGATGCAGATTCAGAATACTTTGAGCCTATCCAGTGGAAGAGATACTCGTGTGTTTGCACAGTTACTGTAAAGCACAATCCTGAATGGCTCCAGAGAGTATCTGATGGCGTTTTTGTGGTCACAGGTGCTCAGCTTGTTACTAAAGGGAAGTGGTCGAAGAAGGTGCTTCATCTCCGCCTCCTCTTCACTCACATCCCAAATTGTACGATTCGGAAAACTGAGTGGGCTCGTTCACCAGCTACTTCTCACAAGGGAAGCTTTCTAACAAATCTCAGTACAACACTCAGCACCCCATTCCTGCAGCGTGATGCCCCTCCCCCTCCAAAGCATGAGCCTGCACAGCTTAATTCAGGGGTTTACCCTGATGGTCCACCTGTTCCAATCCAATCACGAAAGTTATTAAAGTTTGTTGATATGGTTGAGGTGGTTCGGGGGCCCCATGATGTGCCAGGCCATTGGCTGGTGACAGCTGCCAAGCTTGTCAAAGAGGGAGGAAAGATTGGCTTGCATGTAAAATTCGCTTTGTTGAGCCAAACACCTGAGACTGAGATGATTTGCTGATGTACATATCAGTGTGCATCTCCTCTGTAGATTTCAGGATTTTGATATCAATGGTAGGCCGATCAGTGCATTTTGCTCTTGATTTTTTGAGTGACGAATTGTATAGAAGACAGTAATAAACTGCATGAGACTTGGAGAGGTTGTGCATACCCATTACTTGTTCGACTTAGCTTTCGTGTTGGAGTTATTATTCACAATGAATCAAGCTTTTGTTCTCGAAGAGCTGAGTACCAAGGATGCCATATAATACAGTAGCAGTCATCCGTAAGGACTAGCTTGGTATTATGAAGCCAGGAAGAAGAAAAGAAAGGAAAATATTATTTATTTAGCATCTGTAATTATTGTAAAATAATTCATTGTTCAAAAAGAAAGTGAAGAAAATTGAGAGTTACCAAACTCGGTACTGAAAAATAATCAAGACTTGTTTCACGAATTTAAAAAAAAGCTATTATTGTAGCTCTTGTTGGTTTATCTTTTCCGCATGGTTGCCCAAGAATTGCCCTTCCCAATTTTGGGGCCTAATCAGCTGATCTATTGGCCTCTCGAACATGCCAAAAAAATCAAAATTTGTAACTTTGTCTTCATTTTAGGGATAATCCCCCAAGGACTGATTCTCGGAATTTGGCAGCTTAACTAAAGTGAGCCACTCACTTGGTAAACGTTTGAACTTGAAGTGTCTGAAACAATCAAAAACAGCAGTCATCGCGAAGCTTGGGTGCAACTTTAGGCATTCAAAAATCTCTGCAAACATGTTTTTTAAAGCTGGCTTGGTTCTATTCCATAAAAAATAGGCCCACGAGGATGTATAAGTGAGTTTGATGAAGCAAACCAGAATATGCCTCTGGACTACAAAGTACTCCAATATAGGAGTGTACATGGTCTGATCTGATTTAAGAATAATCTCAGACTAAACCAATAAATTATAATTTGTTAATTTTATAAATCAATTCAGATCATTTTTTCACTCAGATCAGATTAGATTGTTGAATTATAATTTGGTCTGGTTTAGTTAACGGTTTGACATATTGCAACACGTAAGACGAAAAATTTTGAGAAAGAAAAATATTTTAATCGAATAAAAATTAAAATTATCATAATAACTTTCGGACCAATGTGTAGCTCTGATTTCTAGAACCATTAAAATGAAGATTATACTTATAGCCAACCAAAATTAGGCTCTATTAGGATTTATGTGTTTGTGTATATATATACACATATATTATAGTTTACAGTTTGATTTGGTCTAATATTTTATAAAATCAGATCAAACTATTAAATCATTTTATATGAAAATCATAAATCAAATCAGATCTTTTTAGTTTTCAAAATTGATCGTATTAATAAAAATAGTTTGGTTTGATTTGTTTTAAGGGTTTGAACCATTTAATGAACACCCCTGCTCCAATACTACTAAATGCCACTGAGACTCCTTTGTTAGAACAAAAAAGTTGGTAGTGCAGACGAGCTTAGTTCATGAACGAGGTTGTTGGAAGCAGAGCACAACATGAGAGGCCTGAGCAAAGAGCTCGGGACAGCAACACCTTATAGGAAGGCGAGTAGCAGAAGATATTTTGAGGATGTCTGCATGTGAATTAGATGACAAACAACCCAACTGGCAAGGTTGTTAATAAAGGAATAAATATTCCTACAATTTCTCACACCCAGCAACATGAAATGGTACCCAAAAAAATAAGTGAACATCTTTTATTCCTCTGAACACAAACATGAGTTTACAACAAACTCAGATTTTCTACAATTGAATCAGCGTGACATTTAAATAGATTCACATTAGAAGATAAAAACGAATTGAGGTTTTCAATGCACTACTGGTTAGCATATACCAACTACCGACTAGATGAAGATGCTATTAGATATCTGAGGCAGAAGAATGCGTGGGCAGAAGTAGCCAAAGAGGTGGGAAAGAGGGTTTGTTTTTAACATCGCTGCTAGCTTCCACAAACAAAGGGTCTGTAAATATACAATGAAAAAAAACAAATATGCTCTAGAGACTCTAGAGAGCTAAGTGTTCTGAGATGGAAAAGTCAATTTGAGGGTAGTCGGAATGCTGGCAAGCCAGATGCCTTTCCATGATGGGTAGAATCATCCTGTTGAGATTGGTGCTTAGTTTGATTCCCGTCTGTATGATGTCAAATACTATCTTACCAAAGACCATGCTAATGAAGCTTAAGCAGTAGTTCAAGAGTTTTTTATGGGGGTTTCTTCGGGGCGGGGGTGGCATTCACCTTCTGTTCTGGGATATGGCTTGTTAGCCAATCAGGGATAGGAGACTGGGTATTCAGTCCCTCATAGTGAGACATGAGACTTTGACTGCCATACATGCTGCATGCTTCTTACTACAACCAGCTGCATCTGGAGGGCGATGATGAGGGCCATGCGTGGCTCGTGGACCAGCATCATTGATATTCGACTTACTCAAAGTTCTTTCATATGAAAGGAGATATGCTTTCAAGCTCATGTGGAGCTTGCCCGAGTCAGATAGCTTATAGGTAATGAGGAGATGATTAATCTCATTTGAGATCCGTAGATTATTGAGTTCTCTTTGAATAGATGACCCACCTTTGTGAGTATGGATACCATGGACTCGATGTGTGTTTGTGACCTATTCTAGCCTGGGGGGAGAGGATGGAATGTTTATTTGGTGTCTCACCTTTTGAAGCTGCCTTGACAGAGAAGGTGTTGTCCACTGTGATGCTGGTGTATGCTAGCCTAGATGTGAGTGTGGGGGTCGGCCTGTATACTAAGAGTGGTGATAAGGGACTTGTATGAGGTGTATAGAGGGGATTCGATTAGGAGATTGGATGGGGCTTGGATTTAAAGGCTTCCCCATTATTTGAGAGTTAGCTTGATCTTATGGAAGGGGGCATGGCACTGTCTTTTGACCAGAGTAGTTTTATGAGCTAGAGGTGTGAATTTCGGCAGCATGGAGGAGACAATGGATCACATCCTCTTTCTTTGCCCTAGAGCTCGATAAGTGTGGAGGATGGTGGGGCTCTTCTCAATGACCGCCAACTCCACAGAAACAACTCAAGCTTTCTTGGAGGTTCTTCAAAGGAGTATGGAGTTCGATTCATCTAGGGCTCTCAGCATCAGAACTACTTATGTTGTTTATCGCATCTAGTTGGCTAGGAATAAGGGCATCTTTGAGGTGATTTGGCAGCTAATGAGACTCACCTTCGAGAGGGCAAAGGTACAGGCCATGAGGGTCAGCATTGCTTATCAATTGGTTTGGCCTTGGCTACTTGGGACACTTGGGATTCTCTAGCTACTTGGACAAAGATTTGCATGGTGTTTATCACATCAAAGCCTTCACCCTCAAGTTATCTCAAGGTCAACTTTTATGGTAGTATAAGAGGCAGCAAGGAAGGTGCTGGATTCATGATTTGCTATCCTGATTCTAGATTTGTCATGGCAGCAGGGTGTCACCTTCTTGATAGCACTATTCCGACAATGGAGTTGCAAGCAGCCTAGATAGGCATTATCTTCATCAAGTTGAGACTAAGAGCAGAGAGATTGGTGATCGAGACTTGTAGAGACCTGGTACCTCTCCGATACCAGCTGTGGATCGATATCTTATATAAAATCAAGTGTTAATCCAGAAAATCTGAGAAGAGACAAGAAGAACGTAGAAATCTAATTGGATCATGAATGAGAACGTGAGAGAGAGAAAGAGAGAGATGGCGGCTAGAATTTCAGGAGAAAAAGCTCTATATTTTATTTCCTCTATCTTGGTATTACAATGACCTGTATATATACCAATACAACGGGTTCAACGATTCGAGCTTAAAAAACTTCCTAAACTAACCCAATATATGAAAGTATGCATTGAGCCCATGTCTCATATACTCTCATCTCTTAGATTTGATCCCCAGTCCAAACCCTTGGTTAGCCCTCTTAAGACCTATCAAACCAGGCCTTAAGTCCCTAGGATCAAAATCTGATCCTAGGCCCATGCAAAAATCCCGTACAACTCTGTCTGCATAACTAAGCCGGCTCAGTCTTAGACTGAGTTGAGTAACTTGGGATTGAATCGACTCAGACTGAGACTGAGCCGACTCACCTATGTACCATGCTAGAATTTTTGAGATACTATCTTTTGTTTAGCACGTCCTCTATGACTTGATTGATCCAGTCTCAGTCTGAATCGATCCAATGCTCTGAATCTGCTATTCCTCTGCAGTCTTTAGTTTTAACTTTGGTTCTTTGCTCTACCTTATGTCTCTAGATATTCATAGCCTCAACCAAGCCCTTCGAAGTTCTCATTGCTTGAACCTTGAGCCCATGGAGATATACATTGCCTCCACCCTAGGACCACTCTCGTCCTAACCCTAGGATTCAAATTCGGTCCTAGCCTCTTGGAGCCAACATCTTGTCTCCTACTATGGCTTCCCAAGGCATGGAAGTGCCTGTGGGAAAATTTAGTGCAGGGGTAAAATGATAATTTTAAAACTTTTTCAAAATTACTATTTTACAGTAAAAATTATTAATTAATCTAATTAATTAATAAAAATTTATCCTATACTAAGATCTAAATATGATATATAGCATGCATTCATTTAAATTTGAAATTCAAATTCAAACAGTAAACACTTTACTGTAATGTGTTCAGAACACAATACCTTTGTGCGGGTAGTAGATCGCCGCAATCTGATCACCATCAGGAGAGTCTGATCATCGCGACATAGCCACACAGCATGTCTGACCTCTGCAGATCATCCACACGAAGCTTCCGATCTGATCGACTCCTCACGAGTGCTAGCTCGTTGTAGAGCCCTTTTGACGGCTGATGCTGATCGAACTCCTTCGATCGATGTCTGTCAATTTTTTGGATGCTCCGGATCGTCAACAGACGTGCTTGAGAGGATGTTGAAGATCTTCCTGAGATTTTGTGGGCTCACGACACTCGTAGCTCACTTTCTCACTTCCCGAACCCCAGGTTAAAAGTCTAGAGAACTCACCAGAAATCTTGCACCCACTTTTCTTTTTTTTCTTTTTTTTTCTCTTGGAAGGATATGGACTTCCTTCTCACGCACAAGACTTCCTCACGCCCCAAAATTTTTTTTCAAAAATCTTCTTACACACGCCCCACTCTTCTCCTCCTTTTATAACCACATCAAACGTCTTATCCAAATGAAAGGATAAGGATGAGTAATTGTACATTTGAATTCAAATCAAATTTTGAATTCAAATAGACACCAACTCATCCCTTATCCACTAAAGGCGTGAGGCATGGCTTAAATTATGCATGGAGTATTTTCATGAGAAATAGTTTCTCATGTAATAAATGGGGCGTAAAAAAAGGGATAAGGCGCAAAGATTGATTGCCCATTCAAATTCAAACTTTATTTTGAATTTGAATGGCCAACCAATCATCCTTATCCATTCATTTGGCACATTAAAGTGGAGTGTGGAGAGGGCTTGGCATGAGGAAATAATTCATGAGAAGTTCCTTCTCATGAATTCAAATGGGTGCAATGGAAGTGAGGTGGCACATGGAGATTGGGTCAAGGTGGTTTCATTATTTAAACCAACCTAATTGAACTAAATAAGTTAGGTCCAATTAGACTAATTTAAATCCAACTTAATTAGGCTTAATTAGGCTCAATAAAATCTTAATCAAATCAGAAATTGACTAAGCCCAACCCTTGATCAAATCAGGGACCAAACCATCTCGACGATTAGGTCAACTCTTAACCTAATCGGGTCAAACCCAACTGAATCCAATTCAATTGGACTTGATCCAAAAATAATTACTCAATCAAATTGAGTTAATTAGCTATCAAATCATTAATTAAACCTCTCATAAATATTGAGTCCAAATCCGATGGGCAATCGGGCATCAGAATTCATCGATATGTAACCCTGATCGAAAAGTCCCAACCAGTGGGACTCTTGACCCCGGTACCCATAATGTGTGGGACTCATGATCAGAGAATCCTGATTCTCGATCACTGAGTCCCAAACATGTAGGATTCTACACCAGCATCAGATCAGATAGGAACCTCTAATGTGAGTGACCCCGCAGGTTCGAACCTAAGCCGGTAGCACAGGAACCAATTCCTGTACTAATCGAAGTGACCATCTAGTAATGGTACCCGACGATCAGATAGGTCGAATAGTCGCAATCGCAACACTCAGAACCTACGTGAATATGGTTACTGTATAATTCATCCTTTTGACCTCTGTGTTTAGGATGGCTCAGGATTAAACTGTCAACCTTGATTAGATCATCCGAATCGTGCTCAACTCAAACAGTCCTGTGACTCCTCACTAGGACTACCCTGGCCAAGGTTTTGCTAAATTGAAACATGATTGTACATAGCTCCTAAACTGGAGTGGTCAATCCCATCTTGACACACGCACCAACAAGTCAAGTACTTGACTACACCCAGCAGCCTTCCATCACTGAATTAGAAATTCAGGTAGTCCAGTGCCTAAGTGTAGTGAGTTCTTGCAAGTCATCGTGGCGGTCTCAGATCGGAGGGATATTTATACCCATATTCCATCGGAGCAAATCTTGACAGCAGAAATAGCTTCAGAGTCGGTCACGTTTGTTGGAGCACGATCCCGGCTCCTCCCACGAACCTTAGGTGCAGTGGAACCAGCAACGAACAAATCTGGAGACTTTTGGACTCGATCGAAGGCCCTTGACGAAATTAGCCTGGTTGCTGTCTTCTTCGTCAGCCTTTCATTCCAGATGAAGAACGCCTTTGAAATCACCTCTAAAAAATTCAAGATCTAGTACCCCACCAGATCAGGCCTGGACCGAGGTCTTTCAATTTATAGATCTCAAATTGGGGCATTCTAGATAGGGAAGAAGGTAGATAGAGACAGACCTTGCAGATCTATCCTGCTGCAGCCTTTCCTGTAGATCTGTTGATGGAGATCTCACCCGTGCCTCAAACGACCTCAGATCAACTCCAGATCTGAGAGAAACTTGTATCAACCTCTTCATAAGAGATTTCAGATCTTGGACCTGATGTTTGAGTGGTTGCAAGAGAGGGAAGGAGCAATCTGGTTGGCGGCACAAAGGGGGAGGGAGATCAAGACTCTAGCGCCTCCCCTTCTTTTCTTTCCTTTTTGGGACCTGGCGGCAAGAAACCCTAGGGTTTCTTGCTCCTGGGGTGTGGAGAGTAGCTGGAGAGAGAGGGAGAAGAGAGAGAGAGACTTGGGAGAAAGAGTTGTGTATTCCTTGGCTTAATCAAACCTATACAATACATGTATATATAAACACAGGGTCAAGTGACCCAAACCCAAAACTCCCTTGACCAACTCTATGGGAGATTAGGTTAACCCAAGCCCATGTACACCCATGACTCGACCTAATCTCACCTATTCTGGTCCCAGACCTGGCCCATAAAGAGTTGGTCCCTTGAGGCCCACATAACCTAGACCTCAAGAATCCGAAAGGCCCACAGCCTTTCAACCTAGGGCCCAACTAGCCCTAGAGCCTCCATAAAGCCCTCATGAATGATGGACCTTGGCCTTAGCCTTGGTCCCCTGGGCCTTGGGCACACCACCTGGATCACAACAATCTCCACCTTGGTGTCCCAAGGCCTCAACCAGCTCCACTCTGTCCATCAACCGAATCAGCTCAACACATCTCTGAAAGCTGTCTCGTGGAAGTACCTTCGTAAGTGCATCAGCTAGATTCTTCTTGGTGTGTACCTTTACCAGCTCCACCTCACCATCCTCCACAAGCTCCCTGATCCGATGATACCGAATGTCGATGTGCTTTGTCCTTGCATGATAGACTGAGTTCTGTGCTAATAGAAGTGCACTCTGGCTGTCACAGTGCACTCTAATGGCCTCCTGAGTAAGGCCCATCTCCGTCAACAAACCCTTCAGCCAAATTGCCTTCTTAGCTGCTTCTGTCAGCCCAATGTACTCCACCTCTGTAGTGGATAGGATCGTGATAGGCTGCAGACTCGATCTCTAAGAAATAGGACCTCCATACAGGCTAAAGATGAAGCCTGTCGTAGACCTCCGGATATCCACATCTCCACCGAAGTCTGTATTTACATAACCGCCAATCAGCCCCTGAGCCTCCCTGAACATGTCAGAGTATCCCACTACACCTCCTCGTTGTCCGTAGCAGATGCCAACTCCAACTGATCCCGTCAGGTATCTGAATATCCACTTCAGAGCCCTCCAGTGCTCCCTGTCAGGCTGCGCCATGAACCTGCTAACCTGACTCACTGCATGAGCGATGTCTGGCCTACAACAGACCATCGCATACATCAAGCTCCCAACTCCTGAAGCATAAAAAACCGTCTCCATCTCCTGAGCCTCCACCTCAGTCTGTGGTGCCATGGTCTTCGAGAGTCTGAAGTGACCGGCAAGTGGCAGCTCCGCCGACTTTGCTCCCTTCATCCCGAACTTCTCTAAGATCTTCTGTATGTAGCCCCCCTAAGATAGATGCAGCACCCTCCGGGCTCGGTCTCTGAAAATCTCCATGCCTAGGATCTTCCTTGCAGGGCCCAAATCCTTCATCTCAAACTTTCGAGATAAGGATGCCTTCAGATCCTGCACAACCTTCCTACTCTTGCATGCTATAAGCATGTTATCCACATACAAGAGTAGGAACACCCTAGAACTATCCTCAAGAGACTGAACATAAACACAGGGATCAAACTCGCACCTGGAAAGTCCAATGCTGCGTACATAGGAGTCAAACCGCTGGTACCATTGCCTCAGCGACTGCTTCAGCCCATACAGTGACTTCTGCAACAAACAAACCTTTCCCTCTGATCCTGGATCCCTGAAACTGGGTGGCTGCTCCATGTAAATCCTCTCCTCCAAATGCCCATGGAGGAACGCCGTCTTGACATCCATCTGCTCCAGCTCTAAATCCTGAGCTGCTACAATGCTCAGCAACACTCTGATGGAAGTATGTCTGACGACGGGAGAGAAGACCTCGTTGAAGTCGATACCTTACTTCTGGGAGTATCCCTTGGCCACTAACCTCGCCTTGAATCTGATACCTCCCTGCTCTGAAGGCCCTTCCTTGCGACTGTAGACCCATTTGCATCCAATGGGCCTCTTCCCCTATGGCAACTGCACCAATCGCCACATCTGATTCTGATAGAGAGACTACATCTCCTCGGACATCGCCTGTACCCACCGCTCTCTGTCCTGGCTCTCAATAGCCTCCTGATACATATATGGATCTCCATTCGCTATCACTAGGGCATATGACAGCATCTCCTCGAAGCCATATCGGTCTGGTTGCCTGATGGTCCTCTTGGGCTTGTGTAGGGCAACACCGATATCAGTCCTCGATCCAGCTCGCTCCTACTGGACCTCTCCGCCTCGATCATCCGTCCGAGTCCTCTCCACCTGTGGTGACACCTTAGGTAGGTTCTCCACCTGAATGTCATGTCCTCCCGTAGTACCTGCAAGAGGCAAAATAAAAGAGGTAAGCTGTCCAGCAGCGCCCTGCTGGACCTCCTCCTGCTCCTGCTGCTCCTCCATACCTGCTTGCCTCCGTAGGACTGACTCCTCATCAAAAGTCACATCCCGACTAATGACGACCTTCTTTTCCAAGGGATCCCATAGCCTGTATCTCTTAACTCCTTGCGGATAGCCTAGAAACACCATCTTGCGTGATCTGGCGTCTAGCTTGCTCCGCTCACTAGCTCCAATGTGCACATAGGCCGTGCACCCAAATACCCGTAGATGGCCCAGCCCAACTATCCTCCCAGACCACACCTCCTCTGGAAGCCTGCCATCCAACCTGGTGTGAGGTGACCGATTGACCAAGTAACTCGCTGCGTCAACTATGTCAACCCAGAATATCTTTGGAAGCCCTGCCTGCAGTCTCATGCATTGTGCCTTTTCTAAAAGTGTTCTGTTCATCCTCTCGGCCACCCCATTCTGCTGTGGAGTCCCCTTAACTGAGAAGTGTCTCCTGATCCCACACTCCTCACAGTAATTCTGAAACTCTCTGCTGGTGTACTCCCCGCCATTGTCTGACCTCAGACACTTCACGCTCCTCCTCTGCTCCTTCTCTACCTCAGCTCTCCAAATCTTGACTTGGTGAAGACCTCTGACTTCTCTCTCATGAAGTAAATCTAGAGTTTTCTTGAGAAATCATCAATCAGGGTTATGAAGTATCTGGCCCCATTCCTAGCTGAAACTGGGGCTGGTCCCCACACATCCGTGTGTACTAACTCCAGAGGGGCTGCACTACGGGCTGTACTGATGTTGAACTGAACTCTCCTCTGCTTTTCCATCTGGCAAGGCTCATAGATTTCTCCTGTAGCACCATCCTCCAGATCAGAGATGAGTCCTCTCCTGCTCAACTCCCTCAGCCCCTTGTCACCCATGTGGCCTAGGCGGTAGTGCCACATCCTGTAAGCCCCCTGCTGGTCCTGTGCTGCAGTTGCTGCATCAGACTCTCTGGTCACCACAGATCCCTCCATGCGATAGAGATTATTATCCAACCTCCTGCCTCTCATCACTACCATAGCTCCATTGGAGATGTTCAGTACTCCGCTTCTAGCCCTACTGCTGAAGCTGTATCCACTGTGCTCCAAGTGGCCAAGTGACACCAGATTCTTTTCCAGCTCCGGGACGTGCTTTACATTTGTCAATGTCCTCACAATCCCATCAAACATCCTCACCCTGACTGTCCCTATCCCAGCCACCTTGCAAGGATGATTGTTGCCTAGAGTCACTGATTCCTCATCTGTCTTGGTGTATGTCGCAAACCAAGACCTGTGTGGTATGTAGTGATGTGAGCATGCAGAGTCTAGTGTCCACTCCTCTGTGTAATGCCTGTGACCATCTGATACCACTAGTAGATCATCCTCCACCTGCTGCCCAGCAACTGTACTCACTGATTCTGAGCCACTTCTTTCTCCCTTCTTGCTCTTCCATAGTGGACATTCTCGCTTGAAGTGCCCAAACTCGTTGCACTTGAAGCATTTCACCTCTTTCTTTTCCTTCCTGGACTTGGACTGCCCCCTGGACTTGCTTCTGCCTCTGCCTCTACATGTCCTCTCCCCTACTGCCAAACCCTCCTGGGGAGCCTGATCTCTGGTCAACTTTTTCCTCTGCTCATTAGACCTCAGCACCGAGACCATGTCCTCATATTCCAGAGTCTCCTTGCCGTAGAGCAGTGTAGTCACCAAAGAGTCATATGATCTTGGTAGTGAACACAAAAGCAACAGGGACTTATCCTCCTCATCCAGCTTCACCCCGATATTCATCAACTTCGTGCACAACTGGTCGAACCTCTGAATGTGGCCAATCACATCAGATCCCTCCTGCATCCGAAGACTGTACAACCTCTTCTTCAGTATTAGCTTGTTGCACATATTCTTCACCATATATATGGTGTGCAACTTCGACCAAAGGCCCTTCGAGATCTTTTCTTCCAGCACCTAATACAACGCCGCATCCGCCAAACATCCTCTGATCACTGAGTATGCTTTCTTCTCCAACGATGCCCATTGTCTGTCCGTCATTCCCTCAGGCTTCTCATCCAAAGCCTGATCCAGATCTGCTTGCACCAGAAGATCCTTCATCCGGATTTTCCATATGAAAAAATTTTTCTTGCCATCAAACTTCTCAAACTCGACCTTCATATTGCTGCCCATGATTGGATCCAAGCCAAACAAGCAATATAAAATCAAGAAGTGTAGAATATACCTTGATAGTACCTTGCTGAAAATTTTCAGCACTTGGGATCTTCAACTTCTCTTGCTTGGAACCACTTCCTCACCACCGTGGCTCTGATACCAACTATTGGAACATGATCCTGGCTCCTCCCAAAGACCTTGGGTGCAGCAGAACCAGCAACGAACAAATCTGGAGACTTCTGGACTCGATCAAAGGCCCTTGATGAAATTAGCCTGGTTGCTGTCTTCTTCGTCAGCCTTTTGTTCCAGATGAAGAACACCTCTGAAATCACCTCTAAAAAATCCACGATCTGGTATCCCATCAGATCAGGCCTGGACCGAGGTCTTCTAATTTGTAGATCTCAAATCGGGACATTCTAGATAAGGAAGAAGGTAGATAGAGACAGACCTTACAGATCTATCCTGCTGCAGCCTTTCCTGTAGATCTGTTGATGGAGATCTCACCCGTGCCTCAAACGACCTCAGATCAACTCCAGATCTGAGAAAAACTTATATCAACCTCTTTGCAAAAGATTCTAAGTTCTGGACCTGATGTTTGGGCAGCTGCAAGAGAGGGAAGGAGCAATCTGGTTGGCGGCACAAAGGAGGAGGGAGATCAAGACTCTAGCGCCTCCCCTTCTTTTCTTTCCTTTTTGGGACCTGGCGGCAAGAAACCCTAGGGTTTCTTGCTCCTGGGATGTGGAGAGTAGCTGGAGAGAGAGGGAGAAGAGAGAGAGAGACTTGGGAGAAAGAGTTGTGTATTCCTTGGCTTAATCAAACCTATACAATACATGTATATATAAACACAGGGTCAAGTGACCCAAACCCAAAACTTCCTTGACCAACTCTATGGGAGATTAGGTTAACCCAAGCCCATGTACACCCATGACTCGATCTAATCTCACATATCCTGGTCCCAGACCTGGCCCATAAAGAGTTGGTCCCTTGAGGCCCACATAACCTAGACCTCAAGAACCCGAAAGGCCCACAGCCTTTCAACCTAGGGCCCAACTAGCCCTAGAGCCTCCATGAAGCCCTCATGAATGATGGACCTTAGCCTTAGCCTTGGTCCCTTGGGCCTTGGGCACACCACCTGGATCACAACAATGTTCAGTGTAGATGTACCCTTACATCTCACCTGTATGCCATACCAGTATCTCCACACTCCTTGGTTAAGAGGACAACCAACCTATATGGCACACAACGACCTATGCTTGATAAACGTTGTTGTCTTTGGTAACAACATATCATTTGGTCACAAACAAGTTTAAGGACTAAATGACAAATCCTTCTTTGTCGAGTCTAAATAGTCCTAAAGACTTCATCACAACATAGGAGTTCATTAGAAGATAAAATATTTTGTGATGAAAAATACCAAAATAATTTTTATTAATTCATAATTCATGTACAATACAAAAATGAGCACAACCGTCAACAGGCTGATGATTGGCTTTGGGACACTATTCTCAATAATTTTCCACTTGGCCTAAAGTCAATCGGTGCAGTATCTAATACCCATCTTCGACTTGTAGTTGTCGAACTCCTTCACCGCAATGGCTTTAGTGAATGGGTCGGCCAGGTTCTCTTTTCTGTCGATCTTCTGAAGGTCGACGTCACCTCGATCCATTATTTCTCGGATGAGATGGTAGCGGCGCAGAATATGCTTCATCCACTGGTGTGCCTTGGGTTCCTTCACCTGAGCAATGGCTCCAGAGCTGTCACAGTAGAGCAGAACTGGACCAACAAGGGAGGGTACTACTCTGAGCTCGGTGATGAATTTCCTCAGCCATACCGCTTCTTTGGCAGCATCTGATGCAGCGACATACTCTACCTCGCAAACTGAATCAGCCACTGTGTGCTGCTTGAAACTTTTCCAGCAGATAGCCCCACCATTAAGGGTAAAAATAAATCCTGACATACTTTTGCTGTCATCGTGATCAGACTAGAAACTAGAGTTTGTAAACCCTATAAGTCTCAAGTCTGATTCACCATAAACAAGCCACTGGTCCTTAGTATTTCTTAAATACTTCAGGATAGTTTTAACAACCTTCCAGTGATTCTCTCTTGGATCAGATTGGTATCTACTCACTACCCCTAGTGAGTATGCCACATCTGGTCGTGTACATATCATGGCGTACATGATAGATCCCACTGCCAAAGCATATGGAATCCTATCCATACGCTCTCTCTCTTGAGGTGTTGTCGGACAATCCCTCTTCGAGAGAAAAATTCTATGGCCTATCGGAAGATAGCCTTTCTTGGAATTCTCCATGCTGAACCTTTTCAGTATAGTATCAATGTACGTGGACTGAGATAAACTAAGCAACCTTTTAGATCTATCCCTATAGATCCTCATCCCTAGGATGTAGGAAGCTTCTCCCAGATCCTTCATGGAGAACTGTGACGACAGCCAAATCTTTATTCTCTGTAATGCAGGGACATCATTTTTGATTAAGAGAATGTCATCCACATACAATATAGGAAATACTACTACTGGACCATTAGCCCACTTATAAATGCAGGGCTCTTCTCCATTCTTAACGAAGTCATACGTCTTGATCGTCTTATCAAAATATATGTTCTAACTCCGTGATGCCTGCTTAAGTCCATAAATGGACCTCTGTAGCTTGCACACCTTAGACTCATCTGTGGATGTGAATCCTTCAGGTTGTATCATACACACCTCTTCATCCAGCTCTCCATTTAGAAAAGCTGTCTTCACATCCATCTGCCAGATTTCATAGTCCAGATGGGCAGCTATCGCAAGCATAATCTGAATGGATTTGAGCATTGCCACAGGAAAAAAACATCTCGTCATAGTCTATACCATAACGTTGACGATATTCCTTGGCAACCAGACGGGCTTTATAGGTTTTCACCTTTCCGTCTGCGCCTCTCTTTCTCTTGAAGATCCATTTATACCCTATGGGTTTTACTCCTTCGGGTGGGTCAACCAATGTCCACACATCGTTGACCTTCATGGACTCCATTTCGGATTTCATGATCTCTAGCCATTTCTCAGAGTCAGGTCTCTGCATTGCATCCATGTAGGTGATCGGATCCTCATCGTTTTCATCAAGTTCGATAGGATCGCCGTCCCGGACCAAGAAACCATAGTATCTGTCCGGTTGACGTGGTACTCTATCAGATCGCCTTAAGGATGCTTGAACAATGGGCTCCGGATCTGATCTAACCAAATCCGGTTCAAGTTCAGCAACTTGTGTCGGTTTTTTCACCTGTCGAACTTCGTCAAGTTCGACCTTAGAGGCAACAGTCCCTTCACCAAGGAACTCCTTTTTCAAAAAGATTGCCTTAAGGCTGACAAACACTTTTTGCTCATCAGCTAGGTAGAAGTAATACCCTTTGGTCTCTTTTGGGTACCCTATAAAATTATACTTATCAGACCTAGGTCCTAGCTTGTCCGTAATTAAATGTTTAACATAAGCCGAACACCCCCAAACCCTAAGGTGCGAGAGTACTGGTTTACGTCCTATCCATATCTCATATAACATTTTGGTTACAGACTTACTCGAAACTCTATTTAGAAGGTAACAAGCCGATTCGAACGCATATACCCAGAGGGAGATCGGCAGACCAGTAAACCCCATCATGGATCGAACCATGTCCAATAAAATCCGATTCCTCCTTTCAGATACACCATTATGTTGTGGTGTTCCAGGAGTCTACTGAGAGAGAATCCCGTTCTCCCCAAGATATGTCAGAAAATCATTGGAAAGGTATTCACCTCCTCGATCAGATCGAAGAGTTTTAATACACTTCCCAATTTGTTTTTCTACCTCATTTCGGAATAGTTTGAACATTTCAAACGACTCTGATTTATGCTTCATTAAATAGACATATCCATATCTCGATAGGTCGTCTGTGAAGGTTATGAAGTAGAGATATCCACCTCTTGCACTTGAGCTCATGGGTCCACATACATCATAATGTACCAGACCCAAGAGTTCGCTGGCTCGCTCATCTTTTTTAGTAAAAGGTGATTTGGTCATTTTACCAAGAAGACAGGACTCACAGGTTGGAAGTGATTCACAATCACCTACTTCAAAAATTTCTTCTTGAGCCAACCTGTTTATCCTGTTCTTATTGATATGACCTAGCCTACAGTGCCAAAGGTAGACTTCTGACACATTATCTATTCTAGGGTGTTTATCAGAGGTTTGAACCACATTAACAGGTTGTGATAGAAAGTAAATTCCATTATTAAGTTGTCCAACAAATATTGTAACACCATTCAAAATGATATTGCAAACGTTTCTTTTTATTAAAAATTGATAACCGTTCATGGCCAAAAGGCTTACAGAAATAATATTTAATAAAAAGCTTGGACAATAGGGACATTCACTCAGAATTATATTTCGAGAATTGATTACAAGGTTCATGATTCCTAATGCTAGAACTGGAACTTTGCTTTCATCTCCAACGTTCAGGAATCTCTCACCTTCATCAAATCTCCTACTGACCTGCAGACCCTGCATCGAATTGCAAATATGATAAGGGCTTCCGGTATCCAATACCCAGGCAGTAGTATCATAAATGAAAAAGTTGCAAGATGTTATCATATAAGTACCTTACTTCTTCTTCGGCCTGTTAGGGTCCAGTGAGGCAATGTATAGAGGACAGTTGCTCTTCCAGTGCCCCTGCTTCTTGCAAAAGAAGCACTCCGCCTGGCTCTGGTCGGGCTTGTGCTTCTTGGTCTGACCCTGTGCAGACGTTCCAGCATGCAGCTGTACCTTCTTATTATTCTTCTTCTTGTTCTTGTTCTTCTCTTTCTTAAAGGATCGACGACCAGAAGAAGACCCTCCTACAATATTCACCGACTCCTTATGAAGCTGGTGATCCTTCTCAAAGTTCTGTAGCAACCCCAACAAGCCGTGGTAGTTCACTGCAGGCTTTGTCATCCGAAAATGAGTAAGAAAGGGGAGGAAGGACTTGGGCAATGAATTAAGGATCGTATTCTTACCGAGCTGCTCGTGCAAGGGAAAACCCAGTTTACTTAGGCGCTCAATCATTTCGATCATGTACAATACATGATCAGTGACTAAGGCCCCATCCCTCATCCGAGCATTGAAAATGGCATAACTAGTTTTATGCCTTTCAACATCGTCAGGCGTGCCAAAGGAGTCGTTCAACATTTGAAGCATCTCCTGGGGCTGGGCATTCTCGAACCTGCGACTGAACTCATCATTCATTGCCGCCAGCATTATGCACCGAACGATGGTGCAGTCGTTGAGCCACTTCTGATAAGTGTCTCGGACCATCCCTCTAACATTCGGGGCTGGCTCCTCAGGTGCCGGATCCGTTACTACATAAAGGATCCGCTCATGCTCAAGGATGATTTTTAATTTTCGATACCAGCTATCGAAATTAGGTCCCATGAGCTTGTCATTATCTAATAATGACTGGAGCGATAGGGTAGTGGCCATAGCTGCATAAAGAAAAACCAGACCTATATTAGTACATAAATTATAAATACTAAAGACTTGGACTTTAGTCTAAAGTTTCTCCCAGTATTTTTACGAACTGGTAGCCTCAACCTCCAATTCGAGAAATTACTTTAATTCCTTAGTGGGTACTAGAATCCACACAGACTACACATGAGCCCAACTTTGGTTGGTCAACCCATGTGCATCTATGGGTAGGTTCATAACCAGTTGTTTCTCTAAACAACTTCTAGTAATTAATTTTTCCCCAAAACCTAATCAGTAGGCTTTGGCCTCCACTGAAAAGATCTGGTTAGGTCCAACCATTAATATGATTTGATTTGGTGAATCGGACCAATAAATGATCAGGTCCGACTTTGGCCAGCCAACCTGACCACCATCAGAGAGATTCAAACCAAATTATCATATTATGAATGATAATTCTATTAGTCAATAAGCACCAGGCCTTTGGGCCTCCAATGATTATTAAACTAATGGACTCATTATCACTTACTTAATGGGAGGCTATGACTTAGTTATCAATATAACTTAATCATTTTTAGGGACCTAATAATTTTTAAAGATTTTATTAAAGGATAGATGAGAAGAAAATATCCAGCCAATTTCAATCCTCCCACTGACTTCACCAAGTCAGATTAAAAAAGATTTAATTAAAGCTGGCATTAGGAGCACCTAAATCAGTCAAACTGATTTACCTAATGACATGGGTGAGCTCTAATCACCAAGTGATCTAATTAAAACCTAATTCACCAGGTTGGTCAGATAAGTGAGATCAGTGGTGGGGATAAGCCATTAACTCGTCAGAGATCGAATCACTGCGAGTAGCTCCCGCTTAAAAATCATTGGTCAAACTGTCAAACTTACCTTAGATACCAACCGGTTCATTAATTTTAATTTGATTAACTTAGTAAATAGGGTTCCACCGCGTAGCCATGAATTAAGTCCATCTTGGTCTAGTTAAAGGTATGGACCCATTCAACTACAACTATTGGAGTTGAGTCTAGAGTATCTTTGACCTAATCTAATTCAACTTTTGATTAGATTTGATCAATTACTCTAATTTAGTCCATTTCTTTAAGCTAACCTAAGGTCTAACCCAATTACGGACCTAATCCATCTAACCCATTGACCCACAAGTTTATGCAATTGTCTTAGGTCTTAATTCACAATTCTAGACCTACTAGACAACACTTAATTCTTTTAATTAAGTATTTGGACTGATGGGTCAGGGTTTGGTATTTCAAAAATAATTTTTAAATTTAAAAAGTTTTATTTTCTGTTCACCAAATATGTTGACTCATTTCACAAATAGATCAGCACATTTCATAAATAGCAATCCTATTGCTAATTACATAACAGAAAATAACTCAATCAAAATAAATCATGAATATTCCTTTAGATCTAATCTAACACATTCATGATAAATTTCATAATTGAACCTTTACAATTAATTCCTTTCGCTGTTTCATCTGCATGGGATATAATTACAGCGGCACCCCTACCGCCATAGGAGACCCCATCGAATGGGAGGAGAGGGCCTTTAAATCCTACTTTTCTCCTATGACCGGATGGCCATGGCAACCAACCCAATTCGATTACTTGTTACTTGGATCAAGTATATCTAAATATATCAATTTTAAAATTTAAATTTCAAAATTTAAATATCAAATTTTAAATTTTAAATTTTAAATTTCAAATTTCAAACAAATTTCAAATTTTAAATTTTAAATTTTTGAATTTCAAATTTTGAATTTCAAATTTTGAATTTTGAATTTTAAATTTTAAATTTGAAATTTCAATCAAATTTCAAATTTCAAATTTTAAATTTTTGAATTTTGAATTTCAAATTTTAAATTTCAAAATTCAAATTTTAAATTTTGAATTTCAAATTTTTGAATTTTGAATTTTGAATAACTTTCAAAATTTAAATTTTAAATTTTTAAATTTAAACTTTTAGATTACAACTTAATCTACGCATGTAAATATATATATCATATCTAAGAACCCGCTCTGATACCATTTGTGGAGAAATTTAGTACAGGGGTAAAATGATAATTTTAAAACTTTTTTAAAATCATTATTTTACAGTAGAAATTATTAATTAATCTAATTAATTAATAAAAATTTATTCTATACTAGGATCTAAATATGATATATAGCATGCATTCATTTAAATTTGAAATTCAAATTCAAACAGTAAACACTTTACTGTAATATGTTCAGAACACAGTACCTTTATACGGGTAGTAGATTGCCGCAATCTGATCACTGTCGAGAGAGTTTGATCATCACGATGTAGCCACACAGCATGTCTGACCTCTGTGGATCATCCATATGAAGCTCTCGGTCTGATCGATTCCTCACGAGTGTTAGCTCGTTGTAGAGCCCTTTTGACGGTCGATGCTGATCGAACTCCTTCGATCGATGTCTGTCAATTTTTTGGATGCTCCAGATCATCAACAAACATGCTTGAGAGGATGTTGAAGATCTCTCTTAGATTTTATGGGCTCACGACACTCGTAGCTCACTTTCTCACTTCTCGAACCCCAGGTTAAAATTCTAGGAAACTCACCAGAAACCTTGCACCCACTTTTCTTTCTTTTCTTTCTTTTTCTCTTGGAAGGATATGGACTTCCTTCTCATGCACAAGACTTCCTCATACCCCAGAATTTTTTTCCAAAAATCTTCTTACACATGCCCCACTCTTCTCCTCTTTTTATAACCACGTCAAACGTCTTATCCAAATGAAAGGATAAGGATGAGTAATTGCACATTTGAATTCAAATCAAATTTTGAATTCAAATGGACACCAACTCATCCCTTATCCACTAAAGGTGTGAGGCATGGCTTAAATTGTGCATGGAGTGTTTTCATGAGAAATATTTTCTCATGTAATAAATGGGGCGTAAAAAAAGGGATAAGGCACAAAGATTGATTGCCCATTCAAATTCAAACTTTATTTTGAATTTGAATGGCCAACCAATCATTCTTATCCATTCATTTGGCACATTAAAGTGGGGCGTGGAGAGGACTTGGCATGAGAAAATAATTCATGAGAAGTTCCTTCTCATGAATTCAAATGGGTGCAATGGAAGTGAGGTGGCATATGGAGATTGGATCAAGGTGGTTTCATTATTTAAACCAACCTAATTGAACCAAATAAGTTAGGTCTAATTATACTAATTTAAATCTAACTTAATTAAGCTTAATTAGGCTCAATAAAATCTTAATCAAATCAAGAATTGACTAAGCCCAACCGCTGATCAAATCAGGGACCATACCATCTCGACGATTAGATCAACTCTTAACCTAATCGGGTCAAACCCAACTGAATCCAATTCAATTGGACTTGATTCAAAAATAATTACTCAATCAAATTGAGTTAATTAGTGATCAAATCACTAATTAAACCTCTCATAAATATTGAGTCCAAATCCGATGGACAATCGGGCATTAGAATTCATCGATATGTAACCCTGATCGAAAAGTCCCAACCAGTGGGACTCATGACCCCGGTACCCATAATGTGTGGAACTCATGATCAGAGAATCTTGATTCTCGATCACTGAGTCCCAAATATGTAGGATTCTACACCAGCCATCAGATCAGATAGGAATCTCTAATGTGTGTGACCCCACAGGTTCGAACCTAAACTGGTAGCACAGGAACCAATTTTTGTGCTAATCGAAGTGACCATCTAGCAATGGTACCCGATGACTAGATAGATCGAATAGTCACAATCACAACACTCAGAACCTACGTGAACATGGTTACTGTATAATTCATCCTTTTGACCTCTGTGTTTAGGATGACTCAGGGTTAAACTGTCAACGCTGATTAGATCATCCGAATCGTGCTCAACTCAAACAGTCCTGTGACTCCTCACTAGGACTACCCTGGCCAAGATTTTGCTAAATTGAAATAGGATTGTACATAGCTCCTAAACTGGAGTGGTCAATCCCATCTTGATACACGCACTGACAAGTCAAGTACTTGACTACACCCAGCAGCCTTCCATCACTGAATTAGAAATTCAGACAGTCCAGTGCCTAAGTACAGTGAGTTGCTTGCAAGTCACCATGGTGGTCTCAGATCGGAGGGACATTTATACCCATATTCTATCGGAGCAAATCTTGACAGTAGAAATAGCTCTGGAGTCAGTCACGTTTAGTGCAGATGTACCCTTACATCTCACCTGTATGCCATACCAGTGTCTCTATACTCCTTGGTTAAGAGGACAACCAACCTATATGGCACACAACGATCTATGCTTGATAAACATTGTTGTCCTTGGTAACAACGTATCATTTGGTCGCGAACAAGTTTAAGGACTAAACGACAAATCCTCCTTTATCGAGTCTAAATAGTCCTAAGGACTTCACCACAACATAGGAGTTCATTAAAAGATGAAATATTTTATGATGAAAAATATCAAAATAATTTTTATTAATTCATAATTCATGTACATATACAAAAATGAGCACAACTGTCAACACGCTGATGATTGACTTTGGGACACTATTCCCAACAGTGCCACACCAACTCCTACAAGCCCAACCTCAGTGATCAATTGGTTGCAGGAGCAACTGAAGGAAGTGATGGTGCACCTACTCTTTCATGACATATGGCACTTGGCTTAGGGCTACTCTTCCATTGACATCCATCATATTTATTGGGAGGCCAATAGTGTTGTAGACTACATGGCCTCTTATATGGTGGAGCACACATGGGAGATCATGTGGACTGATATGACGGACTTGCCTTTGGCATTCCATGATACTCATCTTTGTGATCATTTTGGTTGTATTTATACTAGAGTTGTATGAGTACTCCATCCTATCCAATAAATAAATAAATAAATCTGCTCACTTAACATTCTTGATTTTGTTTTAGTTGTGTTTGAGGTTATAAATAAGTGAGTTTAATAATTGCCTAGAAAGGAATTATCTCAAATTAGGATTTTATAATATGATCTAATCATGAAATTAATAGCATTTCTCACTCAACTACACCAAAACAAATTCTTAGTTTGCAAAAGATTGGTATGCCTGTAATCAAAGATGCTTAAGAATGAGTCACCTAAGTTCCAAGAACTATATGCTAAACAAAACTTGTAGCGGCAAAGTTTGTTGGGTTTCGGTGGTGCAGCGAAAGGTCTAGGTATTTAAGATTTTCATTCAAAATATCTTAGCGCACCAAAACCCTAGAACCCAGAATCTCTTGACTATAACAATCAAAGCATATATGAAATAAACATGGATAAGAGGAATACCTATAATACTTATCCTAATTTCTACAAGGTATACAAGTGTCTGCCCTCCAATAGTGATTCACATAAAAATCGATCTAAAGACAGCGCTCCTTCATCTTACTTCAAGAGTTTTAGCCTCTAAAACTCGACTAGCCTTGTGTCAGTCAGGTTTCTTCAAGAATCTGACTTCACTCTCTCAAGAACTCCTTTGGACTTCTTCAATCTCTCCTTTAGAACTTCTTTTTTCTTTGTTTAGGACCTCACTTAGGCTTTTCTTAAATATAGAAAGTCTTGTCCTAAAACTAGAAGGGACGTAGGAAAGAAGGGAGAGAGTTTTGGACAAATTTTGGAATGTTTGGAATGAATCTTAGAAGCCCGATGCCTAGGCCCTTTTATAGGTGAGATTGGGGTGCATGGGGAAGAGTCATAACTCTTCCTAATGTCCTCTAGCTATTGCGTGTCAGAGAGAAGAGATCCTTCAAGCAGAAGGACTCTTCTGAAACACCACAACCCTTCTCACCCTACGTGCATGCAGCAATCAACGAACTTTTATGCATCCTTTCTCATTTCAGATAAACCTGAAACTTTACCACATGTTTGCCATCTGAATTTGAATTCAAATGGTAGAGTTTTATCTGATATGGGATGTCCCTTCTACCCATGGCAGAAGGACTCTTCACGCCAGAAGTAGTGCGACCTACGCATGCGCTGCATTCAAGAGTCCTTTTGGCATCCTTCCACATATCAGATCAATTTGAAACTTTTCCATGTGCATCCTCACTTGATTTTGAATTTAAGACACTTGATAAGTTAATAAGGGATGCTCCCTTTTGCTCAAAGTAGAAGGATGCTTCCTTTTGCTCAAAGCAGAAGGACATCTCACGCATCTCTTCATGAAATCTGCACACACCGCGCATGCGCGCCAACATTCCAAGGGCTTATCCATACCCAAAAAATTCCAAAAAAATACATCTCAACCTTTGAGATGTGTGCCAGAGGGTGGAGGGTGATGAGAGATGCAACACAAGTCTTAATTCCTTTGCAAAAGGACTCTTTCCTTCTCTCCACGCCAAACCGTATGCTAAAAATAATTCTGCACACCTAGAGTCCTTAACCACTTGGACTCTTGGTTCTAAAACATGGATAAGGGCTTTAGGTGCCCCATTTTGGGTTGCCTCTAAGTCACTTGATTTAAAATAAATGCACACCAAATTGGGTTAGCCAAAAAGCAAGGATTGAGATCAAATCTAATCTCCCAAGGAGCTAGGGTTAGCCACACGTGCTAGCATGCTTACCGACTACCTGATTGGATCCATAATTTCTATCAACTATATCAAAAAGATTCTTGACTAATTTTTTTATATGTATGATCCATTGGATTCCATATCTAGCCAACAGTAGGTCTGGGTGTAATTTGACCTAATTTGATTAGACTCCTTCTATCGATTAAGGTCCAAAATGAGCTAATCCGAGTTCAACAATTAGAACCCTTTTTAATTAGCAATTGAATTAAACTCTTTAATTTGATCAAATCTATAATTCAAAGTTAACGTCTAGCAACATATTATGATTATTTAAAAGATATAAAATTTGATAAAAATATCAAATATATCCTTCAGTGGCAAGTTACCATGTAATTCAATCCTTCGATCATCTCTGCATCTCGAATATATTCATAAGTATAGAATCATGTCAAATTCAAACACATATTCATATTAATTCTCTATCAATCAATGATGATTTCAATGATAAAATATTAAAAATTTCTAATCTTTATTCTGCTTTTAGCCAAAAGATTTTTTCTAAGTCATCTAGAGATAAGAATTCACAGGATGCGATCTTCTCTTATTAGGAGTGATTGATTCTATATTAACTGACTCACAACCTTCATACACTCTCCGCCATATCCAGAATATTCCATACATATTTTAATATTATGCTTGGGTATGAACCAAAATATAGGTTCATGTGTATAAGATTTCATGGTGATCTCAGATTTAAGAATCACTTGCACAACTCCCACTTAGAGAATCATCTTTTGACATGCAAGTAAGGCTTCTATAAGATATTCTCTGTCAGCAAGTCAATTCAGTAAACTTAATTTCTAATGAGCACCCACATCTTTGTATTAGAATCTCCACATAAGTGGCTAGTGAGATCAGCCACCCTCTCCATCGAGCATACATAGGATGTGTCAATTTTTTTGAAATATTGATCTTCAACTCAATGCTCCCACGATCAAAAATATTTAAGATTAAGATTTTAGGATTTTAGATCTCACAGGTATGACCCATTCATATCTCTTAAAATTATTATCTTAATCTTTGAGATTCATCATAATCTTAAACATAGTAAGATGTAGTTAAAATGATGAATCAATATCTCATTTTATGAAAAAATATCATTATATGAGTTAAAAATTTATAACAAAAAGTCTCATTGCATCACTCATATGATTGGCTTGTAGGGCACTCTTCTTTCAATATCCCACTTGCATGAAAGCCAATTGCTTTTGTATCCCATAAAATCAAGATGGCGATTGAATAGCTGCTATGTTATGGCCTTAGTGAATGGGTATATTATATTGTTCATAGTGTGAATACGTTCTAGGATAACGTCTTATCTTTCGAATGAGATGGAAGTATCTAAGGATGTGCTTGGGTGTCTAATGAGATCTATGTTCCTTGACTTAAGCAATGACCCCAGTTATCATCATAATAAACTGATCCTGGTCGTTCTATCTTAGGAATCACAGCTATCTCTATGATAAATTTTTTCATTCAAATAGCTTTCTTAGTAGCTTCACTAATAGCGATATACTCTGTCTTAGTGGTTGAGTCAGCTACTATCGACTGCTTAAAATTTTTTCAACTCACTGCTCCACCATTTAGGATAAATATATAATCTGAATTTTACTTGCTATCATCGAGGTCAGATTGAAAATTAGAATTTGTATATCCCTCTAGTTTTAACTCTGATCCACCTCTATATATTAGAAAAATATCTTTAATCCTCTTTAGGTACTTAAGAATATTTTTTACAATTTTTCAATGATCCTCCCTTGGATTAGCCTGAAATCTGCTAGTTATGCCTAGAGCATAAGCTATATCAAGTCTGGTATATAGCATGGTGTACATTATTGAACCTACAGCCAAAGAATAAGAACTTTCACTCATTCTCTTTCTTTCTTCTGATGTCTTAGGACACATTTTCTTGGAAAAACGTATGCCATGACTTATAGGTAGATAACCTCTTTTATTTATCTTCATGTTGAATCTCTTCAATACAAAATCTATATATCGAGATTGGAACAAGCCTAGCATCCTCTTAGATCTATCTCTATAGATCTTTATACTCAGTATATGGGATACTTCACCCAAGTCTTTCACGAAAAACTTATTTGATAGCAAAGTCTTGATTGATTGCAATATTGGATATCATTCCCAATGAGTAGTATGTCATCGATATATAGAATCAAGAAGTTAATAGCACTCCTATTTATTTTCTTATACATACATGGTTTATCTTTATTTTTGATAAAATTAAACTTTTTGACTGACATATCAAATCGGATGTTCCAACTCCTTGAAGCTTGCTTCAATCCATAGATGGATTTCTTTAGCTTGCATATTGATTTACTCTCCCACTTGAGATAAATCTCTTTGACTGAGTCATATAGACTTCTTCCTCCAGATTATCATCGAGGAAAACGGTCTTGACATTCATCTGTCAGATCTTATAGTCATAGTATACAACTATAGCAAGCAAAATCTGAATGGACTTGAGCATGGCCATTGGTGTACATAGAGTCCATTTCAGATTTTATGGCTTCCGACCACCTATCTGAGTCGCTACTTATGACAGCTTCTGAATAGGTCAGTAGATCATCATTTTGAATGATGCTGATCAAATTATCATTCTCAATGATAAAATTATATCTAAGAGATACTTGATGCACTCTATCTAATCTTTCGAGAGAAGGTGTGTATTATGGATGTACCTCATCCCTGGGTACTTCTAGTTGAGGATCTCCAAATATTTCTGGATTGGTTTGCAAGTCTTGAACTTCACCAAGTTTAATATTCCTCCCACTACCTCCTTCTTGGATGAATTTATTTTTCAAGAAAGTGACGTGCCTACCAATAAATATCTTTTATTCAGTAGGATGGTAGAAGTAGTATCCATTAGTTTTCCTAGGATATCCTACAAATCTATATTTATTTGATCTAGCTCTAAGCTTGTGTCCAAAGATATTTTTGACATAAGCAAGATAGCTCTAAATCTTAAGATGTTTAAGATTAGACTTTTTTTCCTTTCATATCTGATATGGAGTATTAAAACAGACTTTAAAGATACCCTATTCAACATGTATAAGGCAGTCTTTAGGACATATCTCCAAAATGATACTGAAAGATCAGTGAAGCACATCATGAACCGCACCATATCTATCAAAGTGTGATTCTTCTTTTCTGCTATACCATTTAGCTATGGTGTATAAGGAGGTGTCCACTCAGAGAGGACACCTTTATTCTTAAAATGATCAAAAAATTCACTAGATATGTATTCTTCTCCTCGATCAGATCGAAGAATCTTAATACTTTTTTTGGTTTATTTTTCGATCATATTTTAATACTCCTTGAACTTATCAAAGGCTTTGAATTTATATTTCATAAGATACATATATTCGAACCTTAATAAATCATCTGTGAAAGTAATAAAATAGGAGTATCCTCCTCTAGCTTGAGTTGTGATTTATTCACATACATCTTAATATATTAGGGCTAACAACTCTTTTGTCCTTTCTCCATATCCAGAGAATGGAGTCTTGGTCATCTTATCCATGAGATAATATTTATAAGTTTTCAATGATTTATAATCATACAGATCAAAGAATTCTTCAAGTTCTCAATGATTCATAATCATACAGATTAAAAAATTCTTTTTTATATAACTTGTTTATCCTTGACTCACTGATCTGGTCAAGATGGCAATATCAGAGATATATGATATTCACATCTTCTCTCTTTCTTTTCATATTTCTATTAATATAAAAAATATTTTTATTGAGTACTAGAATTAAAAGATTGTTATCAATATAACCACTGCTATAATATTCATTAGAAAATAAAATGGACCAACCATTATCCATTAACTTTATTTCATAATCTTGTTTTAATAATAAAGATACAGAAATAATATTTCTAATGATCTTAGGCATGTAATAATAATTTTTTAATTTCAAAATCTTATTCAAAGGTAAATTAAGTATATAAGTTCTCATAGCCTCTACGCTAATGGATTTTCTACTTGCACCATAAAGCTCAAGATCACCTCTTTTTAGACCTCCGATATTTTGTAGTCATTACAATGAATTACATATATACAATCCACTAGCGATATCCAATATCCAAATATCAGAGTCTGATGTGCTCAATAAAAAATAAGTCTGTATCATATACACACCTTTCGATGCATACTTGCACCCTACTTCAAGCTTGCAAGATAATTCTTGCAATTATTCTTCTAATATCCTAACTTGCCATAATAGATAATATCCATGAGGACATCCATTGTCTTCTTATCACTGACAAAATCAAGATCAGAAATATCCAGAACATCAGAGATCTTCTTTAATGTGAATCTAATTCGCATATTCCTCAACTAGTCCGCATTGTTCGAACTGATCAATAAATTTTTATTTATAGTTTTATGCAGTGAAAATGAAGAAGCCATAATGTAGAATTAAATCTATATAAATTAAGAATAATAGTATAAATAGACCACTCATGATGACTTGTATAACTAGATGGGGTCTTTTATTCTAATTATTGTTGGAAAATATATCTTAAAGTTAATCATCTAGGTTGTAGATGATTGTACTCCATATAAGTATATGAATTATAAAATGATAAATATTATCTAACAAGATTCATCATAAGGAATACATCTTTTTAAATAAAACTCATATGTTATGATGAAGTCCTTAGAACTACTTCCAAAATGATAAAGAAAGATTTATCGTATGGTTCTTAAATCCTGCTCACAATCAAATGATACAATTATTATAAAGATGATAATTGTATTGAGTGTAGGTCATTGTGTGCCATATAAGTTGGTTATCCTCTTAACCAAGGCATGTGGTGACATGGGTATGGCATACAGGTGATATGTAAGAGTATATTTTACTGAGAGTGACCAATTTTAGAGCACTCTGCTATCAAGGATTGCTTTGATGGGATATGGATCTAAGTATCTCTCTGATCTGAAGCTGTCTTGATGACTTGCAAGCAACTCACTATGCTTTGATATCGAACTATCCAAATTTTTAATTCTAAAAAGTTTCTGGGTACAGTCAAGTACTTGTAAAGTTTGAGTGTGAGTCAAGATGGGATTGACCGCTTCAACTAAAATTGGAGATGATACATCACTGTATTTCAATTTAGCAAAATTTTGGCCAAAGTAATCCTAATGAGGAGTCACAAGATTTTTAAGGTGGAGATATAATATGGACCACTCATTTTGGGTTGACAGTTTAACCCTTAGTTATCCTTGAGCATCAAATGTTAAAGGGATGAATTATACAGTAACTATATCCACATGGGTTCTGGAGTATTGCTGGACATACATTCGGCCTATCCAGATATTGAAAACTATTGCTAGATGGTAACATTGATTAGTGCAAGAATTATTCTTGTGCTATCGACTTAGGTTCGAATTTATGAGGTCACACACATAGAAGTACCTGTCTGATCAAATGGCTGATCGATGATTATTTGAAAGATTTAATTATCAATTTGATTAATGATTAATCCTATGCAAATATTGCAATAAATTATTTACTAATGATTGGTAAATCAAAAAAATAATTAATTAATAATTTAATTATTAATTGACTCAATTTGATTGAGCAATGAGGATTGAATTAGATCTAATTGGATTGGATTTAATTAGATTGACTTTGGATTGATTAGATGCATCCTTATTGGATAACAGGACTTATCTCAATTGATCTCAAGGATATAAATTAAATTCTAAATTGAATAAAATTTAATTATTTTATATAATTTTTGATTAGATCAAATCTTATTGGATAATATGTTTGATTGAATCAAGGCCTATTATCAAAAACTTTTCTGATATCCATCAAGAATCAATCCCTGGATTAATGGGGTTTTAATCTAACTAATTCTCTAATTGAATTGGGGCCTAATTAGTTTCATAATTGGGCTAGGATCTAATTAGTTAGTTTGTTATAACTAATTCCTAAATTGGTTAGGATTTAGTTCAAGGGTTAGTTAGAGTTTGACCAAGATCTTAAGTCCTATTTAGAATAGGACTTAACCAACTCAAAACCCTATGTGTTTAAATTTTCTCCATGCCACATCTCTTAACGTGAGAAAGATCCCATGCCTTAAAAAAAAGTGCCGCACCTCCTTCTCATGTTTCATGAAAAAGAAAGGCATCCTCCCTTCTCTCTTATCGTAAAAAGAAAAAAGAGTTGGGGCATCCAAGAGTTGGATGCCCCAAACTCCACACACCCACCCCTCCTCTCCTTCTCATCTTGGAGTGTTTTTGTGAGAATTTTATTGCTGATTTTTGGGCATCAAAGAGAGGCTCCTCTTCTGGTTATACAGTAAAAATTTGGAGAAGAAAAGTTCTTTCCAAAGAGAGAAAGAGAAGGAAGAAGATGGGTCTTCTTTTTTGTGCTCAGCTTTGAAGAAGGAGGAGTTCTTCTTTCAAATTTTTTCTCTAATTTTTTTAGGATAAAAATTAGATTAGATTTAATTTTTAATATAAAAATTTAGAGAAAAAATATCAAAAAAATCTGATTGGATATTTGGGGCTTCCTAGAGTTCTAGATCAGGGAGAAAAAGGGAGAAGAAGAGAGAAGAACGGTTCTTCTCTTTGGTCTCTCTTTTGGATTCTTTTAGGGCTCAAAATTTTATATAAAATTTAGCATGAGAAATTAGATTAAATCTAATTTTTATCATAAAAATCAGAGGGAAAAAATTCTTCTTAAAGGCATGAAAGGAAGAGAGAAAAGTTCTCTCTTGTGCGTGGAGAATTGAAAAGAAATAATTCTTCTCTTGATCTCTATTGTAGAGATCTGATGCATGGATCTAAGAAAAAAAAGAGTGGATCTCCTTATTCTTCATCTTCTTCATGATTCCTCTTAGATCAGCCAAAGAATGATGTCCTCGTGAGCTAACACTCCCGGAGAGATCAATCATCACAAGAGCTTCGTGTGGATACTCGTAGAGGCCGGATATATGTGCGGCTATCGAGCATCATAAAGAATCAACTGTCAAAAATTTTGGATGCGGTGATCTACTACCCACGCTCAGGTATGAAGTTTTGAATTCTATTCATATTTAGATATAATCTAAATATAAATTAGATATGATCTAATTACATATAGATATGATCTATACTTGCTAAATTTTAGATTTCAGATTTGCATACATGTATATTAGTTCATATCATGGATCCTGTTTGGTGGTTTTAAATTTGATCTATGCATGTATTATAGATTAAATTATTTAATCTATGTATGTTCCACTATAAAAATTTTGAAAATGCATGAACAAAACCATCACACTTCCCTTTAAATGGTATCAGAGCGAAGGTTCATTATGACATGAACTTATATGCATATAGAGTTGGAATCTAGATTTAGCAATGCATGAGATGTATTATGATCTGATTTTAAATATGATCTAATATAAAATTAGATCTAATATAATTTAGATTAGATCTAAATTTTTTGCATATATGATATGTGAATTAGATTAGATATTTGAGTAGCAAAATACTCAGATTGAGCAATCATCAGGCCGTCTAGTCATAGGAGCAAATAGGGTTACATGACCCTCTCTTTTCATTCAATGATGTGCTCTTCATGACGTTTAGGGGTGCCACTGTGAGGTCCTATAAAGAAAAAAGTGAAAGGAGAAAACTTACTTTCTTGCAAAACTTTATATCTTGAAATCCTAGATGTTGTTGCATGCGATGCAAGTTGTGAAAAAATTAGTTACATCTAATCTTGATTAATCAAAATTATTTTAATTTAAAATCATAAAAATTTATATTTGATCTAAAAAATTTTGTGATTTAATGTAAAAGGTTTACATAAGAAATTATTTCAAAATCTTAACCATATTGATGCAAAACTTAATTGAGAATTAAGTGTCAAGTTGATTGGATCTAGAATTATGATTTGAGATCTAATAATATTGCATAAAATATGGGATGTGGGTTAGCTCAAATCAAATTTTTTTCTTTAATTATATTAGACCTAAGGTTAGAATCAAAGAATTGATTGACCATATAGAGAAATTAATTAAATCTAACCAAATATTGAATTAGATTAATTAAAATTTTTTTAATACAATAGTTGTAGATGGTCAAGTCCATATCTTTGATTAGACTAAATGGATCTTGATTGTGGCTCAGTGGTTGAATCCAAATCATTAAGTTGGTCAAATCGAAACTAGTTAACCAATTGATGTCTAAGGTATGTTTGGCATTTTAATCAGTGGTTTTTAATTAAAAGCGGCTTATCTAGCAATTTCGATGGTGTCTAAGGCAAGCTTAGCAGACCTTCTCACCGATCTCACTTATCTGGCTAATTTGGTGAATTAGATTTTGATTAGATCGCTAAGTGATTCGAGTTAGCCCATATCATTAAGGTTAATCAGTATGACTGATTTAAGTACCCTAGACCGACTTGTCTCTAGTCCTTCTCATGACTTAGTAAAATCAGTGGGAGGATTTATGATATGTCGGTTGGACCCACTAGTCACTAGTCTTTTTCATGACTTGGTGAAGTCAGTAGGAGGATTTATGACTTATAGGTCAACTGATATCTTCTAAAAGATTTAATCAAATTCTCTAAATTATTAGGTCCTTAAAATGAGCTAATTATGGTGATAACTAGATCATAGCCTCCTATTAAGGTAAATGATAATAGGTCTATTATTTCTGATTGACATTGAAAGTGCCATCCGTCTGGTATTCTCTCTAAATGATGAAATTATCATTCATCATATGATGACTCTATTGAACTATCTGATGAATGATTGGGTTGAACGAGCCATCCTCGGGTATGATCATTCTTCGGCTAGAATCACTGAGTAGGTTCATATTAATGGTTGGACCTAACTGGGACTTTCAGTAGAGGCCCATCACCTACTGAAATAAAATCTGAAATAAAATTAAATACTAAAAATTATTTAAAAAATAATTAGAGAACCTATCTATAGTTGCATATGGGTTGATCGAGTCATCCTCGGACCTATATGCAGTATGTGTGGATTTTAGTACCTACTAAAAAATTAAGGTAATTCCTCGAATTGAAGGTAGAGGCTACCAATTTGTATAAAATAGTTAAAGAATCTGTAGACTAAAGTCCAAGTCTTTAGGCTTAAAATAATTTATATACTAATAGATCAATTGTTCTCTTTTCAAAAATAGCTAGAAAATTATCGCTCTCTTCACTGTTAGACAGTGAAAATATTATTAGACCTAACTTCGATAGTCAGTATCAGAAGTTGAGTATAATTTTTGAGCTAATTGATCAAGAAGTCTCAGGCTAATCCAAATAGGCTTAAAAGAGAAATCAACAAATGATTACTGGTCAAGATAGTTATATGATAACTTCTTGAAGTTTTTCTATTGGTAATACTACTACCTGGATATGGGATACCGATAGTACAAGTCATGTTTGCAAATAGTTGCAAAAAATTTTCAGAATAGTAAAAGATTTGAAAATGGCAAGAGACTCCTAAATATAAGACATGAAAGTCTGTTTCAGTCTTAACATTAGGAATCGTTGAACTTATTTTCAACCCTAACGATGTTGTTTAAGTGATTATCACTATTGTCCAATCTTATTGATGGTGTCAATAAGAATGATTATTGTAATATCATTGTGAATGATACTACAATAATGAGTGAATAATTAAAAATAAAATAAACTCAGTACCATAGCCTGTTAATGTAATATACATGTTTGACTAACACCCTAGATTAGATAATATCACGGAAGCCTATCTTTGGTATAGTTGACTTAGTCACCTTTTATTGAAAAGGCTGAATGAGCCAGAGATATTTTGAGTTTGATACATATGTAGGATTTCGACCATACAGAGAAAAGTGATTTTCAAAAATTTTAAAATCATACAAATTAGTAGTCCTATCACATAATGAAGGAACCAGATCTAGGGTTTCAGGGTTAGATTTTAAAATTTTTTTAAGATCAGGCAGTGGAAGACTAAAATAAATCAAAATTTATCTTATAAAATCAAAGAATCCCTAGATCTAAAATTATATTATATGATTATTATATGATATTAAATCAGAAATTAAAATATAAAGAGCAAGAACTACATGTTGATCATATCAACTGTTTCTATACTACATCTAATGTATGTAAAATATAATAGATCAGATCTATTACCTTGCAAGTTAGATGTTATAACTTTGCTGATCTGGGCTTAAGGATGATGTTGCAAGCCACACATGTATCCGACCTCTAGGAGTCATCCACATGAGCCCACGGATCACAATCAGAAGTCCTGGTCCAAAAAATCAGCACAGTATGCTAGACTGCGCTGATCCTTCTTCGATGGTCGATCAGATGCCTCCTTCTTGATTTGGACTCTTCCAAAGATGAAAAGTAGGAGAAAGAGTTTTAGATGTGAGACACTCTCAGAAAACTCACAGATGGAGGAAGGAAAGAGGTGAACTTAGCAACTCTAGAAGAAGACCCTCTTTTTCTTCTCTTTGCTCTAACCCAGACACCTAATTTTGTGTCTATTAGATCTCCAAGCCCCAAGACTCCTTCTCTTTAATTTTTGGATGCCCCAAAGGTCTCTCAATGCTCTATGTTTCATGAAAATTTTATAAAAAAATTCATTTTGAATAGAGAGATATGAAGAGTCCTTGTCTAGGTCAAATACCTAGTCAAGGGTTATCCAAACAAGGCAAGACAAGGGGTGCCCAACTCTTGGGTGTCCCCTCTTTTTTTTGCCATGGACCACCTGCAAATGGTGAATATTATGTGCCATAAAAGCTATAAAAATCTAAAAAAAAAATTTGGATAAAATCAGTGCCATAAGGAAAGAGTTTTGATCTTCTAAAACTCTATCTCATAGAATTTGAAATCCAAACTAATTCGTACTTTGACATGGTTCACAACTACATTTCATGTAAAAGAGAAAGAGAGAAAAGTTTTGGGCATGCATGAAGATCTGGGATAAGAAAGAGTGGGTGTGGGGGGCTAAGGTGGTGCAAGATGGAATCCTAGTTTTACTAGGATTCAATCTATGACTTGTTCAAATTTGGTTTCTCAAACCAAATCAAATCAAAAGCAAATTAACCTAATTAAAATAGGTCTTAACTTAATTAAGAGCCTAATTTAATCATATTAAATTAGATTTAAATTTGATTTAATTTTTTAATCGAATTAAAAATTAGGTTGACCCAAGTCCTAATTGAACTAGGACAAGTTTTTTCTTATACTTGGCTTATCCAATAAACCAATTGGACTTGATCTAATCAAGTCCAAACTAAATCTAATTAAATTATATTCAACTATACTTAATCTCAACCTATTGGCTTAATCAAATTAAGCTACTTAGCAATCGAATTGCTAATCGATCCTCCTGCAACAATTGCATTAGGTTAAATGTCAATCATATTGATCGTTTAACCCTAGAACGATTCTTAATCGTTGATCAACTATCCGATCGGATCATGAACTCTAATGTGTGTGACCTCATAGGTTCAAACTTAAGTCGGTAGCATAGAAATAAATTTTTATACCAATCGAAGTGACCATCTAGCAATGGTACCCGATGGTCGGATAGGTCGAATGTGTAGAACAACATCCTTAGAACTCATGCGGATATAGTTTTCATATAATTCATCCCCTTGACCAAAATGCTCATAGGACACCTTAGAGTTTAACTATCAATTCTGATCAGGTTGTCCACATTGTATTTCAAAATATCAAATCTATCTGATGGATTATCCTGGCCAAAGTTTTGCTAAATTGAAATACAGCGACTCATTTTTCTCTAACTCTTGGAGTGGTCAATCCCATCTTGATCACACTTTGACTTTGCAAGTACTTGACTGTGCCCAGAAGCCTTCTATCACTGAATTAGAAATTTAGTTAGTCCAGCACCAAAGTATAATGAGTTGCTTGCAAGTCACTAAGGTGATCTCAGGTCTAAGAGACACTTATACCTATATCCCATCAGAGACATTCTTGACAGCAGAATGCTCTGGAGTTAGTCACGTTCCATGATAATGTACCCTTACATCTTATCTGTATGCTATACCACTGTCTCCACACTCCTTAGTTAAGAGGACAACCAACCCATATGGCCTACAGCAACCTATGCTTGATAGAAGCTGTCGTCCTTATTAATAGTCTATCATTTGGTCGTGAACAGTTTTAAGGACTAATTGATAAATCCTCTCTTTATCGAACCTAAATAGTCCTAAGAACTTCATCACAATAATGGAGTTCATTAGAAAATAAAAACTTATGATGAAAATACCAAAAATATATTTTATTTATTAATAAATTAATTACAATATTTGGTTGCTCAATCGTCAATAGACTGACGATTAGTATTTGGGATATATTTTTCAACAACTCTCACTTGTCCTAAAGCCACTCGGCACCGTATCTAATACCAATCTTCGACTTATGGTTATTGAACTCCTTTATTGTCAGGGCTTTAGTGAAAGGATCAGTCGGGTTCTCCTTTCTGTCGATCTTCTGAAGGTCGACATCACCTTGATCCACGATCTCCCAGATCAGATGGAAGCGGTGCAAAATGTGCTTCGTCTGCTGGTGTGCTTTGGGTTTCTTTGCCTGAGCTATGGCACCAGTGCTGTCATAGTAGAGCAGGACTGGACCATCGAGGGAGGGTTTACTCCAAGCTCGGTGATGAATTTTCTCAGCCACACAGCTTTCTTCACGGTATCCAATGCTGCGATGTACTCCACCTCACAAACAGAGTCACCATAGTATGCTGCTTGGAACTCTTTCACAGATCGCTCCACCATTCAGAATAAAGATATAAACCGACATGCTTCTGTTGTCATCATGGTCAGATTGAAAGCTGGAGTCTGTGAACCCCATAAGTTTCGGATCTGACTCGCCATAAACCAACCAATGGTCCTTAGTATTTCTCAAATACTTAAGGATGGCTTTAACCACTTTTCAGTGGTTTTCTCCAGGATCAGATTGATATCTACTCACTACTCCTAGTGGGTATGCCACATTTGGCCTTGTACATGTCATGACGTACATGATAGATCCTGTTGGAAAATATGTCTTAAAATCAATCATCTAAGTGATAGATGATTGGAATTTGTATATGAATTATCTAATAATAATAGTTATTTGGCAAGTTCATCATAAAAGTTCTATCTTCCTTAAATGAACTCTTAAATTATGATGAAGTCCTTAGAACCATAATCAATCGATAAAGGAGGATTTATCAGATGGTTCTTAAATTATTCACAACCAAATGATAAGTTATTAACAAGGACGATAACTTATCAAGTGTAGGTCGCTGTATGCCATATGTGTTGGTTATCCTCGTAATCAAGTGATGTGGAGACACTGGTATGGCATCCAGGTGAGATGTAGGAGTACATCTACATTGAACGTGATCAATGTAACACTCTACTGTTAAGAGTAATTAACTAAGGCCAATGGGTATAAGTGTCCCTCCGACTTGAGATCACCATGGTGACTTACAAGCAACTCACTGTGCTTTGGTGCCGGACTGCCTGTATTTTTAATATAGATTTGAAAGATTTTTAGGTATAATCAAGTTCTTGTAAAGTCGGTGTGTGAGTCAAGATGGGATTGACCACTCCTGATTAACTTCAAGAAGAGAATATCTCACTGTGTTTCAATTTAGCAAAACTTAGGCCTGGATAATCCTCATGAGGAGTCACGAGATTTGCAAAATTTTGAGACACAATAGAGATGACTTATATGAGTGATTGATAGCATACTTGAAGTCGTCTTGAGCATTATTGATCAAAAGGATGAATTATACGGTAACCATGGGTCAGGGTTCTTAAAATGTTGCTTTGCATACATTCGACCTATCTAGACGTTGGAAACCATTGCTAGATGGTTACTTCGATTGGTACAGGAATTAGTTTTTGTGCTACCGACTTAGGTTCAAACCTATAAGGTCACACACATAAGAGGTTGTAACCTAATTAGATGGTTAATCGATGATTGAGAATCATTCTAAGGTTAAACAATCAATGTGATTGATGTTTGACCTAATACAAGTGTTGCAGGAGGATCGATTAGCACTTGGATTGCTAATTGACTCAATCTGATTGAGCAATTGGGCTGAGATCAAGTCTAATTGAATTTGATTCAATTAGAATTAGTTTGGATTTAATTGGATTAAGTCTAATTGATTTATTGGATAAGTCAGTTGCAAGAGAGAACAAGTCCCTGTTCGACTAGGACTTGTATGCACCTAATTTTTAATTAAGTTAGGATTTAAATCAGAATTAAAAATGATTTAATCTGATTTAATTAGACTTCTAGTTAGACTAGGATCATCATTAATTAGGTTATAATTAATTTAGATTGGGTTCAAAGTGTTTGACCTAATCTACATAAGAATCTTAGTTAGACTAGGACTCCATCTCTTCTCTTGCGCCACCTAAGAAATCTCAAGCCCACGCCCACTAATTAATTTCTAGATATTTTTCTATGATATCCACATTTAAGGAATATTATCTCACACCACTTATTCTAGAAATTTGAATCAGATTTGATTTGATTCAATATGGAAAGAGATTTGACTAATTATGGAAAGTGGTTTAGGTTTATCCTTTTTTTTTTGAAAAAGTCCCTCTTCACAAGGACTCTTCTCTCCTCTCTTGTGCCAACTTTTCCCAAGCTTATCTCTTCTTTTTGTAGCTCCTTTTATGAGTTATTTTATACTCTTCATAAAATTTATGAGGGAGGGGGCATCCAAGAGTTGGACGCCCCATGGACTCCTTGTTAGACTAGGTTTTATGACCTAGTCTACCATATAAAAAGTTGCCACCCCATATGCTATCAAAAAAGAGTCAAAAATTTATGACTTTTAGATAGAAATAGTAGAGGATAAAGAGGAAGGCATGGGTGGTTTGAGGTATCAAAATCCTTAGAGGAGAGTTTTCAATCAAGAGATCAAATATTGATATCTTGTAGAGAGAAAGGTAAGAGAAAAGATTATCTTCTCTCATTAATTTTCTTTTATATTATTCTCTCTTTGTTTTTTATGTTTTTTATGTGATAAAATTTGAGAGAGAAAGAGGATGGAATGGGTGGTTTGAGGCATCAAATTTCTTGGAGAAGAGTCTTCTTTCGAGAGATCAAAAGTTGATGTCTTGTAGAAACAAAAGGTAAGAGAGAAGATGTTTTTTCTCTTATTGTTTTTCTTTTTAGTTTATTTTTTCTTTATTTTATATTTTTATGTGATAAAAATCTAAGAGAGAAATATGGATGGTGTGGTAGATTCATGCTCCAATGAGTTGGGGCATGGTGATCTTATTTTGGATATGATTTGATCATGTTCTGATGAGAGAAGAAGAAGAAAAGAAAGTTTTTTCTTAAAGTTTCTTTTAGAATCCTTCTTCTCCATAAATCATGAAATTTTTCTATGAGAAAAATTAGACATCATAAGATCTAAAAGTTAGAGAAATATCTAGAGAAGAAGGTCTTCTCATGTCCTAGCATAGAGATGTTCTCAGAACATCAATCGTTGATGTACTGAAAGAGAAGAACTGTCTTCTCTTAGGATTTTTTTATTTTACATATTATTTCTGATTTTAGAGAGGTCAAAAGATTTGACTTCTCCCTTATTCCTCCTCATATTCTTCATCTCTTGCAATGTCCAAGAGATCCAAAGAATATTTTTTTAGATTAACCATCCGGAGGGATCTACAAGAAGCTAGCACTTCGAGCGGATCTTCGTTCGACGAACCTCTGATTTTGCTGCAGCCTCGTGTAGCTCACTTGTAGAGGTCAGATGCGTGTGCGGCTCCAAAGGCAATAAAAAAAATCAATCATGGAGTTTTCAACCCACATGAAGGTAAGAGAATTGATCTCTTCTCTTATCTAGATGTGATCTAGGTTTTAGATCTGTAACTGTTTCAGATCTAAGGTATTGATTTGATCAATACTAAAGCTTTTATTTTTTGATTTATAAATACAATATGACATATTATAGGTCCTAATTGTAGGGTTTAGTAATTTGATTACATACATTTGTAGATTAAATTATTTAATTTATATGTTCCGCTGTATTATATTTTAAAAATATTTTAAAATTCATGCATGAAACCTTGCACCTTTTCCAACAGATCCTATGACCGAAGTATATGAAACTCTACTCATACGCTCTCTCTCTTCAGAAGTTGTCAGACAATCCTTCTTAGAGAGAGAAATTCCATAGCCTATTGGTAGATAGCCCTTCTTGAAATTCTCCATGCTGAACCTCTTCAGCACAATGTCTATGTACGTGGACTGGGATAACCCAAGCATCCTTTTAGATCTATTCCTATAGATCTTCATCCCTAGGATGTAGGATGTTTCACCCAAGTCCTTCATAGAGAACTGTGATGACAACCAAACTTTTATTCCCTGTAGTGTGGGGATGTCATTCCCGATTAAGAGAATGTCATCCACGTACAAGACAAGAAATACCACAACTAGATCATTTGTTTATTTATAGATGCAGAATTCTTCTCCATTCTTAATGAAGCCATATGTTTTGATCACTTTATCAAAATGCATGTTCCAACTCTGAGAAGCTTGCTTCAATCCATAAATAGATCTCTAAAGCTTGCACACCTTGGACTCATCTGTGGATGTAAACCCCTCAAGTTGTATCGTATACACCTCTTCGGTCAGCTCTCCATTCAGAAAAGTTATCTTTACATCTATCTGTCAGATCTCATAATCTAGATGGGCAGCTATTGCAAGCATTATCCGAATGGATTTGAGCATTGCCACAGGGGAGAACGTCTCGTCATAGTCAATACCATAACATTGATGATACCCCTTGGCAACCAGACGGGCTTTATAGGTCTCCACCTTTCTGTCTGCACCCCTCTTCCTTTTAAAGACCCATTTACACCCAATGGATTTAACCCGTTGAGGTGGATCAACCAATATCAATACATCATTGACCTTCATGGACTCCATTTTGGATTGCATGGCTTCAAGCCATTTCTCAGAATCAAGTCTCTATATTGCATCCATGTAGGTGATGGAATCCTCATCGTTCTCATCGAGTTCGATGGGATCACCATCTCGGATCAAAAAACTATAGTATCTATCCGACTGATGCGGTACTCTACCGGATCGCCTTGATAGTGCAGGTACATTGGGCTCCAAATCTGATCTAATCAAATCCGACTCAGGTTCAGCTATTGGTGTCGGTCCTTCTACCTGTTGAACTTCATCAAGTTCAACCTTAGAGGCAACGGTTCCTTCACCAAGGAACTTCTTTTCCAAAAAGATTACCTTAAGGCTAATGAACACCTTTTGTTCATTAGCATGGTAGAAAAAATATCTTTTGGTCTCTTTGGGATACCCTATGAATGTGTATTTGTCAGACCTAGGTCCAAGTTTATCTGTAACTAACCGTTTGACATAGGTCGGGCACCCCCAGACCTTAAAGTATGAAAGTACTGGCTTACGCTCTGTCCATATCTCATATGGAGTCTTAATTACAGACTTACTTGGAACTCTATTTAACTGATAACAGACTGATTTGAGTGCATATCCTCAGAAGGATATCGGCAAGCTAGCAAAATGCATCATGGATTGGACCATGTTTAACAGAGTCCGATTTCTTCTTTCAGATACACCATTATGCTGTGGTGTTCTTGGAGGAGTCTATTAGGAGAGAATCTCATTCTCTCCTAGATATGTGAAAAACTCACCAGAAAGGTATTTCCCTCCTCGATCAGACTGAAGAGTTTTAATACACTTCCCAATTTGTTTTTCTACTTCATTTCGAAATCATTTGAATATTTCAAATGAATCCGACTTATGTTTCATCAGATAGACATATCTATATCTGGATAGGTCATTCGTGAAAGTGATGAAGTAAAAATATCCACCTCTAGCACTTGTGCTCATGGGCCCGCATACATCAGTATGTACTAGGCCCAAAAGCTCAGTAGCTCTCTCACCTTTTCCAGTAAAAGGTGACTTGGTCATTTTACCAAGAAGACAGGACTTACAGGTTGGAAGTGATTCACAATCACTGACTTCGAGGATTCCTTCTTGAGTCAACTTGTTTATTCTGTTCTTGTTTATATGACCTAGCCTACAGTGCCATAAGTAGATATCTGATACACTATCTAATCTAGGGTGCTTACCTGTAGAATAGACTACATTAATAAGTTGTGATAATATATACACATCATTATTCAAATATCCATAAAAAATAGTAACACCATTCATAATGATATTATAAAATATTTTTTTATTAAAATTTTATAATTATTTTTGGCTAGAAGGTCAACAGAAATGATATTTAAAAAGAAACTGAAACAGAAATGACAATCATTAAGAACAACGGTATAGGACTCAAATACAAGTTTCAAGATTCCTAATGCTAGAACTGGAACTGATCTTCCATCTTCAATGTTCAGGAATCTCTCACCTTGCTCGAATCTTCTACTGACCTGCAACCCCTGCAATGAATTGCAAATATGGTAAGGGCTACCGGTATCCAATACCCAGTCAGTTATATCACAAATAGAGAAATTGCAAGGAGCTATTGTATAAATACCTTGCCCAGCAACAGCTTGCTTCTTTCTCTGCCTGTTCGGATCTAAGGAGGCAATGTACTGAGGACAGTTCCTCTTTTAGTGCCTCCGCTTCTTGCAAAAGAAGCATTCAGCTTAACTCTTATCGGGCTTGATCTTTCTGGTCTGGCCCTCCACTGATATCCCAGCCTGAACTTGCACCTTCTTCACTTTCTTTTTCTTGTTATTCTTTCCTTTCTCAAATGGTCAAGAACCAGAAGACGAACCTCCCACTAAGTTCACCGACTCCTTGTGGAGTTGGAGATCCTTCTCAAAGTTCTGAAGCAACCCCAGTAACCTATGGTAGTTTAGTTCAGACTTTGTCATTCTATAATGAGTGAGGAATGGGAGATAAGACTTGGGCAATGAGTTCAGTACTGCATCTTTTCAAAGCTGCTCATGCAAGGAAAAGTCAAGCTTGCTCAATTGCTCTATCAGCTCGATCATGTACAATACATGATCAGTGACAGAGGCTCCATCCCGTATTTTGGCGTTGAAGATGGCACAACTAGTCTTGTGCCTCTTCATGTCATCGGGTGTGTCAAAGGCATCCTCCAATACTTGAAGCATGTCCTTTGGCTGAGCTGTCTCAAATCTATGATTGAACTCATTGCTTATGGTAGCCAGCATGATGCAGCACCATGATCCGATCACTGAGCCATTTTTGGTAAGTGTCTCTGACTGTTCCACATGCATTGATAGCTGGCTCCTCAGGTGCAGGATCCGTTATCACATATAGGATCCGTTCATGCTCCAGAACTATCTTCAACTTTCGATACCAGCTATCAAAGTTGGATCCCACCAACTTATTATTGTCCAACAATGATTGGAGCGATAGGGAAGTGGCCATATCTGCGCAAAGGAAAATCATAACCTAATTAGTAATTGATTCAGTAAACCTAAAGATTTGGACTTTAATTAGAAGGTTTCTCTCACTATTTTATTCAAATTGGTAGCCTCTACCTCCAATTCGAGGAATTACCCTAATTCTTTAGTAGGTACTAGAATCCACTTAGACTGCACACAAGCCCAACTTTGGTTGGCCAACTCATGTACATCTAAGGGTAGGTTCATAACTATTTATTTCTCTAAATAATTTTTAGTAATTTAATTTTTACTCCAGTCCCTAATCAGTAGGCTTTGGCCTCCACTGAAAAGGTCTGGTTAGGTCCAACCATTAACATGACCATACTTGGCCCATCTAGCTAATTAATGATTAGGCCCAACTTTGGTTGGCTGACCTAACCACCATTTAGAAAGATTTAGTCAAGAAATCATATTATGAATGATAATTCCATCAGCCGATAAGCACCAGGCCTTTGGGCCTCCAATGATTATCCAACTGATGGACCCATTATCATCTACTTAATGGGAGGCTATGATCTAGTTATCATCATAACTATTTTATTTTAAGGACCTAATAATTTTAGAAAATTTAATTGATTTAGAGAAGGAGGTCAGATGAACCAGCATATCATGATCCTCCCACTGGCTTCACCAAGTCAGCTTAAGGGAGACCATTAAAAGGGCTGGTCTAGGTGCATCTAAATCAGTCACACTAATTTACCTAGCTGACATAGGTCAGCTCGAATAGTCAAGTGATCCGATCAAAACATAATTTCACCAAGAGGTCAGATAAGTTCGATCGATGGGAGGATCTGCCAAAGCTTGCCTTAGACACCATCAGAAATGGCCAGGTAAGCGGGCTGCCAATTAAAAATCATCGATCTGATTTACCTTAGACACCAACTAGTTTAATTAGTTTCGATTTGATCAATCTAATAGTTTGTGCTAGACCGCTTAGCCAAGAATCAAGTCCATCTGGTTCTCATTAAAGACATGGACTTGACCAACTACAACTATTGTAATTGATCTAAAGAATTCTTGACCTAATCTAAGACAACAATTGATTAGATTTAGTTAATTCTCTAATTAAGTCCATCTTTAATCTAACCTTAGGTCTAACCCAATTAATGGACCTAATTTTCACTAACCCATTAACCCAATGTGTTATGGTTTGTGTCTTAGGTTCTTCAATTCATAATCCTAGAACTGTAGGGTTTCAGGGTGGGCATGCATAGTGAAAACCTAATGGATTTCAAAATTTTAATAAAAAAATCCTAAATATTAAACTCTTAAATTAGCATCTCCTTGATGATTAATAATCATATATAACATAAATTCAAGATTAAATTTAAGTTATAGAAGAATACCTGCAGCGCTTAATCCAAATTTTGGCAGAACCTCCACCAGGAGCCCAAGTGTTCGCCCTCCAACGGTGATCAACACAGGGCTATGATTAGGACACCAACTCTTTGAGATGATTCATCCTCCAAAATTCTCACTCTGAGAATTTTTTTGAACACCAGGACCTCAAGACGCTCTTCCTCTTCTCCTAGCCTTCCTATCCCTACATTTCTTCTCTCCTTGTCTTCCTTAATTCTCTTCCTAGACTCTTGTCCTAAAATCGGACTTGTCCTTTCTATTTTTGGACTTATCCTAACAAGAGAAGGAAGAGACTAATTGGACAATAGGGAGAGGATGTTAGAAAGAAAGAAGAAATTGGAAATCTGAATGAATCCAATCCCCCGGCGCACCCCCCTTTAAATACTTAGCGATGGGTTGCCTTCGGAAATTTTTCGCACCCCTTCCATGCACCATCTCGCATCCATCAGAAAATCTCACACCTTTTGATGAATTCTCATGTCTATCTGAAAGTTTTTGACACATGGCAATCATCGAAAAAAAATCCAAGACATGCTTCATGCAGAAGGACTCTTCGAAATATTTTTCTCGATGATTCTCCGATGAGTCACGCAGCTTCCCATGGCATAATTTTTTTATACCACCCATCAACATAATTTGGTCCATCCAATAACCAAAAATCAAGGCACTAACATGAGAATATCATGGAAAAAGCTTTAGATTAAGAAGTGTCATGACAAATGGGTTAGAGTCCTTCACAAGTTGGACTCTTGGTCAGGTGCATGGATCAGGCTGACAGGATTTCCAACTTCAACAAATTTTTATGATTAAATCAGATAGAATTTTAACTTTAAAAAAATTTCTCATGCTCAAAATAAAGTTAAAAATCATTCAAAAATTTATTTCATCATGGAACATAGGATAAGCTTGAGGATGAGGCATCCCATCTCATGGGATGAGAAAACTGTTTTTGCACATAAAATCTGCACCCACACACAAGAAAAATTCTTGACTCATGGAAACTTGGTTTCCTGGGTCCAAATTTTTGGCAAATGCAGCCAAGGCTGAACCAACTCAAATACAAAATTGATTTGAATTAATTTGGCTTTAATTAGCCCAATCTAGAATTAATTTTAAACCCAATTTGAAACAAGGAGCTAGTTTTTTGCAACATGTGCTAGCATGTCAATTTTGCAAACATGATCTAATCCAATTAGACCCCTGATCAATACCCTTTGTGTGTGACCCATTGGATTCCATATCTAGCTAGCAATAGGTCTGAGTTCAAGTCAATTTGATTTGATTAGAATTTAATCTAACCGATTTAGATCCAATCGAGCTAACCCGATTTCAGCAATTAGAACTCTTTCTAATTGGTGATTGAATTAAACTCTTTAATTTGACTAAGTTATGAATGAGTTTGAATCAAAAAATATGGATTCATGTATACAAGATTCTATGGTAGTCTCAGGTCAAAGGATTACATGCACAACTCCCACTATAAGAAAACATCTCTTGACAGGTAAGTAAATTCCATAAGATGTTTCTTAAGTCAGATCAATTCAGTGAACTCATTCTCTAATGAGCACCCACTTTCTTGTATTAGTGTCTCACACAAGTGGCATATGAGATCTGCCACCCTCTCCATCGAGCATACATAGAAAGTGCTAATCTATCCGAAATATTGATCCCCTACTCAATGCTCCTATGACTAGGAATATTCTAAATCAGAATTTTTAGGATTTTAGGTCTCATAGGTATGATCTCATCATAACCCTAAACCCATTTTCCTGATTTATGAAGTTTATCATAATCATTACTAAAGTAAGATGTAGCATATGATGAAAAATATCTTTTATTATTTAAAGAGTCAATACATAAGTCTGAAAGATTACAAGAAAAATCCAACAAAATACAAATTTTGATTAGCTTGTAGGGCATATTCCTTTCAATCTCCCACTTGCACTAAAGCCAATCACCCTTATATTTTATCCCCATACAATCGAGATGGCGATCGAACTGCTACTGTGTTAGAGCCTTAGTGAATGGGTCTGCTATGTTATTCTTTGTTTCTACTCGTTCAATGATAATATCTTGTCTTTCGATTATTTCATGAATGAGATGGAAGCGTCTTAGAATGTGCTTAGATTTATGATGAGACTTTGGTTCCTTTGCTTGAGCAACTGCTCCAGTATTATCACAGTAAAGTGGTACTGAATTTTTAATCTCAGAAACGACACCCAACTCAGTGATGAACTTCTTCGTCCAGACGGCTTCCTTGGTGGCTTCACTTGCAGCTATATATTCTGCCTTAGTGGTTGAGTCAGCTATAGTCTGCTGCTTGAAACTTTTGCAACTAACAGCTCCACCATTAAGAGTAAAGACATACCCTGAAGTGGACTTGCTATCATCAAGGTCTGATTGGAAACTAGAGTCAGAATAACTTTCTAGTTTTAAATCAGATCCTCCATATACCAGAAAAATATCTTTAGTCCTTCTTAGATACTTAAGAATATTTTTTACTGCTTTCCAATGATCTTCTCCTAGATCAGCCTGAAATCTACTAACTATACCTAAGGCATAGGCAACATCAGGCCTAGTACATAGTATAGCATACATGATCGACCTTACTGTCGAAGCATAGAGAATAGAACTCATTCTATTTCTCTCTTTCGGTATTTTTGGAGACATCCTTTTAGAGAGATGTATGCCTTGACTCATGGGTAAATAACCTCTTTTACTTCCATCCATGCTAAACCTCTTTAGCACTAAGTCTATATACCTGGATTGGGACAAGCCTAACATCCTCTTAGATTTATCCCTATAGATCTTTATACCTAGTATATAGGATGCTTCATCCAAATCCTTCATGGAAAACTTACTTGATAGCCATGTCTTGACCGATTGTAACATTGGGATATCATTTCCAATAAGAAGTATGTCATCCACATATAAAACTAAGAAGATAATGGCTCTCCCACTAGTCTTCTTGTATACACAAAGTTCATCTACATTTTTGATAAAGCCAAACTCTTTGACTGTAACATCAAATCGGATGTTCCAACTCCTTGAGGCCTGTTTTAATCCATAAATAGATTTCTTAAGCTTGCATTCCTGATTTTCTCTCCCTTTTAAGACAAACCCTTCTGGCTGAGACATGTAAACCTCTTCCTCAAGATAACCATTAAGGAAGGCGGTCTTCACATCCATTTTCCAAATCTCATAATCATGGTGTGCTGCTATTGCAAGCATAATCCGTATAGATTTGAGCATGACAACAGGTGAAAATGTTTCATCATAATCAATACCTTATTTTTGCCTGAAATCTTTAGCTACTAATCTAGCTTTATAGGTTTCAACTTGGCCATCCGCTCCAATCTTTTTCTTATAGACCCATTTGCATCCAATAGGGGTCACACCCTCTGATGCATCAATCAAAGTCCACACTTGGTTGGAATACATGGAGTCCATTTCGAATTTCATAGCCTCTAGCCATTTGTCTGAGTCCCTTCTCATGATGGCTTCCGTATAGGTCAAAGGTTCATCATTCTCAACAATGTGGGCTTCATTATTCTCAATAACGAATCCATACCTCATAGGTGCATTCCACACCCTATCCGACCTTCGGAGAGGAGGTGTACTTTATGTTTGTACTTCATTAATGGATATTTTTGGTTGAGGATCATCTTGTGCTTGCATTTGTAGGTCTTGAACTTCTCCAAGTTCAAATTTTTTTTTTCCACTACCTCTTTCTAGGATAAACTCTTTTTCCATAAAAGTGGCATATTTACTGACAAACACCTTATGTTCAGTAGGATGATAAAAGAGGTATCCTATACTCTCTTTAGGATAACCTACAAACAAGTATTTATCTACCCTAGCACTCAGCTTATGTCCAAAATTTCTTTTAACATAAGCTAGACAGCCCCATATCTTAAGATACTTAAGATTAGGCTTCTTTCCTCTCTATATCTCATATGGAGTGTTTGGCACAGATTTTGAAGGTACTCTATTCAGGATATAGATAGCAACTTCTAGGGCATCTCCCCAGAAAGAAATTGGCAAATCTGTAAGGCACATCATGGACTGCACCATATCTAATAAAGTACAATTCCTCCTTTCCACTACACCATTTAGCTGTGGTGTATAGGGAAGAGTCCATTCTGAGAGAATTCCATTTTTTTTAAGATGATCTAAAAATTCACTGGATAAGTATTCTCCTCCTCGATCAGATTGAAGGATTTTAATACTTTTTTCAGTTTGTTTCTCGATCATACTTTGATACTCTTTAAATTTATCAAAGGCTTCAGATTTGTGTTTCATAAGATACACATATCCAAATCTAGATAAATTGATAGTGAACGTTATAAAATAAGAGTATCTTCCTCTGGCTTCTGTTGTCACAGGACCACATACATCAGTATGTACAAGTCCTAATAACTCACTTGTCCTTTCTCCATATCCACTAAATGGAGTCTTAGTCATTTTTTCCATAAGACAAGATTCACAAGTACCTAATGATTCATAATCATAAGGATCAAAGAACTCTTCTTTGTATAACTTGTTAATCCTTGTCTCACTTATATGACCAAGTCGACAATGCCAAAGTAAAGTATTATTCAACTCTTCTCTCTTTCGCTTTTTACTTTCATTAATATGAAAAACATTATCATTAGATAGAATTAGAAGATCATTATTAATAATGTCATGACAAATAATTTCATTAGAAAAAGAAATTGAGCAACTATTGCTCTTTCCATTTATTTCATAATCTTGTTGCAATAGTAACGATACAGAAATAATATTTCTAATGATCCTAGACATATAATAATAATTTTTTAGCTCTAAGATCTTTCTAGAAGGTAACTTTAACATATATGTTCCTACTGCCTCTGCTTGGATTGACTCTCCTCCAGCACCGTAGAGCTCGAAGTAACCCTTCTTCAGCACTCTAATGTTCTGCAGCCCCTGCAACGACTTGCAGATATGAGAACCGCAGGCGGTATCCAATACCCAAGAGTCTGAATTGGAAGAACTTAATGACAAAATTGTATGTATCTCATACATACCTTTTGGTGCATCGCTTGCACCTGCCTTTACAGTTGCAAGATATAATTTGCAATTTCTTTTCCAGTGTCCTGCCTTACCGCAGTGAAAGCAGGTACCCTGTCCGGAGACTTTCTTCCCCTTCTTCTTCATCTTGCCACCCTTAGGATTTAATGCTTTCTTTGAACCCTTAAAACCTGACTTTTTCTTAGAGGTTTTATCCACAAGAAGAAGTGGAGCCTTTTCTTTCTTAATATGGCTCTCAGCTGTCTTAAGCATATTTAACAGCTCAGGCAAGGAGGTATTCAGTTTGTTCATATGATAGTTCACAACAAACTGAGCGAATGACTCAGGGAGAGATTGCAGGATCAAATCCTGACTTAATTCTCCATCCATCACAAAACCAAGTTGACCCAATCTAGTGATCAGATCAATGACCTTCCAGACATGGTCTTGTACGGATGATCCCTTAGTCATTCTAGCACAGAATAACTGCTTAGATATCTCATATCTAGCAGTTCTACTCTATTCTCCATACAACTCTTTAAGATTGAGGAGTATGGATTGAGTATTCATGTTCTCATGCTACCTCTGCAACTCATTGCTCATAGAGGCCAGTATGATGCACTTGACAATCAAACTGTCATTCTTCCACATCCTGTATATGGATACCTCCTCTTCTGTGGCATCATCCCCAACCTCTTGTGGTTCAGGGATGTTAAGAATATAGGAGAGCTTCTCCTGAGTGAGTATGATCTTTAAATTCCTCAACCAGTCCACATAATTGAGATCGATCAATTTGTTGGAATCTAAAATTTCTCACAATGATAGTGAAGATACCATTTGTAGAATTTAATCTATAATAATTAAAGAATATTATATAAGCAAACAACTCATATTGACTCATACAATTAAATAAGGTCTTTAGATTTAATTGTGCCTCCCACTATTTTATCGAACATCATAACCCTCTACTATGATGAATGAGACATATGTAATATTTATCTTAGTGGGATTGAGACCCTAATTTCTCATAATGATCTTGTGTTAACACAACAAACCCTTATGAGTTCATAGGTAGAAAACTCTTTCCAATTGTATCTCATGCAACTTTCAATATTATATCTTGACCTCTAAAATATTATTAGCCTTGTGTTAACACAACAAGCTATAATATTTTAGTTAAGTTAGACCCTTCATTTCAATACAATCAAATTCTAATATAACTGTCCTTGTGTTAACACAACAAAGCAGTATATTCAAAATTGCCGTAAGCATCTTCTATGCACCAAGATTATGTTATATCAATCCTTATGACAAACCTCATGTTAACACAACAAACTAGCCATAGTTCATGATGTAATATTAACCTAGCATGAAGGAAGGCCCTTAATAGTGTTTTCAATATTAGGGTTTTTCAATATCAAGATCGCTTAATCAAATTGGCCAGGTAAGTAAGGTGAGGGTCCCCCCGTTGTTTTTCTTAGACACCAATAAATTGGCCAGATCAGACAATAGAACCAATTAAAGAACCACCTATAGCACTTTTCTAGACACCAATTGATCAATTGATCAAGAATTAGTTAACCCATAGTTGCATATCACTATCACTTAATATAATTTTCTAATGAGGGCTTTTATTTGGTCTCATGCACATTCTAACTACATAATACCTATTTATGTATCAATATTAAAACTTTCTACTTGTGCAAGTGTAATTTATGGACATTCATCATCCTAGGACAGCCTTGCAGCATAACCCCGTTATGCTAGGATAACCTTATGTCAAGATGATGAAGTGGTGAATAATATATGCATTATTTCATATCATCATATGAAAGCATAAATTATTTTATAGTATAAATCATACTATGGATCACATAAATATTATGTATATATGATTGAACCAAAAAAGGCCGGCTCTGATACCACTGTAGGATTTCAGGGTGGGCATGCACAGTGGAAATATAATGGATTTTAAAATTTTAATAAAAAAATTCTAAATATTAAACTCTTAAACCAGCATCTCCTTGATGATTAACAATCATATATAACATAAATTCAAGATTAAATTTAAGTTATAGAAGAATACCTGCAACGCTTAATCCAAATTTCGACAGAACCTCCACCAAGCACCCAAGTGTTCGCCCTCCAACAGTGATCCACACAGGGCTATGATCAGGATAACAACTCTTTGAGATGATTCCTCCTCCAAAATTCTCACTCTGAGAATTTTTTTGAACACCAGGACCTCAAGACGCTCTTCCTCTTCTCCTAGCCTTCCAATCCCTACCTTTCTTCTCTCCTTGTCTTCCTTAATTCTCTTCCTAGACTCTTGTCCTAAAATCAAACTTGTCCTTTCTATTTTTGAACTTGTCCTAACAAGAGAAGGAAGAGACTAATTGGACAATAGGGAGAGGATGTTAGAAAGAAAGGAGGAATTGGAATTCTGAATGAATCCAATCCCTCGGTGCACCCCCCTTTAAATACTTAGCGATGGGTTGCCTTCGAAAATTTTTCGCACCCCTTCCATGCACCATCTCGCATCCATCAGAAAATCTCATACTTTCTGATGAATTCTCATGCCTATCTAAAATTTTTTGACACATGGCAATCATTGAAAAAAAATCCAAGAGATGCTTCATGCAGAAGGACTCTTCAGAATATTTTTCTCGATGATTCTTCGATGAGTCACGCAGCTTCCCATGGCATAATTTTTTTCCACCACCTGTCAATGTAATTTGGTCCATCCAATGGCCAAAAATTAAGGTGCTAACATGAGAATGTCGTGGAAAAAACTTTAGATTAAGAAGTGGTGTGACAAATGGGTTAGAGTCCTTCACAAGTTGGACTCTTGGTCAGGCGCATGGATCAGGCTGACAGGATTTCCAACTTCAACAAATTTTCCTGATTAAACCAGAAGGAATTTTAACTTCAAAAAAATTTTTCATGCTCAAAATAAAGTTAGGAATCGTCTAAAAATTTATTTCATCATGGAACATAGGATAAGCTCAAGGATGAGGCGTCCCATCTCATGGGATGAGAAAACTATTTCTGCACACAAAATCTGCACCCACGCACAAGAAAAATTCTTGGCTCGTGGAAACTTGGTTTCCTGGATCCAAATTTTTGGTACACGCAGATAAGGGCTGAAACAACTCAAATACAAAATTAATTTGAATTAATTTGGCTTTAATTAGCCCAATCTGAAATCAATTTTAAACCTGATTCGAAACAAGGAGCTAGTTTTTTGCAACATGTGCTAGCATGTCAATTTTGCAAACATGATCTAATCCAATTAGACCCCTGATCAGTACCCTTTGTGTGTAACCCATTGGGTTCCATATCTAGCCAGCAATAGGTCTGAGTTCAAGTCAATTTGATTTGATTAGAATTTAATCTAATCGATCTAGATCTAATCGAGCTAACCCAATTTTAGCAATTAGAACTCTTTCTAATTGGAGATTGAATTAAATTTTTTAATTCGATCAAACCTATAAGACAAGATTGACATCTAGCAACGTATCATATCTACCTAGAAGATATAAAATTTTTGATAAAAATATCAAAAATATCCTTCAGTGGAAAGTTACCGTGCAATTTGATCCTGCAATCTCTCTGCACCCCGAATATAACTCTGGATATAGAATGATGTCAAATCTAATATCATACTTATATTTCTCTCAATATTATATGATAATTCAATTAATAAAATATCAAAAATTCTTTCTAATTTTTATTCTACTTTGATCAAAGGTTTTCTGAATCATCAATCGATTATAACAAGTAGGATGTGATTTTCTCTTACCAGGAGTGATCGATTCCATGTTGACATACTCACAACCTTCATATACATTCTGCCATATCTAGAACATCCCGTGCATGACTAAGTCATGAATGAGTATGAACCAAAAAATATGAATTCATGTATACAAGGTTCTATGGTAGTCTCAGGTCAAAGGATTACATGCACAACTCCCACTATAAGAAAACATCTTTTGACAGGTAAGTAAATTCCATAAGATGTTTCTTAAGTCAGATCAATTTAGTGAACTCATTCTCTAATGAGCACCTACTTCCTTGTATTAGTGTCTCACACAAGTGGCATATGAGATCTGCCACCCTCTCCATCGAGCATACATAGAAAGTGCTAATCTATCCGAAACATTGATCCCCTACTCAATGCTTCTATGACTAGGAATATTCTAAATCAAGATTTTTAGGATTTTAGGTCTCATAGGTATGATCTCACCATAATCCTAAACCCATTTTCCTGATTTGTGGGGTTCATCATAATCGTTACTAAAGTAAGATTCAGCATATGATTAAAAATATCTTTTATTATTTAAAGAGTCAATACATAAGTCTGGAAGATTACAAGGAAAATCCATCAAAATATAAATTTCGATTAGCTTGTAGGGCATATTTCTTTCAGAACCTAATCAAACAACTTCTTAATTCTCAATTTAGTTTTGGGCTGAGGGTTGGGGTTTGGCTTTCAAAAATAATTTTCATGTTTGTAAAATATTTTTACAACATAGTTCTACCAACTAAGTTGCATGTTTGATTCATAATCAAAATATAAGTAAAAAAAAGTATGAAACTACTTTAAATCTAATCTAAACAGGTTCGTGTAATTGAAATAATTTTAACTTTAAATTGCACAAATTTTTCAGACAAATATATAATGGTTCTTTGCATGAAAATTATTAACAAAGAGATTTTATTTTAGATTTAAATATCTTTTAAATCTAATAAATTATAGATTTAATCTAGATCACATCTAATAAATTTATGATTAAAGATACATCTATACGAACTAAGACAACCTTTGCACTGTAAGGGATAAACCTTACAGCAGGACAACCTACAGTTCGTGATTGATCTAAAAATTTTAATTTTAGATTTAATAATAAGATTATAAATTAGATCTAATCTAAAAATTATCTAAGTATGTATAAATAATCATGTAATAAATAACCTAGACTCTAATACCAATTGAAGGAACCAGATCTAGGGTTTCAGGGTTAGATCTTGAAACTTTTTCAAGATCAGGCAGTGGAAGACTAAAATAAATCAAAATTTATCTTATAAAATTAGAGAATTTCTAGATCTAAAATTTTATTATATGATTATTACATAGTATTAAATCAAAAATTAAAATATAAAGAGCAAGAACTACATGTTGATCATATCAACATGTTTCTATACTACATCTAATGTATATAAAAAATAATAGATCAGATCAATTACTTTGCAAGTTAGATGTTTTAACTTTGATGATCCATGCTTGAGGATGATGTTGTGAGCTACACATACGTTCGATCTCTAAGAGTCATCTACACGAGCCCACGGATCACGATCAGAAGTCTTGATTTAGAAAATCAGCACAGTATGCTAGTACTGCACTGATCCTTCTTCGATGGTCGATCAGATGCCTTCTTCTTCTTGATTTGGACTCTTCCAAAGATGAAAAGTAGGAGAAGGAGTTTTACATATGAGACACTATCAGAAAACTCACAGATGGAGGAAGGGAAGAGGTGAACTCAGCAACTCTAGAAGAAGACCCTCTTCTTCTTCTCTTTGCTCTAACCCCGACACCTAGTTTTGGTTTATTAGATCTTCATACCCCAAAACTCTTTCTCTTTGATTTTTGGATGCCCCAAAGGTCTCTCAATTCTCTATATTTTACAAAAATTTCATAAAAAAAATTATTTTAAATAGAGAGATATAAAGAGTCCTTGTCTAGGTCAAATACCTAGTCAAAGGTTCTCCAAACAAGGCAAGACAAGGGGTGCCCAGCTCTTGGTCGTCCCCTCCTTCTTTTTCTGCTATGGACCATCAGAAAAGGGTGCATATTATGTGCCATAAAAGCCACAAAAATCTAAAAGAAAAATTTGAGTAAAATCAGTGCCATAAGGAAAGAGTTTTGATTTCCTAAAACTCTATCTCATAGAATTTAAAATCTAAACTAATTCCTACTTTGACTTGGTCCACAACCACATTCCATGTAAGAGAGAAAGAGAGAAAAATTTTGGGTGTGTGTGAAGATCTGGGAGAGAGGGTTTTGTCACACAAAATAAAAGAGAGTGGGCGTGGGATAAGAGAGAGTAGGCGTGGGGGCTAAGGTGGCGCAAGGTGGAATCCTAGTCGTACTAGGATTCAATCTATGACTTGTTCAAATTTGGTTTCTCAAACCAAATCAAACCAAAACTAAATCAACCTAATTAAAATAGGTATTAATCCAATTAAGAGCCTAATTTAATCAGATTAAATTAGATTTAAATCTGATTTAATTTTTTAATCGAATTAGAAATTAGGTTGACCCAAGTCCTAATTGAACTAGGACTAGTTTTTTCTTGCACTTGGCTTATCCAATAAACTAATTGGACTTGATCTAATCAAGCCCAAACAAAATTTAATTAAATTATATTCAATTAGACTTAATCTCAGCCCATTGACTTAATCAAATTAAGTCAATTAGCAATCGAATTGCTAATCGATCCTCCTGCAATACTTGCAATAGGTTAAATGTCAATCGTATTGATCGTTTAACCCTAGAATGATTCTTAATCGTTGATCAACCATCCTATCGGATCATGAACTCTAATGTGTATGACCTCATAGATCCAAACTTAAGCTGATAGTATAAGAATAAATTTTTATACCAATCAAAGTGACCATCTAGCAATGGTACCCGACGGTCGGATAGGTCAAATATGTAGAACAACATCCTTAGAACCCATGCAGATATAGTTTTTATATAATTCATTCCCTTGATCAAAATGCTCATAGGACACCTCAGAGTTCCACTGTTAACTCTGATAAGGTTGTCCACATTGTATTTCAAAATATCAAATCCATCTGATGGATTATCCTGGTCAAGATTTTGCTAAATTGAAATACAGTGACTCATTTTTCTCCAACTCTTGGAGTGGTCAATCCCATTTTGATGACACTCTGACTTTGCAAGTATTTGACTATGCCCAGAAGCCTTCCGTCACTGAATTAAAAATTTAGTTAGTCCAGTACCAAAGCACAGTGAGTTGCTTGCAAGTCATTGAGGCGATTTCAGGTCTAAGGGATACTTATACCTATATCCCATCAATAATATTCTCGACAGCAGAATGCTCTGGAGTTGATCACGTTCAATGATGATGTACCTTTACATCTCACCTATATGCCATACCAGTGTCTCCACACTCCTTGGTTAAGAGGACAACCAACCTATATGGCCTACAGTGACCTATGCTCGATAGAAGCTGTCATCCTTATTAAGAGTCTATCATTTGGTTGTGAATAGTTTTAAGGACTAATCGATAAATCCTCTCTTTATCGAACCTAAATTATCCTAAGGACTTCATCACAACAATGGAGTTCATTAGAAGATGAAAACTTGTGATGAAAATGTCAAAAATATATTTTATTTATTAATAAATCAATTACAATACTTGGTTACTTAACCATTAATAGACTGATGATTGGCATTTGGGATATATTTTTCAACATATAAAACTACCAAGCCAGAATCTAAACCCTAGAATCACCTTATCGATATTGATCAAAGCAAAAATAAGCATGATAGAGATGGAATTTTATACTTTCATCAAAATAAAAAAAGTGACACATTGGTGTTCTCCATGAGATTCTAGGGTAGAAGTCCTCCAATGGTGATCCACACAGAGGTTGGCCAAGGTCCTTCTCAACCAGTGCACTGCCGCAGCCTTGTCTTCTCAAGAACACTGCCGGCTTCAAACTTGTATCATGATCGTATCAAAGCCCAGTTGCTTTCGATCTTACCATCAGAATGGCACTAAGAAGATACTCTTCAAACATCATAGAATCTAAGATTTGATTTTTGACTCCAACACATGAAAAAATCAAACCCTAGGGCACTCAAGCAACACTTGCTAAAAATCTCACCACCCTTTCTTGCAACTTTTGCCACTCAAATTCTCTTTTTTTTTTCTTAGAATTTTTCCAAAATTTTTTCTATGTTTACCATGTCCCTTCTCTCTGATTTTAGTCAAAAATCTTAGTAGGATACCATTCGGGATGTCCCCTATAAATAGGGGACCAAGGGATGTCACATGGGATGAAGGGGCGCCAACCTTTGGCGCTCCAACTTCCCATGCACCAAATAAATTCACTGAGTAAATTTTTAGTATTATAGATACTTGCAGTAGAATAAATCTTCCTTCTCTATGTGCCATAAAAAATCTAATTAATTTTGGCATCAAAACATAGAAGATCTGGTTGGAAAATTATGACAATACGTAAAAATTAAGAGCCTTTTTTTAAGGACTCTTCCTTTCATACACCAAAAATAAAGGGGGCGGCATTTATTTTATGTGTGGGTTTTGGTAGGTGCAGAGGAGTCCTTCTCCACTTGAAACTGGTTCAAGTTGGATAAGGATCCAATTTAAATTAACCTAATCCTATTAGATCAAAGGCAACTGGTCTAGGTTAGCTCAAATAATTTGATATAAACCAATTTAGGAACTTGGGTTAATACAATTTGTTAGCATATCAAATTAACCCATAGAATTTATATTAAACTCTAATCAAATTAGACCAAGATCAAATCTCAAAGTGTGTGATCCATTGGGTTCTAAATCTAGCTAGTAGTGGACCAAGACTTTCGACGTAACCCTAATCCAATGAGATTAGGTCACCCGAAGAGTCCCAATCAATTTGGATTCTTCCAAATTGACTTTAGAATTAAACTCTTTTAATTTTGATGAATCTACAAGTTAAGATTGACATCTAGCAACGTATCATGACTACTCAAAAAATTTAAAATTTTGATAAAAAATTATCAAAATACCCTTCAATGGCAAGTTTTTATGTAATTCAATCCTTCAGTCAAAATAATATCCCAGATGAACTATGGGCATAAAAAAATATCAAATCCAATCACTTATCATTATATATCTTGATCTGAAGGTGATGATTCAGTTGATGATATATTAAAAATTTTTTTCTAATTATCACCCTACTTTGGCCAAAGACTTTCGAATCAATGACCTATGAGATCACATAGTATGTTCGCTCCCTTTATTAGGAGTAACTAATCCCTTATCGATCACTCATAATCTCCATGCACTCTTCACTATATCCAGAACACCCTACATAAGGATCAGAGAATCAAGTTAGGTAGTGAACCAAAATATGGATCCAAGTATACAAAGTACCATGGTGACCTCAAGTCTAAGGATCACATACACAACTCCCACTAGAGAATCATCAGCTGACATGTAAATAAGACTTCATCTGATATTTTCTCACAGGTCAATTCAATGAACTCATTCTCTAATGAATACTCTGATAAGTGGTATATTTTTATATTTATTGAAAGTATTTTTGATAATTTATGGTGCTAACATATTCTTAAAAATCTATTTTATGAATAAATTAGATTTTTTTATAAAAATAAATAATTTTTCAAAAAAATATGAAAAATAGATATTGATTTAATTGAGTAATTTAAGTACCAAAATAATAAAAATTTTTGAAAAATTTAATACATATTTTTTTTATTTTTCAGATGAAAATTGGAGTGAAAATTAAGCCAAAATATCCTAAAAAATATTAAAAATTACCTTCGATGCATGGTGGACCGGCTGCTCGATCCACAAAATCAAGGGTGCGGTCCACAGAAATAGTTCACGATCTACAGGCACGATCCATAGTGGAAGGAAGGCTTTTTGCACTGATCGACGGTCTAGATCAAATCTGGAGCTCGATCCAACGGCTATGGTGGTTTCCGACTTTGTTAAGGAGAGATTTATGCGATTCAACGGCTAAAATTTCATCTAGAGTGCTATCAGATGGTCAAAAATGCATCCAACTTTGATAAAGATTAAAACATTAGATTTTGGGCTAATCTAGGCTGTTCAAAGGCGATCCGACGGTCAAAAATTAATGTAAAATGGTATTATATGCATTCTAAGGGTTTTAGGACTCTTTTTCCTACCAAAAAAATATAAAAAATTTATCTATAAATAGAAGGTCTGAGAATAAAAGTAGAAAGGAGAAAAAATCAGAAAAAAAGTAAGAAAAAAATAGAAAAAAAAAATCAAGGAGCTTTAGGGATCAAATATTGGGAGATTATGGAGCTAGGGAGCTTGATGCATGGCTAAATCCCTTCAATCCAGGAATATGATGAAGTCTATAAATAAAATTTTATTTTTTTTTATATTTAATTTAAAAAAGATAATCATCCTAGATCTCCGTAAAAATGATCCCTACTCATCCTATCTATATAGTTTGAGTTAGTTTTTATTCTTGATCGTCTACGATAGCGATCAAATTTTGGTGCCATTATCGAAGATCTAGGTACGATTATTTTTTTAAAAAAAATTTTTTTGTCTTATTCTTAGTTTCTTTTTATTTATTTTTTAATTTGCTTAGTTCCTTAGTCAAACTTACTTTCTTTCAAAAAAAAAATTTTACATTGACACCTCATAATCTACTTAAAAAATTAGATACTTAATAATAAAATCTAAAAAGTAAAACAAATCAATTTACTCTTGACTAACTACCAAATCTGATCATCTTTTCTTCTTGCATTACATAAGTCCATAAAATATCTTAAGGGCACAAACCCTAAACAAGATAAGGTGGAGATTTCATCACCCTTCCTTGGCCCACAAACTACCATCCTGTATATTGCATTGACCTAAATCTTAATTTAAAATCAGTTAGATGTTGGCCCCTAAGGACTCTCGAGCTCAATAGGATAAGGGATGCAAAGAGTTGGATTGAATTAGGGTTAGTCAGTTTGACTGGTGTCTAGGAAAGTGATTCAGAGACTACATCTTGAAGGAAGGTGGTTATTTAATTGGATCCATTCACTTATCTGATCAACTCAATTGGTGTCTAAGAAAAGTAACGGGGGGACCCCCACCAACCTTACACTTACCTGATCAGTTGAATGGCTAGTCTTTTACCTGGAGTGCTTAAAGGCAACCTTGGCAGTTAGGAGCTGTCTAGATCTAGGGTTACCCTTAGCTAAGATTGTCTGCATAACTTGATAACTAACCTACAACCATTAACCCTAATTAAAATACTCTTCTCTATCGTCTCTCGATTTAGGACTCCTTAAGCTCTCATATTTAGAATTCTCTTCTCATCTATCTCTTCTTTCTCTTCTCTCTTCTCTCTTCTAACCAAAAAAAAAAATCATTAAAAATCTCACAAGATTGCAACTTGGAAAAAGGAATCTGATCGTTTAGTGAGAATTGATTCAAACCCTACCCTAATCCAAGAAAATTCTGAGTCCACAATGAGTGAAGTCAATCAACCTCAGGTCCTAAAGATCTTTGCTATCCTATTGGGTCAGCCCAACCATCTTATATCAGACTTCCCCAAACCAATGCAACAACTTTTGAAATTAAACCTCAAATTATTAACATGCTCCCTAAATTCACTGGTAATGAAGATGCATATATTTTTATTAGAGAATTTGAGGAAGTATGTGACACCATGAGAATACACCAATTGTCAGATGATGCTATTAAACTTAGGCTGATTGATTTTGCTCTCAAGGACAGTGCTAAGAAATGGTTATATAGTCTGCCCAACCACTCGATCATAACTTGAGATGGATTTGTAAAAACTTTCTTGAGAAAATTTTTTCTACATCATAAAATAGCTAAGTTAAGAAATGAAATTAACCAATTTTATCAATTTGGGGGTGAGTCTTTCTGGAAGTATTTTGATCGTTTCAAGAACTTTTTAACCCAATGCCCACATCATGGAATTGAGATTTGGAGACTATGCCAAACTTTTTATGAGGGACTAGACCCAAATTCTAGAACCATGCTAAAGTCAATGTGTCAGGGCTAGTTTATGCATAAGGAAGCCTGGCAATTCTTAGAGGACTTAGCAAAAAAGAGCCTATAGTGGGAAGCAACTAAGGAACCTACAAGAGGTGCTATGCACCAAGTATCCACATCCCTAGCTACAGAGGCCAAAATAGATACTATACTACATAGGTTAGAGACCTTAGAACTCAAGGGACACACCCAAATGAACCAAGTTTCAACATCTACTTGCAATAGATGTAATGCTACAGACCACATCATGGAAGAATGTTCCTTTTAGATGAACCCAACTGGGAATGAAGTAGCACAAGTTAATGCTGCCTACTACAAATTTACAAATGACCTTTATGCACCAACGTATAACCCAGGATGGAGGAATCACCCTAACTTTTCTTGGTCACAAGGGTCAAATCTCAGTAGACCTATCCTTAATCAATCCAATCAAAGGCCCACTCAACCATCAAATTATTCACAAGGCTTCAACAATGATCAAAGGCTTAATGCATTAGAAAAAGGGTTAGAGATTTTAATAAAAACCACTTCTGATAATATAAAATTTAATGACCAAAAGCATAATTCACTAGAGAAAAGCCTTGAAGCCTTGAAAAAAAACACAAACAATTTTATGCAAACCACGGGCCAACTTGTAAATTCAAACACCCAAGCCATTGCCCACCTAGAAATGCAGTTAAGTCAGTTGGCTACTACCATTAGTGAAAGAGAAAAAAAAAATGGTCAAGCCAACCTGAACCTAACCTAAGAGCCCAAATTGGTCAACAATCTCAATCTGAAGGTCGATAAAACCATGTAAATGCAATTCACACCTTAAGGTCTGGAAGGCAAGTAGACAATCAGGTAGGTATAATTAAAAACCAAGAAGACCAACTGACTGAATCACAGACTGATCAGACCAAGTCTAATGAGCCTGAATCAACAGAGGTTGATGAGCCATCCAAGCCAATTGCAGAACCCATCACTAGGTTTAAGCAAGTTGAGACATCAACCACCAATCTTATAGCTCTTTTTCCAAATAGACTTAGGTCCAATAGACACTCAGCCCACATGGATCATATCTTAGAGATATTCAAACAAGTGAAAGTAAATATTTCTCTGCTAGATATGATCCAACCAGTTTTCACTTATGCTAAGTTCTTCAAAGACCTATACACAAAGAAAAAGATCACTAATGTTCCCAAAAAAGCCTTCTTGGCATCTAGTGTGAGCTCATATCTTTCAAGCCACATACCAGTCAAGTACAAAGATCCAGAGTCTCCTACAATCTCATGTGTCATTGAAAAAATCATCATTGATAGGACCTTGTTAGACCTAGGGGCTAGTGTGAATATCTTACCTTATTTGATCTATGAGAAATTAGGAATAAGAGAATTAAAGCCTACAGAAATTACATTGTAATTGGTAGACCGATCAGTAAGAATTTTCAAAGGAGTTGTGGAGGATGTGCTAATAAAGGTCAGTGATTTCATTTATCTTGTGAATTTTGTGATCCTAGAAACTGAACCAGTGTCAAATCCAAAAGGTCACATCCCAGTCATCTTAGGTAGACTATTTTTAGCAACCACCAATGCCCTGATCAACTGTCGCAATGGACTCATGAAGCTCTCATTTGGAAACATGTCCATTGATCTTAATATTTTTAATCTTGAAAACAAAAAGGACCAATTAGTCAATGTAAACTTGATCTAAGATGAGATTTATGAGCCCATTGATCTAGGAGAAGAAGATTTTGACTATAATCTCTGGTCAGACTTAGAATCTAAAATTGCTTATGAACTATCCACATCCTATGACCAGAGAGTTCATCCACAATGGCTACCACCTATCGAACCACTTGTTAGACTGGCTGAACCAAAATCCAAACCATCGATTGAGGAAGTACTGAAACTAGAACTCAAAACATTCCCTGAGCACCTCAAATATGTGTGTTTAGGTCCATCTGAAACTCTGCCTATAATCATAGCATCAGAACTAGATCCAACACAGGAGGGGGAACTTTTAGCTGTCCTCAGAGAGAATAAAGAAGTGATTGCATGGACCATGGTTGATATTAAGGGGATTAGCCCTTCAATTGTCCAACATCGAATTCACTTAAGGGAGGAAGCCAAGCCAATTAGAGACCCCCAAAAGAGACTTAACCCAGTTATGAAAGAGGTAGTGAGGAAAGAGATTCTCAAGTTATTAGACAATAAAATTATTTATCCTATTTCAGATAGTTCATGGGTTAGTCCAATCCAAGTGGTCCCTAAAAAGTCTGGGGTTACAGTAATCCAAAATGAAACTAATGAACTTGTGCCGACTAGAGTTCAAACTGGATGGAGAGTCTATATTGATTATAGAAAACTGAATGCGGCCATAAGAAAAGACCACTTCCCATTACCTTTTATTGACCAGATGTTGTTGAGGTTAGCTAGACATGAGTTCTATTATTTTCTGGATGGATACTCCAGCTACAATCAAATTCCTATAGCACCAGAGGACCAAAAGAAGATCATGTTTACCTGTCCATTTGGAACCTTTGCCTATAGAAGGATGCCCTTTGGCTTATGTAATGCCCCATCTACTTTTCAAAGGTGCATGGTCAGTATCTTTTCTGACATGATCGAGAGATTTCTAGAAATCTTTATGGATGACTTTTCTATCTTTAGCTCCCCCTTCTCCGAGTGCCTACATCACTTAAGACTAGTCTTAAAAAAGTGTAAGGAGAAACACTTAGTGCTTAATTAGAAAAAATGCCAATTCATGGTCAAAGAAGGCATAGTGCTTGGCCATGTTATCTCAAAGAAAGATATTGAAGTAGACAAAGCCAAAGTAGATTTGATTGCAAATCTTCCACCATCTAGATCAATCAAAGAAATCTACTCATTTTTAGGACATGCTAATTTCTATAGGAGGTTTATCAAGAATTTTAGCAAGATAATCCGGCCACTGACTAATCTTTTAGCTAAAGATGTCAAATTTGATTTCACTCCTGAGTGCCACGAATCATTTGAATGTCTTAAAAAGACACTGACATCTGCATCCATCGTTCACCCACCTGACTGGACTCAGTCCTTCGAACTTATGTGTGATGCATCAGATCAAGCCATCGAAGCTATTTTAGGATAGAGAATCGATAAGCTGCTACGAGTTATTTACTATACCAGTAGAACCCTCAATAATGCACAGCTTAATTACTCCACAATAGAGAAAGAGTTCTTGGCTATTATCTTTGCCTTAGAAAAGTTTAGATCCTATTTGGTTGGTTCACATGTCCTTATATACACTGATCACTCAGCCATTAGATATCTCTTGATAAAGAAATATGCCAAGGCACGCCTAATCCGATGGACTTTACTTCTTCAGAAATTTGACTTAGAAATCAGGAATAAGAAAGGAACTGAAAATGTAGTAGCTGATCATCTGTCCTGATTGATAGATGTGCTCTCTAATGAATCAGCAATAGAAGAGTCTTTTCTTGATGAACAACTCATGGCTGTAACTGTAGAACTGTGGTATGCTGATATTATCAATTATTTAGCCACGAGTAGGATTCCTTCTTACTAGACTACTCAAGACAAGCACAAATTCTTTGCCCAAGTAAAGTATTTTATTTGGGATGATCCATATCTGTTTAAGCAATGTCCTGACCAAATCATTAGAAGGTGTGTACCAGACCATGAGTTTAAAAGCATCCTATCATTTTGTCATGACCAAGCCTATGGTGGCCACTTTGGATCCAAAAAAACTGCTGCAAAGATTCTCCAATGTGAATTCTATTGGCCCTTCCTTTTTAAGGATGTATATGAGTATTGTAAAAGCTATCCTAGATGTCAACAAGTAGGACAAATCACAAAAAGAGACATGATGCCATTAAATTTGATCCTAGTTGTGGAGACTTTTGATGTGTGGGGAATTAATTTTTTGGGACTGTTTTCAAACTCCTTTGGAAATGAGTACATTCTAGTGGCGGTTGACTATGTCCAAATGGGTAGAAGCTATACCATGTCGATCAAATAATAATAAAATTGTTATCAAATTTTTTAAGAAAAATATCTTCTCTCATTTTGGTATTCCTAGAGCCATTATAAGTGATCAGGGAACATATTTTTGCAATCGATCCTTTGAGTCCTTGATGAAAAAATATAACATCAATCATAAATTGGCCACACCCTACCATCCGCAAATCAGTGGGCAAATAAAAGTTTCAAATCATCAAATCAAACAAATCTTGGAAAAGACCGTTAATACCAATAGAAAAGATTGGTCATTGAAGCTAATCGATGCACTTTGGACTTATCGCACAGCTTTCAAGACCATTCTAGGAATGTCACCTTACAGGATTGTGTTTGATAAAGCATGTCACTTGCTAGTTGAACTAGAATATAAGGCTATGTGGGCCATAAAATAATTGGACATGGACCTAGATGAGGCTGGACATCAAAGGAAGCTACAAATAAATGAACTAGAAGAAATCAGGAATGAGGCATATGAAAATATTAAAGTATACAAAGAACAAACTGAAATATTTCTTGATAAAGTAATTCTAAGAAAAACTTTTACACCTGATTAAAAAGTTCTTTTGTATAACTCTAGGCTACATTTATTTTTTGAAAAACTTCGATCTAGATGGACAGGGCCCTATATAATAAAAGAAGGTTTCTCTCATGGGGCTGTAGAGATCAAAAATCCAAGCAATGGTACTATTTTTAAAATAAATGAACAACGATTGAAATCCTTCTTAGAATTATCTACTGAAATTGAGGAGGCCATGGTTCTCCATGAGCCTATTTATTCTAATTGATTCTGTATCTTAGGTTCAGTCCAGCTGAAGACTTAAAACTTAGCACTTTTTGGGAGACAACCCAGTTTTAACTTTTACTTTTGCTTTCTTTTGTATTTTGTTTAGGTTAATTGATTCTTGCTTTATGGAAATTTGAAGATAATATTGGCTAAGTTGGAAGGAGAATCAATTTTGAAAAGATTTCTGGATCAGGTGACATCTCTCCTTTTCTTTCTTCTTTTATGCACCCTTTATTTTTTTTACTCTATTGAGGACAATGTCGATTAAGTTGGGGAGAATAATAATAATTTTTTTAAAATTTTTAAATTTTTAAAGTCTTCAAGTAAGTTAGTATTTAGCATTTAAGTACCTGATTATACTTAAGAATCGAGTTAAATCAAGTATTTTTTTAAAAAAAAATTGATGTACAGATTAGAGAGTTTGTGAGATATCGAGAGATCAAGTATTAAGAAAACTCAATAAGAAGTTAAGTTTATAACTTAAATAGTTTTTTTTGAGTATTTCTAAATTTTTCTACCAACATCAAAGAAGAGTTTACTTCTTATAGACTTGTGTAGGATAACTATATATTTTTTTATATATTTAATATTAATTTTTTTTTTTAAGTACTTCATACTAAGTAATTGGGTCTCTTTGCCTAAGCAAGCATTGAGTTTTGCGTCAAAAGATATGAAAGGCAAAGAAGCTTTATTGTAAAGCTAGTTTTAACTCGTAGTCTGTTTGATTCGAGCAAGTAGGTCTGAGGGTTATTCTATACCTAGTGCCCTAAAGTCATTTGGTTTGAGAGTCATTGACTGAAAACTCGCTACATGTATCAAACAGAAAGCTTAAGGTGTTAAGATACTCAATAGTGATACAACATAAAAAAAAATAATAATAAATGAAAGATGGAAGTAATAATATACATGTCCATATGAGGTTAATGATTTGGAGATAAAGATAGGAATAATTTAAAAAAAGTTTAAAAAATATTTAGTGTTCTTAGCTTAACTTTCATATTGATTAGTATTAATACTCCAATGACATACCTCATTCACACTCTACTGAACATCAGTGGCTCTTTTAAAAATTATTTGGTAAAATTTAAAATTTTAAATTAAAAGGTACTTAATTCTAAATTCTTTTTTTACTCGAGGATGAACAAAGTTCAAATTAGGAGGTATGATAAGTAGTATATTTTTATATTTATTAAAGATATTTTTGATAATTTATGATGCTAACATCTTCTTAAAAACCTAATTTCATAAATAAATTAAATTTTTTTATAAAAATAAATAATTTAAAAAAAATATGAAATTAGATCATATTTATGAAAAATAGATGTTGATTTAATTGAGCAATTTAAGTATTAAAATAATAAAAAAATTTAAAAAATTTAATACATATATTTTTTTTATTTTTCAGACAAAAATTAGAGCAAAAATCAAGCCAAAATATCCTAAAAAATATTAAAAATTATCTTCTGTGCACGATGGATCGGATGCTCGATCCACAAAATCAAAGGCATGGTTCGCAGGAATAGTTCGTGGTCCACAATGGAAGGAAGGCTTTTTTGTGCTGATCAACGGTCCAGATCAAATCTGGAGCTCGATCCAATGGCTGTGGTGGTTTCCGACTTTGTTAAGGAGAGATTTACGCGATCCAATGGCTGAAATTCCATCTGGAGCATGATCGAACAGTTAGAAATGCATCCAACTTTGATAAGGATTAAAACATTAGATTTTGGGCTGATCTGGGTAGTTCAAAGGTGATCCGATGGTCAGAAATTAATGTAAAGGTTATTATACGAATTCTAAGGGTTTTAGGACTCTTTTTTCTATCAAAAAAATATACAAAATTTATCTATAAATAGGAGATCTGAGAATAAGAGTTGAGAGAAGAAAAAATTAGAAAAAAAATAAAAAAATAAAAAAAAATTAAGGAGCTTTAGGGATCAAATATTGGGAGATTATGGAGTTAGAGAGCTTGATGCATGGCTAAATCTCTTCAATCCAAAAATACAATGAAGTCTGTAAATGGGTTTTTATTTTTGTTTCTTATATTTAATTTTTATACAATAAAATTATGCTTTTATTTCATATCTTTTTATTTTTTTGAGGTATTGATCTAGTCTACACGACCTATACCCTCTATTGACATGTCGTAATTTCTGGATACAATATGTGCTTTGGAGAGATAAATCGTGGTATGTTAGATTAAATCTTATATCTTGTAATTAAATTTAGATAGTTTATACTCTGACAAGATGAGCTGTAATCTACTGATATAGTCTGTATCCCTTAAAGATAAGTTATGCTAATATCTTAATCATAAGAATTAATATTATAACATAAAAAAAATAATAAATCTAATTTGCATGGTAGATTCAAAATTTTTGGATTATTTTTCTGACTTATTTTCTTTCATAAATTAATTTACATTTGTAATTGAATTCTTATTATTTTATTTCTATTTAATCCTTCTATAAATATTTTTTTTTATTTTTTTAAAAAAAAGATAATCACCTTAGATCCTCATGAAAATAATCCCTACTCATCCTATCTATATAGTTTGAGTTAATTTTTATTCTTGACTGCCTACGATAGCGATCACACCCATATCTTTATATTAGTGTCACCACAAAAGTGGTTGTGAGATCAACCACTCTCATTTTTAAGCATACATAGGACGTGCCAGTCTTATCGATATCATTGATCTCTGACTCAATGTACCAACGACTAGGATTATTTTAGATTAGGGCTATCAAGGAATTAGATCTCACTAGCGTGATCTCATCACAATCCTAAAATCATTGTCCAAACCTATGGGATTTATTATAATCTTAAAATAAATAAGATGCAACATATAATGAAATAAAAATATCGTATTTTATTAATCATAAATGTCAATAACATAAGTCTGAAAGATAAATTATAATAAACACCCTATCGCATTCCATATGCGATTGGCTTGTAGGATATTATTCTTTCAATCTTTCACTTATACTTAAAGCCAATCACCCCTATACTTGATACCCATGCTATCAAGATGGCAGTCAAATTGTCGCATTGACAAGGTCTTGGTGAACGGATTCGCTATATTGTTCTTAATGTCAACTCGCTCCATAATCATATCGCATCTTTCGACTATCTCCCGAACGAGGTGGAACCATCTTAGGATGTGCTTGGATTTATGGTAAGACCTTGATTTTTGGGTTTGAGCAACTGCCTCAGTATTATCACAATAAAGGAGCACTGATTGTTCAATCCTTGAAACCACACCCAAACCTATAATGAATTTTTTCATCCAGATGGCCTCCTTAGCAGCTTCACTTGCAGCAATATACAAGCCTCTGTGATCGAGTCAGCAATAGTTTGCTGTTTGAAACTTTTTCAACTTATTGTACCATCATACAAGATGAACATATATCCAGATATAGATTTGCTATTATCCAGATCAGATTGAAAACTAGAATCGGTATAACCTTTCAGTTTTAAATCAGATCCACCATATATCAGAAAAACATCACTAGTCCTTCTCAAGTACTTGAGTATGTTTTTCATAGCTTTTCAATGATCCTCCCTGAGATCAGCCTGAAATCTGCTTACAATGCTCAAGGCATGAGCAACATCAGGTCTGGTACATAACATAGCATACATTATGGATCCTACAGTCGAAGCATAAGGAATAGAACTCATTCTATTTCTCTCTTCATTTGTCTTAGGAGATATCTTCTTAAAGAGTTGTATGCCATGACCTATGGGCAAATAACCTCTTTTACTTTCCTTCATGTTGAACCTCTTCAACATAAGATCAATGTACTTAGACTGAGACAAGCCTAGCATCTTTTTTGATCTACCCCTATAGATCTTTATACCAAGTATAAAGGACACCTCATCCAAGTCTTTCATGAAAAATTTTTGTGATAGCCAAGTCTTGACCGATTGTAACATCAGGATATCATTCTCAATGAGCAGTATGTCATCCACATACAAAACTAAGAGACAATAGCACTCCCATTATTTTTCTTGTACATACAAAGTTTATCCATATTTTTTATGAAGCCAAACGATTTGACTGTCTCATCAAAATTGATGTTCCAGCTCTTCGATGCTTGCTTTAATCCATAAATGGATCTATTGAGCTTGCATACTTGATTTGCTCTCCCATTTGAGACAAATTCCTCTAGCTGAGTCATATAGACTTCTTCCTCAAAGTTTTCATTGAGGAAGGTAGTCTTGATATCTATCTGTCAGATCTCATAGTCATAATATGCTGCTATAGCAAGCATTATCTGAATAGACTTGAGCATAGCTACCGACGAAAAAATTTCTTCATAATCAACACCTTATTTTTGCCTGAAACCTTTTGCCACCAGCTTGACCTTATAGGTCTCTACCTGACCATCTGCTCCAATCTTCTTTTTGAAGATCCATTTGTAGCCTATTAGGGTCACACCCTCAGGCGCATCAATCAAAATTCATACTTGGTTGACATACATGGAGTCCATTTTGGATTTCATGGCATTGAGCCACTTGTCAGAGTTACTACTCATGACAGCTTCCGAATAGGTCGTGGGATCATCATTCTCAATAATGTGGGTTGTATTGTCATTCTCAGTGACAAATCCATAACTAGGTGATACATTATGCACTCTACTCAACCTTCAGAGAGGAGGTGTATATAGTGGCTGTGCCTCAACAATGGGCACATCTGGTTGCGAACCATTTGATGAGTTCTGGATGGATTGTAGTTTTTGAACTTTCTCAAGTTCAACAGACCTCCCACTGCCTCCTTCTTGGATAATTTTTTTTTTCAAGAAAATAGCATGCCTACCAACAAATACCTTTTGTTGAGTAGGGTTATAGAAGTAGTATCCTATACTCTCCTTGGGATAACCTACAAACCTGTATTTTTTTAATCTAGCATCCAGCTTATATCCATTAACATTTTTCACATAAGCTGGGCAACCCCAAATCTTAAGATGCTTAAGATTGGGTCCTTTTTCTTTCCATATTTTATATGGAGTGCTAGAAATAGATCTAAAAAGTACTTTATTTAAGATATATGCTGTAGCCTCGAGGGCATATCTCCAAAAGGATATCGGAAGATCTGTGAAATACATCATGGACCGCACCATATCTAATAAGGTATGATTCCTCCTTTCCATAATTTTATTTAATTGTGGAGTATAAGGAGGTGTCCATTGAGAGAGTATTTCATTTAGTTTCAAATAATCGAGGAACTCACTGGATAAGTATTCTCCTCCTCAATCCAATCAAAGAGTTTTAATACTTTTACCAATTTGTTTCTTGACTATTCTTTGATACTCTTTAAATTTATCAAAGGCTTCGAATTTATATTTCATTAAATACACATATCCAATCCTAGACCTATCATCAGTAAATGTGATGAAGTATGAGTATCCACCTCTGGCTTAAGTCGACATTAGACCACATACATCAGTATGTACAAGGTCCAAAATGTCAATCACCTTTTCTTCATGTCCAGTAAATAGAGTCTTGATTATTTTTTTCAAGAGGCAAGATTCATAAGTTTCATATGATTCATAATCATAAGGATCAAAAAAATTATCTTTAAATAACTTGTTAATCCTTGACTCATTGATATGGCCAAGTTGGCAGTGCCAGAGATATGTGATATTCACATTCTCTCTCTTTCTTTTCATCATATTTTTAACATGAAGCACATTATCATTAAGTGAAAAAAACATAAGATCATTATCAATAAAAGTACTTCCATAATATTTATTAGAAAAGTAAATAGAACAACCATTGTTCTTTGCAATTATTTCAAAATCTTGTTCCAATAATAATGGTACAGAAATAATATTTCAAGCAATATCAGAAATATAATAACAGGTCTTCAGTTTCAAAATTTTGTTTGAAGGCAACTTCAAAACTCTGGTTTCTATGGCTTCGGTCTGAATGAACTCTTTACTAGTGCCAAACAGCTTGAAGTCACCTTTATTCAGATTCCTTACTTCCTGTAGACCCTGCAATGATTTGCAAATATGTGAACCACAGGTGGTATCCAATACCCAAGAATCTGATATTGAAGTACTTAATGATAAATTGATTTGTATCATATACAAACTTTTAGTAATATTTACAAATTTCACGATTGCAAGGTACTCCTTGTAATATTTCTTCCAGTGGCTCTCCTTGCCACATTGATAGCAAATACCTTTAACGGAGATCTTTTTCGCCTTCTTCTTGAAGATGCTAGCCATAAGGTTCATTTTTTTCTTAGAACCCTTCTTTGCCTTCTTCTTGCTGATCTTATCAACATGAAGGACCTGAGCTTTTTCATCCTTGAAATGGCTCTCTGCTATTTTCAACACATTCAGCAGCTCAGGTAGGCTAATGTTCAGTTTGTTCTGTAGGGTTTCAGGGTGGGCATGCACAGTGGAAACATAATGGATTTCAAAATTTTAATAAAGAAATCTTAAATATTAAACCCTTAAACCAGTATCTCCTTAATGATTAACAATCATATATAACATAAATTCAAGATTAAATTTAAGTTATAGAAGAATACCTGCAGCGCTTAATCCAAATTTTGGTAGAACCTCCACCAGGCGCCCAAGTATTCGCCCTCCAACGGTGATCCACACAGGGCTATGATTAGGACACAAACTCTTTGAGATGATTCCTCCTCTAAAATTCTCACTCTGAAAATTTTTTTGAACACCAGGACCTCAAGATGCTCTTCCTCTTCTCCTAGCCTTCCTATTTCTACCTTTCTTCTCTCCTTGTCTTCCTTAATTCTCTTCCTAGACTCTTGTCCTAAAATTGGACTTATCCTTTCTATTTTTGGACTTGTCCTAATAAGAGAAGGAAGAGACTAATTGGAAAATAGGGAGAGGATGTTAGAAAGAAAGGAGGAACTAAAAATTTGAATGAATTTGTTATAGCCCAAAACCAATTCAGCCCACCAAAGCCAAAAAAAAAAAAAAATAGAGGATTCAAACAGGGAAGAAGACTCCCGATAGGAGTCTTCTTCTCCGACGAAACCCAAGCAAATTGGGAGTCCTAGGACCTCTCGAAGTCCTAGGACCCTCTATAAGAAGACCCCCTCTCCCTTGAGACCGAACATCGGCCTCCTCCCTCTCTCTTTCTCTCCATTTTTCTCGATCGAAGCCGCGGACACCATTCGATTTCTCATCGTGATTGCTCGCCGGTGAGGTCACCGGAGGTCGGGGTGAGTCTTCTTTTCCTTCCTCTCTTCCTTCCCTATCTTTTCGTACCTTTGCTTGAGGCGGCCGACGACGAGTGTCGTCGATTTTTGGTCGGGAAAGAGACCCTATTTTTGAGCCTCTTTTTTCTTGATTTTTCGGCACCGGCGATCGTAATCGACCGCCGGCCATACTCCTCCGTGACCGGGGGAGTGGCCCCCGTCTGCCGCCGGCCTCCGCCGCGGCGGCCGTGGCCTGAACGACCCGGCAAAAGGAGGGGACGCCGGTCCCCTGTTCCGGTGCGAGAAGAAGAAGAAGAAGAAGAAAAAGAAGAAAAGAAAAGAAAAAAAAGAAAAAGAAAAGAAAAAGAAAAGAAAAAAGAAGAAAAGAAAAGAAAAGAAAAAGAAGAAAAAGAGAAAAGAAAAGAAAAGAAAAAAATAAAAATAAAATATAATAATAATAATAACAAAAAAAAATATATATATATACTTATATATATATATATAAATAAATGAACAAATAAATAATAAAAAAAAAATTATGAGAGAGAGAGTTTCTCTCTCTTCTCTCTCTTCTTTCAGTCTGAACCCTGACTTTCTCTCTCTGGAATTGGACTTTCTCTCTCTAGAATTTTTTCTCTCTAGGTTGTTTCTCTCTCTTGATGGATTTTTCTCTCTCTAAAGTTATTCCTCTAGGATTAGCGTAGTGGAAGGCTTCATCTGATGATTTTGATCGAGTTTAGGGAAGAGTCTGATTTTAAGTGAGGTTTTGATTTTGGAATTTGTTAGATTTAATTTTGAATTAAAATTAATGTAAAAAAATATAATTTTGGATAATAGGCACGGAAGAATCTCCTAGAAGTTAGTCGATCTGTTCATTCAGTGCTCCGTGAAAGGTAAGTAATGAATCATCTTCTCGAGATATTCCATATTTATTCTAAAAATAAATAATTATTCTCTGAAATTATGTATGATTTATGAAATTATATTTTGAAAGAATAGTGCCTTTAAAATATTATGGTGCGTAGATTATGCACACGTTCAGTGAGAAAAATTATGATATATTATGATACAAAGTGTTTTGATACAGATTGGATTTATGCTCTCAGCCTAACTATGTTTCAGTGGGCCCCGCCAATGGGGATTATACGTTGGTACTCAGTGGACCCTACCAGTGGGGGTTGTGTGCTGATGTTTGTGGACCCTACCAGTGGGGGTTGTGCGCTGGTATTTATGGACCCTACCAGTGGGGGTTGTGCGCTGGTATTCTGTGGACCCCGCCAATGGGGGTTAAACGTTGGTCATAGTCAAGGCTGTTGAGTTACGAGTGTTTTGAATCGAATTGGATTTATGATTATATTATATGTGAATATTTGAAAATATTGAATTTATATTAAATCAGTATGAAATATATTTTTATGTTTATTTGCAGCATTATTCTTGAAAATTATATAATATCTGAAATATCTGATAGAGATACTTGTTACTTACTGGGCTGTCTAGGTCATTACCTTTCTTTCTATTTTTCAGATTCAGATAATTAATTTCGAGCGTGGGATGAAATATTGGGACAGAGCTTTTAGAAGCGAGATTAGCATTGTCAACTTCATTGAACTTAGATCTATTGTTTTTATTGTTTTAGTAAAAAAATTTATTGGATGTAAGACATTTGATTTAATTACTTGAATTACAGTTGAATAATAATTATTTGAATTTATTTTGCGTGATGCATTGATATCGTGATGAGATGCCTTGCATGCTTATGGAGAGAGTTCTTCATGAGTATGCGGCAGTTGCCGCGACCCTTGATTCACAATCTCGGGTCGGGGGCGTGACAGAATTAAATCCCCCAGCGCACCCCCCTTTAAATACTTAGCGATGGGTTGCCTTCTGGAATTTTTCGCGCCCCTTCCACATGCCATCTCACATCCATCAAAAAATCTCATGCCTTCTGATAAATTCTCATGCCTATCTGAAAGTTTTTGACACATGGCAATCATCGAGAAAAAATCCAAGAGACGCTTCATGCAGAAGGACTCTTCGGAACATTTTTCTCGATGATTCTTCGATGAGTCACGTAGCTTCCCATGGCATAATTTTTTTCCACCATCCATCAATGTAATTTGGTCCATCCAATGGCCCAAAATCAAGGTGCTAACATGAGAATGTCGTGGAAAAAACTTTAGATTAAGAAGTGGCGTGACAAATGGGTTAGAGTCCTTCACAAGTTGGACTCTTGGTCAGGCGCATGGATCAAGCTGACAGGATTTCCAACTTCAACGAATTTCCACGATTAAACCAAAAGGAATTTTAACTTCAAAAAAAATTTTCATGCTCAAAATAAAGTTAGGAATCATCAAAAAATTTATTTTATCATGGAACATAGGATAAGCTCAAAGATGAGGCATCCCATCTCATGGGATGCGAAAACTATTTCTGCACACAAAAACTATACCCATGCACAAGAAAAATTTTTGACTCATGGAAACTTGGTTTCCTAGGTCCAAATTTTTGATACATGTAGCCAAGGGCTGAGTCAACTCAAATCCAAAATTAATTTGAATTAATTTGGCTTTAATTAGCCCAATCTAGAATTAATTTTAAACCCAATTCGAAACAAGGAGCTAGTTTTTTGCAACATATGCTAGCATATCAATTTTGCAAACATGATCTAATCCAATTAGACCCTTGATTAATATTCTTTGTGTGTGACCCATTGAGTTCTATATCTAGCCAGCAATAAGTCTGAGTTCAAGTTGATTTGATTTGATTAGAATTTAATCTTACCGATCTAGATCCAATCGAGCTAACCTGATTTCAGCAATTAGAACTCTTTCTAATTGGTGATTGAATTAAACTCTTTAATTCGATCAAATCTATAAGACAAGATTGATGTCTAGCAATGTATCATGTCTACCTGGAAGATATAAAATTTTTGATGGAAATACCAAAAAAATCTTTCAGTAGAAAGTTACCGTGCAATTTGATCCTGCGATCTCCCTGCACCCCGAATATGACTCTGGATATGAAATGATGTCAAATCCAATATCATACTCATATTTCTCTCAATCTTATATGATGATTCAATTAATAAAATAATAGAAACTTTTTCTAATTTTTTATTCTGCTTTGATCAAAGGCTTCCTGAATCATCAATTGATCAGAACAAGTAGGATGCGATTTTCTCTTACCAGGAGTGATCGATTCCATGTTGACCTACTCACAACCTCCATACACATTCTACCATATCTAGAACACTCCGTACATGACTAAGTCATGAATGAGTATGAACCAAAAAATATGGATTCATGTATACAAGGTTCTATGGTAGTCTCAGGTCAAAGGATTACTGCACAACTCCCACTATAAGAAAACATCTCTTGATAGGTAAGTACATTTCATAAGATGTTTCTTAAGTCGGATCAATTCAGTGAACTCATTCTCTAATGAGCACCCACTTCCTTGTATTAGTGTCTCACACAAGTGGCATATGAGATCTGCCATCCTCTCCATCGAGCATACATAGAAAGTGCTAATCTATTCGGAACATTGATCCCCTACTCAATGCTCCTATGACTAGGAATAATCTAAATCAAGATTTTTAGAATTTTAGGTCTCATAGGTATGATCTCATCATAACCCTAAATCCATTTTTTTGATTTATGGAGTTCATCATAATCATTACTAAAGTAAGATGCAGCATATGATGAAAAATACCTTTTATTATTTAAAGAGACAATACATAAGTCTGGAAGATTACAAGAAAAACCCATCAAAATATAAATTTTGATTAGCTTGTAGGACATATTCCTTTCAATCTCCCACTTGCACTAAAGTCAATCATCCTTATATTTTATCCCTATACAATCGAGATGGCGATCGAACTGCTGCTGTGGTAGAGCCTTAGTAAATGGGTCTACTATGTTATTCTTTGTTTCTACTCGTTCAATGACAATATCTTATCTTTCGATTATTTCACGAACGAGATAGAAGCATCTTAGAATGTGCTTGGATTTATGATAAGACCTAGGTTCCTTTGCTTGAGCAACTGCTCTAGTATTATCACAGTAAAGTGATACTGGATTTTTAATCTCAGGAACGACACCCAACTCAGTGATGAACTTTTTCATCCAGACAGCTTCCTTGGTGGCTTCACTTGCAGCTATATATTCTGTCTCAGTAGTTGAGTCGGCTACAGTCTGTTGCTTGAAACTTTTTCAACTAACAGCTCCACCATTAAGAGTAAAGACATACCCTGAAGTGGACTTGCTATCATCAGGATCTGTTTGGAAACTAGAGTCAGAATAACTTTCTAGTTTTAAATCAGATCCTCCATATACCAGAAAAATATCTTTAGTCCTCTTAGGTACTTAAGAATACTTTTCACTGCTTTCCAATGATCTTCTCCTGGATCAGCCTGAAATCTACTAACTATGCCTAAGGCATAGGCAACATCAGGCCTAGTACATAGCATAGCATACATGATCGATCCTACTGCTGAAGCATAGGGAATAGAACTCATTCTATTTCTCTCTTCTGGTGTTTTATGAGACATCCTTTTAGAGAGATGTATGCCTTGACTCATGGGTAAATAACCTCTTTTATTTCCATCCATGCTAAACCTCTTTAGCACTAAGTCTATGTACCTGGATTGGGACAAGCCTAACATCCTCTTAGATCTATCCCTATAGATCTTTATACCTAGTATATAGGATGCTTCACCCAAATCCTTCATGGAAAACTTACTTGATAGCCATGTCTTGACCGATTGTAACATTGGGATATCATTCCTAATAAGAAGTATGTCATCCACATATAAAACTAAGAAGACAATGGCACTCTCACTAGTCTTCTTGTATACACAAGGTTCATCCATATTTTTGATAAAGCCAAACTCTTTGACTGTAACATCAAATTGGATGTTCCAACTCCTTGAGACCTGTTTTAATCCATAAATAGATTTCTTAAGCTTGCATACCTGATTTTCTCTCTCTTTTGAGACAAACCCTTCTGGCTGAGACATGTAAATCTCTTCCTCAAGATAACCATTAAGGAAGGCGGTCTTCACATCCATTTGTCAAATCTCATAATCATGGTATGCTGCTATTGCAAGCATAATCTATATAGATTTGAGCATGGCAACAGGTGAAAATATTTCATCATAATCAATACCCTATTTTTGCCTGAAATTTTTAGCTACTAATCTAGCTTTATAGGTTTCAACTTGGCCATCCGCTCCAATCTTTTTCTTATAGACCCATTTGCATCCAATAGGGGTCACACCCTTTGGTGCATCAACCAAAGTCCATACTTGGTTGGAATACATAGAGTCCATTTCGGATTTCATAGCCTCTAGCCATTTGTCTGAGTCCCTTCTCATGATGGCTTTCGTATAGGTCAAAGGTTCATCATTTTCAATGATGTGGGCTTCATTATTCTCAATAACGAACCCATACCTCATAGGTGCATTCCGCACCCTATCCGACCTTCGAAGAGGAGGTGTACTTTGTGTTTGTACTTCATTAATGGATATTTTTGGTTGAGGATCATCTTGTGCTTGCATTTGTAGGTCTTGAACTTCTCCAAGTTTAATTTTTTTTCCCACTGCCTCTTTCTAAGATAAACTTTTTTTTCCATAAAAGTGGTATATTTACTGACAAATACCTTATGTTTAGTAGGATGGTAAAAGAGGTATCCTATACTCTCTTTAGGATAACCTACAAACAAGTATTTATCTATCTTAGCACTCAGCTTATGTCCAAATTTTTTTTTAACATAAGCTGGACAGCCCCATATCTTAAGATACTTAAGATTAAGCTTCTTTCCTCTCCATATCTCATATGGAGTGCTTGGCACAAATTTTGAAAGTACTCTATTTAGGATATAGACAGCAGTTTCTAGGATATTTTTTTAGAAAAAAATTGACAAATCTGTAAGGCACATCATGGACCGCACCATATCTAATAAAGTGCGATTCCTCTTTTTTGCTACACCATTTAGCTGTGGTGTATAGGGAGGAGTCTATTCTGAGAGAATTTTATTTTCTTTAAGATGATCTAAAAATTCACTGGATAAGTATTCTCCTCCTCGATCAGATCGAAGGATTTTAATATTTTTTTCAGTTTATTTCTCGACCATACTTTGATACTCTTTAAATTTATCAAAGACTTCAGATTTGTGTTTCATAAGATACACATATCCAAATCTAGATAAATCATCAGTGAACGTTATAAAATAAGAGTATCCTCCTCTGGCTTCTGTTGTCATAGGACCACATACATCAGTATGTACAAGTCCTAATAACTCACTTGTCCTTTCTCCATGTCCACTAAATGGAGTCTTAGTTATTTTTTTTATAAGATAAGATTCACAAGTACCTAATGATTCATAATCATAAGGATCAAAGAACTCTTCTTTGTATAACTTGTTAATCCTTGTCTCACTTATATGATCAAGTCGACAATGTCAAAGTAAAGTATTATTCAACTCTTCTCTCTTTCATTTTTTACTTTCATTAATATGAAAAATATTATCATTAGATAGAATTAGAAGACCATTATTAATAATGCCATGACAAATAATTTTATTAGAAAAAAAAATTGAGCAACTATTGCTCTTTCCATTTATTTCATAATCTTATTGCAATAGTAACAATACAGAAATAATATTTCTAATGATCTTAGGTATATAATAATAATTTTTTAGCTCTAAGATCTTTCCAGAAGGTAACTTTAACATATATGTTCCTACAGCCTCTGCTTGGATTGACTCTCCTCCAATGCCGTAGAGCTTGAAGTCACCCTTCTTCAGCACTCCAATGTTCTGCAGCCCCTGCAACGACTTGCAGATATGAGAACCGCAGGCGGTATCCAATACCCAAGAGTCTGAATTGGAAGAACTTAATGACAAAATTGTATGTATCTCATACATACCTTTTGGTGCATCGCTTGCACCTGCCTTTACAGTTGCAAGATATAATTTGCAATTTCTTTTTCAGTGTCCTGCCTTGCCGCAGTGAAAGCAGGTACCCTGTCCGGAGACTTTCTTTCCCTTCTTTTTCATCTTGCCACCCTTAGGATTCAGTGCTTTCTTTGAACCCTTAAAATCTGACTTCTTCTTAGAGGTTTTATCCACAAGAAGAAGTGGAGCCTTTTCTTTCTTAATATGGCTCTCAGCTGTCTTAAGCATATTTAACAACTCAGGCAAGGAGGTATTCAGTTTGTTCATATGATAGTTCACAACAAACTGAACGAATGACTCGGAGAGAGATTGCAGGATCAAATCCTGACTTAATTCTCCATCCATCACAAAATCAAGTTGACTCAATCTAGTGATCAGATCAATGACCTTCAGGATATGGTCTTGTACGGATGATCCCTCAGTCATTCTAGCACGAAATAACTGCTTAGATATCTCATATCTAGCAGTTCTACTCTGTTCTCCATACAACTCTTTAAGATTGAAGAGTATGGATTGAGTATCTATGCTCTCATGCTGCCTCTGCAACTCATTGCTCATAGAGGCTATTATGATGCACTTAACAGTCAAACTGTCATTCTTCCACATCCTGTATGTGGATACCTCCTCTTCTTTGGCATCATCCCCAACCTCTTATGGTTCAGGGATGTCAAGAATATAGGAGAGCTACTCTTGAGTGAGTACGATCTTTAAATTCCTCAATCAGTCCACATAATTGGGACCGATCAATTTGTTGGAATCTAAAATTTCTCGCAATGATAGTGAAGATGCCATTTGTAGAATTTAATCTACAATAATTAAAGAATATCACATAAGCAAACAACTCATATTGACTCATATAATTAAATAAGGTCTTTAGATTTAATTATGCCTCCCACTATTTTATCGAACATCATAATCCTCTACTATGATGAACGAGACATATGTAATATTTATCTTAGTGGGATTGAGACCCTAATTCCTCATAATGATCTTGTGTTAACACAACAAACCCTTATGAGTTCATAGGTAGGAAACTCTTTCCAATTGTATCTCATGCAACTTTTAATATTATATCTTAGCCTTTAAAATATTATTAACCTTGTGTTAACACAACAAGCTATAATATTTTAGTTAAGTTAGACCCTTCATTTCAATACAGTCAAATTCTAATATAACTGCCCTTGTGTTAACACAACAAAGCAGCATATTCAAAATTGCCGTAAGCATCTTCTATGCACTAGGATTATGTTATATCAATCCTTATGACAAGCCTCATGTTAACACAACAAACTAGCCATAGTTCATGATGTAACATTAACCTAGCATGAAGGAAGGCCCTTAATAGTGTTTTTAACATTAGGGTTTTTCAATATCAAGATCGCTTAATCAAATTGGCCAGGTAAGTAAGGTGGGGATCCCCCCGTTGCTTTCTTTAGACATCAATAAATTGGCCAGGTCAGACAACGGAATCAATTAAAGAACCACCTATAGCACTTTTCTAGACATTAATTGATCAATTGATCAAGAATTAGTTAACCCATAGTTGCATATCACTACCGCTTAATATAATTTTCTAATGAGGGCTTTTATTTGGTCTCATGCACATTCTAACTACATAATACCTATTTATGTATCAACATTAAAACTTTCTACATGTGCAAGTGTAATATATGGACATTCATCATCCTAGGACAATCTTGCAGCATAACTCCGTTATGCTAGGACAATCTTATGTCAAGATGATAAAGTGGTGAATGATATATGCATTATTTCATATCATCATATGAAAGTATAAATCATTTTATAGTATAAATTATACTATGGATCACATAAATATTATGTATGTATGATTGAACCAAACAAGGCCTGCTTTGATACCACTGTAGGATTTCAGGGTGGGCATGCACGGTAAAAACATAATGGATTTCAAAATTTTAATAAAAAAATTCTAAATATTACACCCTTAAACCAGTATCTCCTTGATAATTAACAATCATATATAGCATAAATTCAAGATTAAATTTAAGTTATAGAAGAATACCTACAGTGCTTAATCCAAATTTCGACAGAACCTCCACCAAGTGCCCAAGTATTCGCCCTCTAACAGTGATCCACACAGGGCTATGATCAGGACACCAACTCTTTGAGATGATTCCTCCTCTAAAATTCTCACTCTGAGAATTTTCTTGAATACCAGGACCTCAAGATGCTCTTCCTCTTCTCTTAACCTTCCTATCCCTATCTTTCTTCTCTCCTTGTCTTCCTTAATTCTCTTCCTAGACTCTGGTCCTAAAATCAAACTTGTCCTTTCTATTTTTAGACTTATTCTAACAAGAGAAGGAAGAGACTAATTGGACAATAGGGAAAGGATGTTAGAAAGAAAGGAGGAATTGAAAATCTGAATGAATCAAATCCCCCGGCGCACCCCCCTTTAAATACTTAGCGATGGATTCCCTTCAAGAATTTTTTGTGCCCCTTCCACGTGCCATCTCGCATCCATCAGAAAATATCACACCTTCTGATAAATTCTCATGCCTATCTAAAAGTTTTTGACACATGGCAATCATCGGGAAAAAAATCCATGAGATGCTTCATGCAGAAGGACTCTTCGGAATATTTTTCTCGATGATTCTCCGATGAGTCACGCAGTTTCCCATGGCATAATTTTTTTTTACCACCCATCAAAGTAATTTGGTCCATCCAATATCCCAAAATTAAGGCACTAACATGAGAATGTCATGGAAAAAACTTTAGATTAAGAAGTGGCGTGACAAATGGGATAGAGTCCTTCACAAGTTGGACTCTTGGTCAGGTGCATAGATCAGGCTGACAGGATTTCCAACTTCAATGAATTTTCACGATTAAACCAGAAAGAATTTTAACTTCAAAAAAATTACTCATGCTAAAAATAAAGTTATGAATCATTAAAAAATTTATTTTATCATGGAACATAGGATAAGCTCAAGGATGAGGCATCCCTCTCATAGGATGCGAAAACTATTTCTGCACACAAAAACTGCACCCACGCACAAGAAAAATTCTTGACTCATGGAAACTTGGTTTCCTGGGTCCAAATTTTCGATACATGTAGCCAAGGGCTGAACAAACTCAAATTTAAAATTGATTTGAATTAATTTGGCCTTAATTAGCCCAATCTAGAATCAATTTTAAACCCAATTCGAAACAAGGAGCTAGTTTTTTGCAACATGTGTTAGCATGTCAATTTTGCAAGCATGATCTAATCCAATTAGACCCCTGATCAATACCATTTGTGTGTGACCCATTGGGTTCCATATCTTGCTAGTAATAGGTCTGAGTTCAAGTCAATTTGATTTGATTAGAATTTAATATAACTGATCTAGATCCAATCGAGCTAACTCGATTTCAGCAATTAGAACTCTTTCTAATTGGTGATTGAATTAAACTCTTTAATTCGATCAAATCTATAAGACAAGATTGATGTCTAGCAATGTATCATGTCTACCTGAAAGATATAAAATTTTTAATAAAAATATCAAAAATACCCTTCAGTGGAAAGTTATCGTACAATTTGATCCTGCGATCTCCCTGCACTCCGAATATGACTTTGGATATGGAATGATGTCAAATCCAATATCATACTCATATTTTTTTCAATCTTATATGATGATTCAATTAATAAAATATTAAAAACTCTTTCTAATTTTTTATTCTGCTTTGATCAAAGGCTTTCTGAATCATCAATTGATCAGAACAAGTAGGATGCGATTTTCTCTTACCAAGAGTGATCAATTTCATGTTGACCTACTCACAACCTCTATACACATTCTACCATATCTAGAACACCCTGTACATGACTAAGTCATGAATGAGTATGAATCAAAAAATATGGATTCATGTATACAAGGTTCTATGGTAGTCTCAGGTCAAAGGATTACATGCACAACTCCCACTATAAGAAAACATCTCTTGACAGGTAAGTAAATTCCATAAGATGTTTCTTAAGTCAGATCAATTCAGTGAACTCATTCTCTAATGAGCACCCACTTTCTTGTATTAGTGTCTCATACAAGTGGCATATGACATCTGCCATCCTCTCCATCGAGCATACATAGAAAGTGCTAATCTATTCGAAACATTGATCCCCTACTCAATGCTCCTATGACTAGGAATATTCTAAATCAGGATTTTTAGAATTTTAGATCTCATAGGTATGATCTCATCATAACCCTAAATCAATTTTCCTAATTTATGGAGTTCATTATAATCATTACTAAAGTAAGATGCAGCATATGATGAAAAATGCCTTTTATTATTTAAAGAGTCAATACATAAGTCTGGAAGATTACAAGGAAAACCCATCAAAATACAAATTTTGATTAGCTTGTAGGGCATATTTCTTTCATGTTCATATGATAATTAATAATAAATTGAGAAAAAAAGTCAGAGAGAGATTGTAGGATCAAATTCTGGCTCAGTTCACCATCCATGGCAAAACCCAATTGTTCCAGATGAGTGATCAAATCAATCATCTTTAGGACGTGTTTGCACGGAGGTGCCTTTAGTCAGCAGGCATGGAACAACTGCTTTGATATCTCATATCGAGCAGTTTGATTTTGTTCCCCATATAACTCTTTAAGATTAAGGAGAATAGAGGGAACATCCATGTCCTTATACTGCCTTGGAAGCTCATTGCTCATAGAAACAAGCATGATGTATTTGACAGTCACGCTGCCATCTTTTCACATCTTATATGTAGCCTTTTCCTTCTCGAAAGTATCTTTTCTAAGAGAATCTAGAGCAGGTGTATCCAGAATGTAGGAGACTTTCTCATGAGTGAGAATAATTCTCAAGTTTCTTAATTAGTCAATATAGTTAGGTCCAGTCAACTTGTTTGCATCTAAGATACCTCTAAGTGAAAGTGAGGATACCATGACTGTAGTTAATCTACAACAATAAGAATATAATATAAGTGGATAACTCATGATGACATTCACAACTAGACTAAGACTTTTATCTAATTGAGTCTCTCACTATTTTATCAAACTTCATACTCCTCAAATATGAAAATCGAGAAACATACTAATATCTTTTAGTGGGGTTGAGATCCCTATTCCTCACAAATACCTTGTGGATAGCACAACAAGCATTCATGAGTTCAAGAGTAGGTAACTCTTTACTAATTGTACATTTACAATTCTCAATATTATTTACTCTGGCCTCTAGATCACATATAGTCTTATGGATAGCACAACAAACTATAGTGTTCTAATTAAGTTGACCCTTCAATTCATATGGTCATACTTAAATAATGCTGTCCTTATGGATAGTACAATAAAGCAACACTATCCAAATATGCCATAAGCATCAATATGCACTTGATCAACATCATGTCAATTTCTATAGTAAGCCTTGTAGATAGCACAACAAGCTCACTAAGATCTTGACATACTCTATCGATCAAGTTTGAAAGAAGGTCCTTGTAATATCTACATCACTTAATCAATTTAAGCTTAAAATTCAACAAGACCATATTGGCCAGGTAAGTAGATGGGAGGCTCCCTGTAGCTTTTTTAGACACCAACAGAATTGGCCAGGCCAGCATACGGACCTAATTAGAAAATCACCATTCATACTTTTCTCGATACCAATTGATTTTAAGAATTTGACTTTTGATTAAACAGTGAATCTCAATATTACAACTTAATATAATTATACGAGAGACTTTAAACTGGTCTCGGCACATCCTAACTATAAGCGCATAAAATGTACATTACAAATTATGCAAAATTGCATGCTTCAACTATTCATAATAGCAATCACATTATCATGCCAAAAATCATATAAGGGTACAATCAAAGTCATAACATATGACTAACAAAATCATATAATATAACAAATCCTAATCTAATTAGGCATGCATAACACCCTTATTTTCTATACATTGATTGAAGCATCATGATACCATGATAATAAAAATTTTAAATTATCATAAATTTATAATTTAATAATTAAAATTTAGAATCATGATCCACTAAAAGTTAAAAATAATTTTTTGAGTTTGAAGAATCGATGCTAAAATCAATGCTACATTTTTGGTAGGATATGAACAAGAACGATTCTATGCTACCAAATTATACTTGTTTGATCGAATCAGACAAAGATGGCTCTGATACCACTGTAAGGTTCCGATCATACAGTAAAAGATAATTTTTAAAAATTTTAAAATCATACAAATCAGTAGTTCTATCACATAAAACTATCGAGCCAGAATCCAAACCTTAGAATCACCTTACCGATATCGATCAAAGCAAAAACAAGCATGCATAGGGATAGAATTTTATAATTTTATCAAAATAAAAAAGTGATACATTGGTGTTCTCTATGAGACTCCAAAATAGAAGTCCTCCAATAGTGATCTTCACAGAAGTTGGCCAAAATCCTTTGCAACTGGTGCACTATCGCAGCCTTATCTTCTCAAGAATACTGCCAGCTTCGAACTTGCGTCACGATCGTACCAAAGTCCAGTTACTTTCGATCTTACACCAGAATAACACCAAGAAGATACTCTTCAAATGTCATACAATCTAGAATTTGATTTTTAGCTCCAACATATAGAAAAACTAAATCCTAGGGCACTCAAGCAACACTTACTGAAAATCTCACCACCCTTTCTTGCAACTTTTGCCACTCAAATTCTCCTTTCTTTTTTTCTCAATATTTTTCAAAATTTTTTTTATGTTTACCATGTCCCTTATCTCTGATTTTAGCTAAAAATCTCAATAGGAAATCATTTGGAGCATCCACTATAAATAAGGGACCAAGGGATGTCACATGGGATGAAGGGGCGCCAACCTTTGGCACTCCAACTTCCCATGCACCAAATAAATTCACTGAGTAAATTTTTGGCATTCTAGATACTTGTAGTAGAAGGACTATTCCTATTCTATGTGTCATAAAAAATCTAATTAATTTTGGTGTCAAAACATAGGAGATCTGGTTGGGAAATTATGGCAACATGTAAAAATTAAGAGTCTTTTTTAAGAAGGACTCTTCCTTTCACATGCCAAAAATAAAGGGGACTGCATTTATTTTATGCATGGGTTCTAGTGGGCATAGAGGAGTCCTTCTCCACTTGAAATTGATTTAAGTTGGATAAGTATCCAATTTAAATTGACCCAATCCAATTAGGTCAAAGGCAACTGGTCTAGTTTAGCTCAAACAATTTGATCTAAACTAATTTAGAAACTTGGGTTAATACAATATGCTAGCATATCAAATTAACCCATAAAATTTATATTAAACTCTAATTAAATTAGATCAAGATCAAATCTCAAAGTGTGTGGCATATTGGGTTCCAAATCTAGCTAGTAGTGGACCAAGACTTTTGACATAACTCTAATTCGATAAGATTAGATCACCTAAAGAGTCCTAATCAACTTGAACTCTTCCAAATTGACTCTAGAATTAAACTCTTTTAATTCTGATGAATCTACAAGTCAAGATTGATGTCTAGCAATATGTCATGACTATCTGAAAGATTTAAAATTTTGATAAAAAATTATTAAAATATCCTTCAGTCAAACAACATCCCAGATGAGCTATGGGTATGAAAAAATATCAAACCTAATCACTTATCATTATATATCTCGATCTGAAGGTAATAATTTAGTTGATGATACATTAAAATTTTTTTTCTAATTATCACCCTACTTTGGCCACAGACTTTCGAATCAACGATTTATGAGATCACACAGGATGTTCGCTCCCCTTATTAGGAGTGACTGATCCCTTATCGATCACTTACAACCTCCATGCACTCTTCACCATATCCAAAACACCCCACACAAAGATCAGAGAATCAAGTTAGGTAGTGAATCAAAATATGAATCCAAGTACATAAGGTACTATGGTGACCTCAGGTCTAAGGATCATATATACAACTCCTACTAGAGAATCATCAGTTGACATGTAAATAAGACTTCATCAGATATTCTCTCACAGATCAATTCAGTGAACTCATTCTTTAATGAGCATTCATATTCTTGTATTAGTGTCACCACATAAGTGGTTGTTAGATCAACCATCCTCATTTCTTAGCATACATAGGATATGCTAGTCTTATCAATATCATTGATCTCCGACTCAATGTACCAACGACTAAGAATATTTTAGGTTAGAGCTATTAAGGAATCAGGTCTCACTAGTGTGATTTCATCATGGCCTTAAAACCATTATCCAAATCTATGGGGTTCATTATAATCTTAAAATAAATAAGATGCAGCATATAATGAGATAAAAATATCTTATTTTATTAATCATAAATGTCAATTACATAAGTCTGAAAGATAAATTATAATAAACACTCTATCGCATCCCATATGCGATGGACTTGTAGGGTATTATTCTTTCAACATATTGATGTATTGACACTCATGAACATTAGTGCCAGAAGAGGGCTTACTACATTAAAATCTCTAACTATCTATCTTGACATGGGTGCATCTTGCTTATGAAGCATAAGTCCAAATTGATTGAAATATTCAAATAATTTCATAATAAGATAGAAAAATAAACTATAAAGAGTATTAGAATTTATCGGTTTGACTGATGAAGTAAATACCTTTACAATAAATTTTGACATATCTAGGAGAAAATTAGATTCTCTCTCAATGGATCTCTCTTAGGATACCACTGTTTAAAAAGATGTCTGAAAAGAAAAATCGAACTTTATTAGACATGGATCGATCTACTGTAGGGTTTGTTGGTCTGCCTGAGGTTATGTTTTAGAGATTACTTTGTATGTGCTTAAGAACATTTTGAGCAAATCGATTACCAAAACTCTATATGAGATATGGATCTGGTTAATTCGATGCTCTCTTATCTTAGGGTTTGGGGTATCAAACTTATGTGAAATATTCATAAACTGACTAGCTTGAATTTTAGTATGATAAATATTATTTTAAGAATATTTTTTCTAGCTTCCTAATGGACATGAGGTGTTTGAAAAAAAAATTTCTTGATGAAGGAACTGATGCTGTTAAGACCAAGCTTGGTGAAGCTTGATAGATAAAACAACCAAATCTGACCCAAACCAATAGAATGAGAGTTGATTAGATTAATTTTGAAGCCCGACGTAAAGACATCCTTGAATAGATATAGTAGAGTACCGTATCAGCCGAACAGATACTTCGATTTCTAAGTTCGAGATGAAGATTTGATCTTTCATACGGATGCAACACAGAGATCTAACTTTGAGAAGTGGCTTGGAGCTATTAAATCTGAAATGAAGTCCATGAAGTTAGACGATGTATGGACATTCATTGATTTCCTAAATGGGTGAGACCCATAGGGTGTAAGTGGATTTTAAAATGGATAAGAGGCATAGACGGAAAGGTGTAGATCTATTAATTCTATCTGATTGTCAAAAGATTTCATCAAAGTTATAGTGTTGACATGACGAGACAGTTTCCTTATGACAATCCTCATGTCCATTTGGATTGAATCAAACTTGGAGTTAGAACATATGTTTTGAACATATGACTTTATTGAGAATGAAGCAGAATTCTGTATGGGCTAATAGTTCTATAAAAATATTTCTTGTATTGTTTGGATGAAATTCTCTTAATCGAGAATGACATCTCTAAAAGAAAAGTGCCCTATAAGCCAATCGCAAGTGTGTTGCGATGGGACTTTCTTTACAATTTTCCAACTCATGAAATGATATTTATTATTATTTGAGGCATTGATTCATCATAATAGCTGTATCTTATTATGTCTAAGATTATGATGAACTCCAAAGATTAGGATAATGATTTTAGGAGACATGAATTGGTCATGCTAGTGAGACCTAAAATTCTAAAATCTTAATATTAAATATTTCTGATCGTAGAAGCATTGAGTCGGAGATCAATATTCTGAATAGACTAGTACATCCTATGTATGCTAAATGGAGAGGGTGACAGATCTCACTAACCACTTGTGTTGAGATACT